>NC_090925.1:939760188-940069563 GCF_040938575.1 Ambystoma mexicanum | reverse complement strand
TGAGCGAGTCTGCCTGCACATTCATCACCCCCGGCAGATAAAATGCTACAATACTGATGCCGTGTAACAGTGCCCAACGCCAAAGTTCCTGAGCCTCTTTCAAGAGCACTCTGGAATGAGTGCCCCCCCTGCTTCCTGAGGTAAAACTTTGTGGTGGTATTGTCTGTCAACACCCTCACCACAGAGCTGCATAGGCGCGGCAGAAACGATTTCAGGGCCCAATGAACCGCTGTCAGCTCTAGCAAATTGATGTGAAGACTCGATTCCGCCCGAGACCACAGATCTTGAACCTCAAACCTGGAAGCTCCCCAGATGCGCTCCCAACCCTGTCTGAGAGGCATTTGTGACAATAGTTGCCTGAAACTCCGGTTCCAGCAACGGCACACCTCGATCCAGGTTGTCCGAGAGCTGCCACCATCGAAGAGCGTCCACTAAGTCGCTGTTGGCCACCACCTTGTCGGACCACAATCCGCGAATCTGAGCACACCGGTCTGCAAGGAACTCCTGCACCGGCCTCATGAAGAGACGAAAGTTCTTCACCAATGGAAAGCAGGATGCCATGGCCCCCAATAGTGACATGTATGTTCTAACCAACACTCTTGTCCCGACCTTCCACTCTGCCGCTTTTTGCTTGAGCTTTTGAATTCTCTCGACAGAGGGCTTCACCAGGCCAGAGTATGGCAGTTCACACCAGAGTTTGAAATTCTGCGCCCAGAAAAACCAAGTTCCTGGAGGGAGACAGATATGACTTCTTGAAGTTGACAGCGAAGCCTAGTCTTTGCAACAGCTGCATGGTAGCGTTGAGACTTGCCTGCGTCACCTCCGGAGACGAGCCTCGCACCAGCCTGTGGTCCAGGTAAGGGTAGACGTGATGACCTTCTCGTCGGAGCCCTGCCGCCACCAGCGCCAAACATTTCGTAAACGTCCTGGGAGACGATTTCAGACCGAACGAGAGCTCTCCGAACTGGTAATGCTCCTGACCTACTACAAATCGCAGGAATCTTCAGTTCCGCCGATGCATGGGTATGTGGAAACATGCATCTTGTAAATCCAATGACCCAGAAATTCGCCCGGCTGCACCAGACGAATGACTTCTTGAAGTGTGAGCATCTTGAACTTCAGGCGTTGCAGATTCCTGCGATCTTGTTCAGCGCCCGAAGGTCCAGAATGGGTCACCACTTGCCGTTGTGTTTCTTCACCACGAAGTAACAGGAGTAAACCCCCTGGCCTCTTTCGGCACTGGAACCAATTATATAGCCCCTTTCTGTAGCATAAGCACAACCTCCTGCTGTAAGATGTGAATATGAGGTTGCACAGAATACACGGGAGGAATGGGAACCAGTGAGCCCTTGAATTCCAGGGAGTGGCCCAACCGTACAGTGTCCAATACCCAGCGGTCTGATGTAGTTTTGTTCCATTCTTCGAAGTGTAGTGCCATTCTGCCCCCCAGCACATTTCTCCAAAGACAGTCATTGTTGCGGATTTGTTTGTCTACCTTTGGAGGAAGAGGCCTGTCCCCCTCTCCTTTTGGATGCCTGAAAATCTCAGCCTTTTCGCAATGATTGTACTTCCCGTCTGTACCCATTGTGAGGAGTATCCAGACCGGCCGTAACCTCGGTCTCTGGAAGACGCAAATAGGGTGTTTCCCCGACGCTCCACGGAAGCGGCGAAAGGGGCGAAACGAACGCCCGCTTTGCAAACCCCCCAATGATTTTGCTGTGTCGGAGTCCTCCTTCAAGCCCTTGAGGGCCTCGTCGATTTTTTCTCCAAACAATTGTTCCCCCTCACAGGGTATGTCCAAAACCTTGTAATGAACTTCTGGCCTAAAGTCTGTGCACTTCAGCCAGGCTTGCCGACGTAGTACTACACCATTATTAATCTGCTTGAAACCAGATTCTGCTAAATCCACAGCAATGTTAATGCTGTGATTCGACGCCTCCTCACTTTCACGTACCAGCAGCATGGCAACTTTCCGGTGTTCCTCAGGTAGGTGTTCTAACAGAGGGGCCAGCCGATGCCACATCTCGCGATCCTAGCGAGCCATGATCGCCAACGAGTTGGCAGCCTTTACCATCGTCACCCCTCCCCCCTGTTAAAACCTTTTTTCCAAAGGCATCCTTTCTTCTAGCGTCACTATCAGGAGGTGTAGTGCACTTGTGCTGGGTTCTTGTTTTCCGGCTACCCGCTGCCGACACCACTGATTCAGTGGTGGGTTGCGAGACCAAGCACTTTGGCGTAGAGTCCGGGGCCTTACATTTCTTCTCTAGCCTTCCTTTGACTGCTGGTTCTGAGAAGGGATGACGCATGGTGCGTAGGCCTTCCTGCCAGACATGGTCCAGGATTGGAACGGAGAAAACCGCCTTACTTCTCTTGCCCATGTGGTCAAATAAGAAACATTCCTTCCGTCGTTCTTCTGGGGTCAGACCAAATTCAATACAGGCCTTTGCCATCATGGCATGGAATGCCCCCACGTCATCCGGAGGAGACGGTTGTGCTGGACTACGAGGCATTTCCACTTCCACATCAGACTCCCATGTCGGGTCTTTCGCCGGCAACGAGGAGGCCTTATAGATAGTGTCTCTAAGCCCATAGACCGAATCAAAGTCCGGTAGCACACCCTCTTCTGGGTGGGAACGAGGAGGCTCTTCGCTCATTGGCCGGGGTGTCGGCAACTCAGTTGCAGATGTTGAACGCGGAGGGACACCTGCCACGTCAACGATAGGGGCCACCAGGGGCGCACCTAGAGGAGACCATCTGGAATCTAGTTGACTCAACAGAGACTGCAGTGTAGATAGAACTTGAAGGGACAGCATCGACTGCGGGTTCCCCAGAGGATACGTGGATGGACCAGACTCTACTCCCGCCGTCGTCAAAGGGCCAACACACTGTAAACCGAGGCCCATTGGGTTCACCACTGGCTCTCGTTCATCCTCCACCGACAACACCGAAAGGGCCGCCTCCTGCTGTAGCAGAGTGTCCGGTAGAAGGGCGTCAAACGCCGAAGGCTGCCACGCCCCGCCCATAGGGAGCAAGTTGTCCGTCGACGACTAAAACCTCGGGCCTTCTTCGACCGTAGCCAACAGAGCTGAAGACAATTGTGGAGGTGGACACCATAGCCGGCAGTCAAACCGTCGACGACGGGACTCCCGTCGACGGCGCCGACACTTGTGGCGTAGTTTTTTCAGGTGATCCTGCCCGTCTGGTCCCACTGGATTGATGCTTCGACGGCTCTCTACTGGAGGATGACCTACGATGGTCTCCTGAAGAGGAGCATTTCGAAGAGTCCTTTTTGTCCTTCACCGATGGACGTTTTTCAGGCCTTCCCTCTGGCCTACGGGACTGGCCCGAATGACCATGCTTGGAATAAGGGGCCCCTTTCGTTCGGTGTTTGCTCGAACAGGGGCGACCACTCTTCTCTGCACCGGAAGGCCGAGACTTAGCCGGTGGTTCCAGCAAGGAACTGTTGGAGCAGGTCTCATAGACGCCAGGCTACGAACCAATCCCACCTTAGATGAAGCGTAGGTACCTTCATTTAGCCAACACACCAACCGCCGATTGTGGTTTTTTAGCTTTTTCTTAGAGAAGCCTTTACGGATATCGCAGGAATCAACGGAGTGATGAGGGTAGAGGCAATATAGGCAATCCATGTGCCCGTCCCCTTCATAGACCTTGTTCAGCCCGCAAGTCGCGCAGGGCCGAAACAAAGCTTTTCCCGAAGACATTGGGAAAAAACAACCACTACACACCAATACGTGCAGAATCAAAACAAGCACGAGGTGATCCCGACAATTTGGAGACGGTTGAAATCTTAAGTGATGCCGCGGGGGTGGGGCTATTGATACCCTATGTCCTATTGGGTGGTGGCTAAGTACCCAAAAAGACGTTGATAGAACACAAAAGTGTCAAGGTTTTCCAAGGGAAAACGCTATTTTAAAAAGGACCAAGGTTCCCAGCCTGACGACGGGGACTAGTCAAAGCTTGTGAATCCATGAAAGATCCAATACTAGAGAAATAAAGAAAAGGATGGAAAGGATTTGAGCAGAATGTGAAGCTGTCAAGCATGGACTGAAGCAACCTGAATAGCTTACACAAGTGAGAGCAGAGAAAAGAGGTGGTTGCTGTTGTAAAACAATCTGGTCAATGACAAAAGCAGAGGAGAACAAGTGGTGGGATTTCTTGTAGGAGGCGAGGAGAGCAGCGGACTGGATTTTATGCCAGCACCATTGATTGAGACACATTACTTCTCATCAGTCAGATGGCAGGGGAGATCCACGGTCAAGGGCGTTGGATTGAGGGAGTGGAAGATTGAGCAGGATAGTGGGGCTCAGAGGGAGCCGCTTGTAAGCCCTTCCTAAAGAATTCAGCAACAGCTGGAGGACCAGGAAGGAGAATGAAGTAACTAGGTTCCAGTAAGTTACAGAAGACTCCAGAATAGATGCTAGGAAAATTTTATGGCATGCTGGTACATTCCAATCCACACCCAGCCAGCACCAAGAACCAAACTATCAGTATCTGAAGCTTTTACTCGGGTTTTGCTTTTTGTAGGTCGCCCAACAAAAAGGCAGTTTTGTTTCTGACCAATTTTAGGCAGCCTACAAAAAGCAAAAAGATGGCATTGCCTTGCCCCTCCCACCCGCACTTCACATCCCCACCCCTACCCCCGCACCCACTGGCTGGTTTTGTGCAAAATCGGGGGTTTCACCCCCCGAACCCACCTCCCTCGACCCCTACCCCACCCAAGACTCCCTCTAAACAAAAAACACAAAGAGACAACACACAGATGCACACATACACTTTCCCATTCTCCCTCGACGCTGCTTCTGGGTTCTGGTCAGCCTGTCAACACCTGCGCGCACTCGTGTGCGGCAGGGTTGTGACAGTTTGATTTAGAAAGGTCTTTCTAAATCAGTCTTTTCTTCAATCGTTTTTTTAAAAACGATTTTATAACTTAAGACCTTTTATTCAGCTCCCACACAGGAATTCTGAGACCACATTTCCCTCTGGCCTTTCAGGCCCTGCATGCAATAACATACATGACAGTTACAGCAGACTACCACACCTCTCACCCATTATACAACTAACAACCAGGAAGCCCTAAAGGAGGAAGACACCCCCACCTGACACCCAGGAAGACAGACAAAATATTTAACACAGCTAACCAACAGGTGAAAACAACCCAAACGAAATGGAGTTCCCCAAATATGAACAACTACTCCAGTTAAACACTAAAAGACAAAACATCATTTGATTTAAAAACTGACCATGCAAAGTTCCATTTTGTATGAAACCCATAAACCAAAACTATCCACCAAACTTCAATTGCTTCTATGTGGTATGGGCCGATCACTTCTCAGCACATCATAAATGTTGTGTGTTCAGTAATTTCTTGCTACAAATCGAATCAAAAAATGTGGGGAGGGGGGATTACTCTTGTGCTCTTAACATTACTGCTCACCCTATAGCACAATGTAGCTACTAGACAAAAAGTGGATTATGGTTACTTTGCTGAATGTGGTGTCCGGTCCTCTAGTTAACTTCAATTCAGATTAAATTTCACCAGCATGCAAGCTCGTAGTACTCCCAAGATCTTCAACTTTCTCTATGGTCTCGTGGCTAGGAGTATGTACGTATATAAGTATCTGTCAAAAGTGAGACAAAGTCGAACTCATTGTTCTGATATTTATACAGCCTTTGCACCAGCTAGGAGATATTAAAACATGTGCAGAAACCGACCAAGCCGGGTCTCTATGCAAGCCCGCTCACGGCTTAGTATGCCGCGGGGCATGTAGATCCACTACGTGCTGCCCTGATAGATTACAGTGCCGCTGTTCATTATACATCTAATCTTATGTGTCACACAATGGGTATGCAACCGTGTTAATACCAACGATCGCGTAATGAGTTGCTCATCCACAAACCTCACTGGGAATTAAAGCAGACGACGATCAATCCGAAATGCTTCCAGATCATCACGGAACTTTGTGGACTTCCGTGTTGATATTGTTGTGCGTAGTAGCGCGTAAATACTGATGGCTGGCGCCATCTTAGGTTGGGACATTGTGGGCAGAAGGGAAGAGGTAACCCTTCACATACTTGCCCTGAGCTAAACTAGATCCAAAGACATGTTAGCTGTGTGGGCCAGAGGCACTAATGGATCTCATCAATGAAAATGTATTCAAAACAATAACTTAACAGGTGACACGGGACATAAATGCAAGATATGAATGCAAACAATGAATTACTTTACTTTTACTCTCTGACCACATGTGCTTATTATTAGTCGCTTACTTCAGCACAACCAGATAATTGTAGCTACCAGGGGGGCGTGGCTAGCAGCAGAGCGATGAGGACGTGAGTCCCAGGAGTTCCTGTAACCGCGGCAAAAATCCTGCAAAAACAGCCTGACTCGTGTGGCAAAAGCAAAAGATACGCATATCCTTCGGAAGAGAACTATCCCGAGTGCTAGTGGACAAAACTTTGGCCCAAAACGCGCTACCCTGAACGAGTTCAGAGCTGCGGAGAGGAGCAAGCTCCGCGGCCGTGCCACGCAGACAAAATGGCCGTGCCTGGCACAATGAAGTCCTCTGACTCCCAAACTCTCTGCGCCGGCGCGTGAGCACAAGCCCACCTGTATCTGGCCGAGGCGAAGGGACAGCAGGACAAAACACACACAGCCTGCCGAAATCGCCTGACTGATGGGGAGAAGTGGAAGACAGCCCGCCTGGCACTGAAGCGGGCATACGAGCATAGGTGCCTAGCGAGGGTGGTGGAGGAAGAGAGGGACCCACCAAAGAGCGGACGCAGCCAGCACCAAAGAAGGGGGACCCCCCTAAGTGGTGGAGTCCACGCTCCGATGCCGGCCTGCAGCGCGGGCCCAGAAGCGGCGAACAGAGCTTCCAAACAGCCCAGCAGGTGCACGATACGGCCCAGCCAGAGGCGATCGCAGAGGGCAGAGGGGGTGCCACAGAGGCGAGACAGCGCGTAACGTTGCACACCCGGAGCAAGCAACGACACAGACACCTAACTATCGGGAACTATCCCACGATGGGTAAGGACAAAACCAAAAGGCTGACCTCCCAGAGTAGGAGCGACCAATACACCTCCAACAGCAAACAGCCAGCAGGAAAACGCTCAACCAGACCCCATGGCGGGAACAGAAGGCACAATATCACTTAAAGACATCATGGCGGCCATAGCTGGCTTGCGCGCCTCCATGGAGCAGAAAATTGACGGCATCAGTATGGACGTCTCCCTCCTTCGACACGATCTCCAAAAACTGTTGCCGCGCACCGAGGAGGCTGAGCAACGCATTGTGGGATGTTTTTACCCATGCATCCGAGCCCTACCTCAAAAACTGTGCAGTACTGGCATTGAAAACATCATGATGGCCAGAGATTCCCAGAAAATGCCCAGGGAAGTGCATGAAGAATAGGCTGCCACCCATTTTGCCGATGTTATGGGCACAGAAGGGCACTGCCTAAAACCACCATTGGACTACCCACACAGTAGCCTGAAACCATTGGGAATGGCAATGCTGATTGCCAAAAGCAACCTAGAATTGTGGGGAATTCATTTTCTTAAATCCCAAAAATGGGTGCATTACCAGTACTCACCACTATCAGAAAGCCGGCGTTTTAAAACACCACCAGACTTTTTTTTTTGTGTAAAACTGAATAAATGAACCCAAAGCAGGCCAAAGAAAGACTTACTGAGGGGTGGATACAATGTAAAGTTATATTCTGAAGTGACTTGAAGGTTTATAACAAGACTGGCTGAGCTGTGGATTTCAGCAGTTTAAGTAAATTTGGACTGAAAGACACTAAAAATCTAAATGTCTAAAAGAAATGAGTGACCTACTTTGAGTGTCACATAGTTTGCAATTGTTTTAATGTCATAGTTTTAAACTTAGAATCAGCATTCTAGCTGCATATGTAAAAATGGTTAGTTTTATTTGAATGCAGAAAACTGGGTAACTAAAAGTGACATTAGCTGGGGCCTGGCTTAAGGAACTGAATTCTGCCCACCAGCTACCCCCGACAGGAGTTGAGACTTGCACAACTGCTGTGTTCCCAGGCCTAGCTGCCTTTTGCTGTTCCCACCAAAAGGGATATGACACTTCTCTGATTGAATTACCAAGGGACTGCTAGAGACTAAACATAGGACCCAGGCAGAGAGTTTATTGAAGTGGCCATAAATGGCTTCCTCTTGAACAATGGGCCTTCCAGGGCCCAGGCAGATGGTTTATTGGGGGACTGTAAAACAGCTTCCTCTTGGCAGAAGCTGGGAGGGGCAGGGCCTCTGAGCCTGGCAGAAACTGGACAAACTGGTTTCTACACCATGTGACTTGGGAAACCACACCCCTGTAGCCAGAATATGGTTTTAGAAAAAGATGAATAACTCATAGTACGGACTTGTCATAATTATTTAAATGATACCATAATTCTTGTGATTTTTCTGCCCACATTTTAAGAGGTTTTTAGAACCGGTGGCATGATCTGGGGGCAAACTAGCAGTTAAGAGGGTATTACTTAAAATGTCTGCATGTGAAAAGTCCGATACTTCATCAATCAATGCCTGCATGCCTTGCACACATTTGGGTAAATTTGAGTAAGAATCCGATATTGGTAACTTGACCAAAAAGTGAAATATGTTGCCATTTCTCAATGCAAGCTCGCAGGAAGAGCAGATTTGGACAGGGTACATCTCATGTGATATGTGATGGGTGCATGTAATTTCAAACCACTGTGTATCTATGAAGTGTGCATTTTGATCAAATATAGATTTTGTGGGCAAACTGACCAGGAGAGGATCCTCTGACCCATAAAACCTACAGCATCACTCTGACTCACAGTTCCTTCCCCAATCATGGGAGAGGGGAGAATTGGGCCAATCTGCAGTTGAGAGAGGGGCTGGCTAGTGATGCTGCACACACACCCACTTTCAAAACACATAAAAGCAGACAGTCAGGACAGATGGGGACATTCTATTCCATCTGCTGCGGGACGCTCTGCCAGGAAAATCCATACTTTACCTCCATCAACCTCCAGAGAGCCAACATAGAGACTTCAATCTATCTACCTTCAGAGACCAAGACTTTACTTCAGAATTTGTAGCAGAGAGGTCAACTACAAGCTAAATCCCTCTTTAGCAGGCCTCAAATCATTGCCATTATCACAGCCAGGCGAGCTGTTTGAATTCTTTGCAAGAACTCTTGCCATTTGCCAGAGAGCAGTGTTGTATCCAGAGAGAGACCAGCTGAACTGGAGACCGCTGTATCCGGACCCACAGACCTGATCAGAACCAGAGACCCAGACCAGACCAGCAGAGTAGAGCTGACCCCGACGCTGTGCGCAGAGACCGTCCGTGGCGAGTGAAGAAAACCTGACCAGATCCGTGGCGAGGCCCATTCTATTTCTAAATATATTGTGAGTACCTAGCAGAACTGTGCAGAACCAATCTCTTAGTTAAAATAATGTAATCCAAGCTATTTTAATCTAAGTAGAACTTCCTCCTAACTGTCACCTGCCATTTGCAAATCTGTCACCTGTCATTTCTAGTTGCTAGCTGTCACTTTGAACTTTTAAAATTTCAAATCTGAAAAACGACCTTTACCATATCGCTCATATCTCCGTGACCGTTTGTCTTAGAGACTTGCAGTAACTTTCCTCTGAAAGCTGGGAATCTTGGCTTTTCAACGAACCTAGACCGCATTCCTATTCCCTATACTTTTGCCGCAATCGCGATAAACGCACTCGCGAATTTTACCGCGATTTGCAAATTTCTCCACGTGTGAAAACAGCAGCTTCCTTGCTTTCCTTGCTAAAAATTCGTTTGCCTCTTAAGAACCATCCCTGAATCATTGCTAGAGTGAGCCTGGACTAATATTAACTTGACACCACTCACCCTGAACCTCTAGAGGGAATTAAAAGCATTTTAGCATATTTTTCACTTCATTGCCAGCACATATAAAAGCATTTTGGGCCCGTGTTTCAAACTTCTGTAGTTTAAGCTTGCTGGGGTGAACTGAATTACATTTGATTGCATTTCTGAGAACTGTGTGCTTTCCTTCCATTTCTTGCATTGCATAAAGGGGGGAGGGGATTGCCAGAGAAAAGTGATTACATTGTTTTGTTGAAATCATATTGAGTATTTTCTGTATTGCATTTTCATTCAACATTACATCCATCTGAACTTATATAAAGTATTCTCTACCACCTTATTCTTCTGTTCCTATTCACAAGTGTGCTAGTGCCAGACTATCCATTATTGATTACTGCTCAGATTAAGTGTGATATCCAATTATTAATTATTATAAAGTGTGATATATATATCTATTGTTTAAATTATCAAATAAACCTTTTAACTTGCAAAACAGAACTACTTCTTGGCTCAGTGGGGTCAAGGGGATTCCAAGAGAGGGGTGTTATATAGGGGTAGTCATCCAGAACGCATGAACTGGACATAAAGATCTATCAATAAGGGTTTTCATTCAGTATTCTACACTAGGCGTTGACTTAGCTGTAGTGTTGAATTGAATCCTCTTACAGCATATCTGGTGCGGAGGACGGAATAAGGAATGTAGATCAACAACTGACCAGGGCCATGACCCGCCTTAAAACCATGGAGGAGAGAATAGACGAGAGTGAGGGGAGATCCAGGCGCAATAATGTCAGAATCTTGGGGATTCCGAAAAAAAGCAGAGGGCCCGAACATGGAGCTATTTCTGGAGCAGTGGCTCACAGACCTGTTCAGGGAAAAAACGTTCTCCAACTTCTTCTCAATTGAGCACGCCCAGCGTCTACCGACGGGCCGCCCGGTGCCTGGCGCCCCCTCTGCGTACGGTGATAGCCAAATTGTTGAACTATCGTGATCGTGACACTGTTCCAGTCATCAAGAGCAAAGGGCACCCTTACTTACAACGGATCCAAAATGGCATTCTTTCCGGACTACACCAGGGAAGTACAGAAAGCTAGACAATCTTTTTACCAACTCAAAAAGCAACTGCAATCCCTAAATGTGAAATATGGCCTAATGTTCCCCACCCAGCTCAAGATATACCATGAATGTACAACGGTCCATTTCACTGATGCCAAAGAAGCGTGGAAATGGGCAGAACAAAACAGAAGGGGACTGGATTGCGGCAAGAGGCAACAGAAACACAAACAGAGCCCGGCCGAGGCCTCAACCACTGGAGCAACAACCGCCAGCACCGGGAATTGTACAACAACTGCAGGAATGAGTGCACTACGACTGAGGCATGATTAAGAGGAAACACAGACACCCTGCAGCACAGGGTCTAAGGTACTGTGCGTAACTACACTGTCGAACACATGGCCTTGTTAATCACGAAGTAACACAGTTAAGCGGCCAGGCCAGACGGAAGTCCCCCCCACCTTCCCCTGGTGTGATATCCCGGGGTTCCTACTGACACACGTCACAAACCGACACATCGGGAAACGCCCATAAGAAATCCACGTGCCAGTTGCCCTAACGAAGCCGCCGTTTGCGGAGGTTAGCGGCCGACGGCACTAGTGGTGCTGCCCCCAGCCGCACCCCGTTAGGGGATACCACCTAACCCTAAACTAAGTTTAGTGCATGTAAGGTGTCCAGTTGACACCTGAGGTTCTTATGTTCGGGCGACCGATGCTTCTAGTTGGGAGGAGTATAGGGAGGGGGGTAAAGGGTTTGTTAAGTTTAGCAGCAAACGCGACCAATCAATCACAACAGACATCATGGCTAGGTAAGATAGCCATACCCCAGGGGCTCGAGACAGATTGGCGTACATCGCCACCAATTGCAGCACACGCCTCTCCCACCACACGCAAAGATGGCTGCACATAGCACCACCACAAACGCTTGCAGAACACTCAGGCTCATGACATGGAACGTCAACGGCCTTGGCAACGCGATCAAGCGCAGACTGGTACGCCAATTCCTAAAGAGACGGGAGTCAGAGATAGTATTTCTGTCTGAGACCCATCTTGCAGGCACAGAATGCAACCTTTTCAAACGCACAAATTATAAGCTGGCACTCTACTCAGGCTTCACGATAGGCTCCAGGGGTGTCATGATACTGGTACACAAGAACCTGCCCTTCCATCTCGTCTCAGTGTCCCACGACACCGGCGGCAGATACGTTTATGTGACAGGTACGTTATGGGACCAATCCATAACATTAATTGCCATCTATGCACCCCCAACCTTACTAGAGCCACTTCTCTCAGACATTGCCCCCTGATCACAAACGACACTTCTAACCTCATGGTGCTGGGAGGAGAATTCAATGAAGTCATGAACGTCACCCTGGACCGCTCACATTTGCGTAATAGAAACCCTAAAATATCTACCAGGCTTGCAACTTTCACTAATGCCCTTGGCCTGTGTGATGTATGGAGAGAACTCCACCCAGACGGGAGAGAATATGCGTGTCAGACCAGGACATAACGCAGGTTTTGCGGAATACTATGCTGAACTCTATAGGGATCTCACAACGCCAATGGACACCACAGTTATGGAGGAAATCGACATCCCCACCTTAGATGAAGCACAGCAGGTGCTCCTAGAGAGGGAGATCACAGAAGATGAAGTCCTAAGTGCCATTTCCGGCCTCCAAACAGGCAAGTCCCCAGGGCCCAATGGCTTTCCGGTTGAACTATGGCAGAAGGTGGGGGCTAACATGGTTGCCCACCACCTGCTACGGATGTATCAACATGCGTGCGGAAAAGGCACTCTCCCTCCAGATCTGCAAGAAGCAACAATCAGTCATACCCAAACCTGGAAAACCCTCTGAAAGCTGCAGCTCATACAGGCCAATTTCACTCATCAACAGCAAAAGCAAAATACTAGCAAAACTACTAGCAGACCGCCTACAGAGGGTTATCCCTTTCCTGATCCACCTGGACCAATGCAGCTTCATGCCACAAAGATCAACACGCATGAACCTCCTTAGACTATTCTCAGCCCTGGAAAGAGCCGACGGCATACAAGGCCCCCTGGCCCTACTAGCAATCGATTTTGAAAAGGCCTTCGATTCGGTGAGATGGGAGGCTATTTGGGACATAATGTGCCGCATGGGCTTCGTTGAGAATTTCATGAGCTGGGTGCAACTATTATACAAACGCCCACTGGCCAGGACCAGAGTGAATGGTTGGCGATCGGACCCTTTTAGTCTAGGGATTGGTACAAGGCAAGGATGCCCTTTATCGGCCCTAATCTTTGCAATCGCAATTGAGCCACTGGCAATCCTCCTGCGACACTCTCCGACCTGGGAGGGCTTCCGTTGGTCTAATACATGGGAAGATAGGGTATCGCTCTACACTGGTGACCTGCTTATTTATCTAAAAGATCCAGACAATTCCTGCCCCAAAATCATGCAACTGCTGGAACAATACGGGGCATTCAGTGGCCTGTGTGTGAACTGGGCCAAGACCATTTTATTTCCAATAATAGGTGTCTCAGTGGCAAACCTATCGACCGGCCCCTATCAGATTGCAGTAGACCAGTTTCAATATCTGGGGATACACACCTCGAAACAACTCGATGACTACACAGTTTTGAATCTTTCCCCCCTGGTTACAAGATTTGCAGGACACTCTTCACTGGATCTCCTTGCCGCTGACGCTGTTGGGCAGAGCCGCCCTGTACAAGATGATCACCCTCCCCAAATTTTTGTACATACTGCAAAATGCTCCACTATATATCCCATACCGAGAATTTCACAAACTAGACTGCACCCTCCGGAAGCTGATATGGGGAGGTGGACACACGCGGATTGGCCCATTCTACTCTCCAGAGGTCCGTCTGGGAGGGGGGGGGGGGGGGATTGGGCTGCCCAGACTGCAATCATACTACTGGGCCAGTCAGATGTCAGTGGTGAACAATATGCTTCATGGGGACACAAATCTGCCACACATTAAAGGGATTACTTCCATCAGTGCAACAACCCCGATAGAGCACCTCTACGGGGGTCTCAGCCGTACCCAAAAAGAAGACCTGACAACGCATATTGTGAGAATCTGGAAGGAAATACATCGATTTCTGTGTTGGGAAGGGAAACTGACATTGGCCCAACCCCTATGGAACAACCGCTACCTTCCCGAAATGCAAAAACTGCCTAGATGGCCCGAATGGGTCCAGCGAGGAATCACCAGAATCGGAGATGTGGTAAGGGAGGACAATCTGGCATCTTTCACGACAATACAGGCAGGAGTTTTTCCTCCCTGCCACAGAAAGGTACCACTACATTCAACTGAAACACACCTAGGGCACCCTCCAACAGGACATACGAGACATGCCAGAAAGCTCCCCTCTTGAGCGGAACATAGTGACTGACCGAGTGGAACGGAAAGTCACCTCGACAATGTACAACGTGATAACTTCCTTTGCAACACCAGAACTAACGAGCCTGAAAACCAAATGGGAACAAGATGTTGGACCGCTTCAACCAGAAGATTGGGTGGAGGCCCTGATGTACCCACGCGAGGTAGCCATCTCCTCAAGACTCAGACTGGTCCAATTGAAAATCCTCCACCGCACCTACTCTCCGAGAGTGGCCCTCTTCCGCTGGGGCAGATCGTCCGACACGCGTTGCCTTCGCTGCAAGCAGGAGGAGGGCACCTTCTTCCACATCATATGGGAATGCAGCAACATTCAGCAGCTCTGGCGGAGATCCTGCGATAAACTGTCCGGCGTCATAGGTAAGATGATACAAAGGTGCCCGAAACAACTGCTTCTAGGGATCTCCGGTGAAACTGACCTCTCCCGCTATGAGAAATTGCTCTGGTCGACTGTAACAGCGATAGTTAGGCGGAACATTGTGCAACTGTGGGGCTCCGAACGAACTCCTAGCTACGATCAATGGGTCACGGATGTGGACATTTGCGCTGCAACGGAACACCGGGTGTACAAGGCGAGAGGCTGCCCGCAAAAGGCGAACAAGATATGGAATCGGTGGGAGGAGGCCGACTAACTACCAGAAGCGTCGCCACAGAGACGGGGACGGGGTGAGGCCCTGTAACACAGGGCAGACTGAGCCTGATATGTAAGACTACATTGTATGTTTTTCCGAATGCTGATTGACGGTCCGTTGGACTGGGGTCCCTGATGCTGAGTTCTAAGAAGGTTTTTTTTGGTTTTGTCTCTCGCCCTCCCCCCACTCTGCCTCCCCCCTCCCCTCCCTGGACATGTTGATTTGAGTGATGTCCCACTTTCCCCCCCCTGTAATGAAGAGAGATGTTTGTAATATGTGTGTTCATTTCTTTAAAAAACAATAAAAATGTTTTGATTAAAAAAAAGTTAATTGTAGCTACCTACTGACATGTGTTAGGGCTGGGTAGCATAGTTGTGTACATCACCTTGATTTTTATTTGTGGTTGAAGGTAACCACTGTCCTGGCACAGAGTGTGCATGTGAGAAAGCCAACACGTGTTCTCGACCCGAGTCTCACTGCAGATTCGCAGCACAATATTTTGCTGCACAATTTTTCGTCAATGGCTATTCAGCCAATCCTGTTCAAGAACTGGCACTACTACAGCCCGAAGGCCGCAGATATCCTTAAAAGAGGGATCACCAACCACTCCTTCCCTGCCTTGACAAAGACTCAGGTCGAAACACGTGTTGGCTATCTCACATGCACCTAGCACACTATATGCCAAGACAATGGTTACCTTCAACCATAAATAAAAATCAAGGTGTTGTACACAACTATTGTGTCCTTGACGTCGTTCTACTAGCAACAGCAACCATGGTCGTTAACATTTTGCAGCGCCTCTACTAACCAGGTTTGCTTACCCACCAGCATACTATTGCAATAGGCATCAGAGCGTCTCTTGCACATGTTGTAGTTCTAACTGAGGCTCACCTACTTTTAAGTGGAGCCATCTGGCCTTGCATGCCTCAGTCTACACTCTCGACAGACTTTCCTCGCTGTTTCTGTACATGCTCCTCTGATACCATTCCACATGATCGTCCCTCCTTCCCCGAGTTCCATCCTTTCTGATCTTGTCTTCACATTCACCCAGCCTTCAACCAGGCTGGCCTGCTAGATCGTCTCTTGATATGTCCACCTTCTTTTGACAACCTATTCCAATCACCTCCTCCTGGTTCTCTATTCTTCTCTTCAAATCTAATGTTCTATTTATGGTGTCGCCTAACCACCTCCTCAACTCTACCCTCCTTTCATCCCGGTCTTCATTATGTTCCTTAACTCTAATCTCCTCCTTTAGATGTTCTTTCTCCTCTTCTCCTCTCCAACGCCTTCTCCCATGCACCAAGTGTGATGTCCCTCTATCCAGCTCGCTCCAAACTCCTGCCACTACAACCAACTCCAAATGCCCAATCCACTACTTTGAGCAGGCCTTTTGTATCAAGCTGAGTCCTTCCTTTGTGCAGATCATGAAAGAAGGCTGCACAGCAGTAGGAACCAATTAGTGGTGGTTGTGGAATGGCTGTACGTCATAGGTTTATACGATTCAGGTGTTTCTACTTACGGTGTATGTTGTGTTGCTGTTGTGCAAACAGAAGTTTTACAAGACTGGTTAATTATCATGGACGGCAACAAGGCACCAGTATGAGTATGCGTGCAAGCATTAGATGCTAGGATTGAAGCTGCTTATTCCACGGCACTCGTAGGGACTGTGGTGAGCTCCCAGATCATACTGCAGCCACTGCAGTTCCCGTAAGGGGCTTGAAAACAATTTGGAAATGATGACACTTAGGTAACAGTGTCCACCACAGGCTTTAAGCAGGAGTACATGTTCTTACGCAATCATGCACACCTTTTAAAGGATCAGTGTTGATTGTGGGTCTCATGGGGCCATCAGCCTGCCCGAAGTGGTGAATTAGTAAGTGTTTAATGGTTGTGAACAGTGACCAGGGAGTGGTCAGACAATGTGCAGTCAAGCGGAAAACAGTGGCCTTAAATATGTTTGAGAGTTTGCAGTCAACCAATGGAATGACCGGACTTTGGATGCAAAAGATTGAAATAAGAGCTCTACATCCTTAGCCTGCTTCTAAGCATTTAAAGTTATGGAACAGAGTCGCAGGGAGATGGATTCATTTGCCCAGTGGTCCACCTCTGCTGAAAAGTGCAGTCACCTGGAAATATCCCCCAGAAGAGGTCAGGCGTGGATTTGCAGTTTATTCTAACTCAATGTGATGATAAAAGCCCATAAAATGAAGCTCGGTTTCCGAGCAACTGGAACAGATTAGCATTCACAAGGGCTGACGCACCTCATTTTATATTGAAGATTTTAAAGGTGTAGGTCCAATTCTTGATCGTTTCTTAGAACTTCCCTTTAGCGTTCCTGTCCACCCTCTGTCACCGCCCACTCCAAGAGGTGGCAGGGCCTTCATACGCCAGGAAAAGCAGGTACCCCTCATCTGGGAAAACACACTACTCCAGGTGGCTAAATTCTCACCCTCAAGTCGATCATTCCTTTTTAGATCTGATAGATTAGGGCTTTAGCGCTCAACTGTTCAAATGATTTGTCAATAAAGCTATTTGACCTAGAAAAACCTTGCCTTGCCAGCTGTCCTATTTCATCGGTGTAAACGGGGCTAACTCCTTGTAAGTGGTTCTGCTTATTTGCCAAAGAAGAATGAATTTGTTTACATGCAGCTTTTGAAAGAGAACAATACGAGTCCCGAGTTGCTATGGGGCGGACAGTGTGTGTATGAAATCATTTTTTTCGGAAAGGTTGCAAAACATTTGTGTTTAAAGAATTTGCTGGAAATGTTACATATTGTGATAACCAGATAATGGTGGTTAAAAAGGAATCGGACCCAAATATCTCTGCCTGCTGCTACAACATACTATGCTATATTCTTTTTTTTATTTTATTTGTGTTTTTAGTATACATCACACCATTCACAAACATTTTTATCAATTACATTACCATGTATAAAAACACATTAATTCATAAGTACAAATTTAAGAACCTCGAAAATAAAAGATTACAACAAAACACTCAATAAATATTACATTTAAAATCAAAATTACCTCTTCTACATCTTGATCCAATAATTTCAAATTTTCTTTACAAACCTTACTAATGCTAATATTATAAAAACTTGTGTTCCATTCATATGTTTTCCCATAAAGCTTGAGATACAACACCTGAAAACGGACCTAAAATCTTTATCCTAAACCACATTATCACAGGACATTCAATAACCACATGATACTAGGTTTCGGTACGCTGATCCTTACACAATCTACAAGATCTTGATTTGCATGGAATTTTCCATTTGGAACCGATGGCCTCCAAAGTAGGGAGACAGTGAAGGCGAAATCTCATGTATCAGATTCTGTACAAATGGGAAGGAAACTTCTGTAAATAAGGTCTAATTTCACTTAAAGTTACATATCACACAGACTTTACTGTGTACAATTTCAGTCTTTGCAGATCATCCACATCCATTATTTTGTCCCAGTTACGAAGATTTTGTTTTATGTCCCTGTAAGAGTCATTGTCATTGAGATCAACCATTTGCATGAACCCGGCACAGCTTTTTCTAAATTCTCATAAATACCTATCAAAATCACCGTTCATGGTCTCTCCTAACACAAGGCATGATTAGTTTTCCAAATAAAGTTTTCTTGAATAGCAGAAAACCCATGTGATTAGCAATGTTGTACTCATATTTTTAATGCCACCAGAAGTTATTTGTACCCAAGATGTAAAATGAGCAATACAGCAGTTTTGTGCACCGCTGAAATAAGGAATTAGTGATACAGGTCATGCCTTGCAAATTCTCTAAAATTCCACTTGACCTGCAAGTCGAGTAACTTAGTTTACCCACTTGACCTACAAGAAATGCACAGTCAAACTTGTATTTGACATTTACTGCAAACAAAGATTTTTTTTTTTTATTATTAAGCATCAAACATCCCCTGCAATGGTCCTTGCCCTTTATAAAATCTACTCAGCGATCTGAGTGGGTGAAAAGACATTGCCACCCCTAGAGGAGTGTTTGTAAAATGTAAAAGGTTAGCTGCATGAATGGGCACAAAAAATAAAAATAAACTAGCTATGATAAAAAAGGATCTAAAAACAGTGTGGCAAGCTTTCTCCCGCAGGAGCGACTATATAAAGCTATCATAATCATGGAGTAAAAGTGAGCTCTGGAGGCTACCTTCAGTGTGTGGTATTGCAGCGGATCTGTAGATGTATAGACTGAATGGAACTATTAATCACTACTGTGCATAAACATATAGTTAGCTTTGTGTATTCATTATGCAAGAGGAAAGAAAGTAAGAGACTAAGCAGAGAGGATGGTGTATCAGAACTGGGCAAACTAGGTGGAATAGTGTAGTTTGCGGCCATCTCACTTTCAGGATAGCTGGTATAAAGCAACAGGGTGATGAGATAGAATGTCAGAGTATGGGATCCGCTCATGGTTTGAGCACCAGAGGCGCAGGTGTATGCAACCAGCAAGTCACAGAACTAGGTTTGCCATCAACAGCTTCTGACTGTGTGATCATGTACATTTTCAAACGTGTTCACTTGTCAACATGACACATCTTCCCCAACAAAATGAAATCTAGTTAACACTGAGATTTAGATACACTAACCTAAACTTTACTGTAAAACATGGACACAATGCAGTGTTTGACATCAGCAATACTGCAATTATGCGTTATGTAACAACTTACATTTTTAGGAATGGACTTGCCAGACTATCTTTTAAATTAAAAAAAACCATGATGGTCTTTGTGAGGCAGAGTTATCTTAATAGAAGTATCATCCCAATTACTTCTAATTTGCAAATTATTTGAAAAAGTAAAAGCATTTTTATCTAGCACTTCCACACAGGCCTTTTGCACTTAAGAGTGGAGATGATTACTGCTGCACTCTCTCTCCATCAGCCCCTTTGAACTTGCAGTGAGCCGAGAAAAGAGGGTGGAGAGAAGCCCGGAGGTCAAGAAAGGAATGCAGGGTGAGCTGTGTTTTCACTGAATGGGGTAACTAATAGCTAGCTTAGTATCAAACCTACAGAATTGCATAGCAAATTGCTATGCAACACTGCTTATTTTATACCTTTTAACATACCAGCTAAACTAGAATCATCAATATTATTAAGCTTCTTATACAACAAAATACATGTATTAATGTGCAAAGTCCCCCAGGATTGCATGCTCATCCAACTGTATGACACTTATAGGAACCGATTTAGGTATGTTGGGGAATTCTCCCCAGATACAAGCTTCTGTTAATGTATAGATCCAACCCCTGTCATCAAAATGAACTCTTCACCTCTACAATCCAACTATCAAAGGACTAACCCCCCCTGCACCCTTCCCACCTCCCATCTCAATGCATCCCTGCACCGAGCGCATAAAGTCACAAAACGCATAGCAAGCTCACAACCACACACAGGTCAAGGTACTTCCGGTCTGCGTTCATGTTACGCTCACCTGGACCCCACAGGGGTGTCGATCGGACCCGGACTGCTGCGGTCTCCTTCAACGTGATGCGTAGTGCAGAGATGACTGTCTGGACTGGCCTGCCTAGTCTTGTCTGCTGGACCCAAAGAAGTATGTTCCTGCAAGTGGAGTCAGGGATTAACCACCTGCGGGTTTTAGTGATGGCCTCCCAACTGTTCTCGCTCTCCCCCACTAATCACCTCCGATATCCCCTTAGTAACCTCACCTTATGTTCGTAAAAGATGAGCTCTCCATCCTGCTTGTCTTGCAGGGGCGCGTAGATACCAGTTACTTCACTGGTTTGAAGGCGTTGGGAGAGTTCAGGTAAGTATTGACTCTAAAGTCCCTGGCGGGATTGGGATTGGTAAGTATCAAGTTCAAAGAGTTCAATGTGCCCGATGTTCACTCTTGTCCCCTTCCTACCTTAAATTGCAACTGAGTTTGTGAGAAGAAGTTCTCGTAGCTGCTGCTGGCGTTCAGGTAAGAGTCTGTGTTACCCAACGCTGTCCGGTAACTATTGCATGCGTTAACGTGTTGTTTTTCTCCCTCTTTACAGATGCGGCATATGAAAATGTGGAGAGTTATGGAATAATACAGCCAGTGGTAAGTCTATGGTGGTAAGAGGTTGTTGTATTTGTTGATTCCCTTGGCTCACCTTGTTTTTTCTTGTGTTCCCTAGGTGCCGGATTACGGCGAAGAGATGATGGAGACAGTGCCGGATCGAAAGATGCTGTGAGAACTGGGGAGTATGGCGCCGTGCTGGAGCAGGCGAAGCGACGCGTGCAGGACTGATGTACTTTCCAGGTCCGGAGATGAAATGGTTCCGGAATTAGGTGAGGAATTTGAAATAAGTTTGTTTTCTAATCTTGTCCTTTTCTTCTTCTTTATTCTAGGAGCTCCGGATTCGAGGCAGGCGTGGCAGAAAACTGGATGCTGGCTGCAGGCACACAGGCGTGGCAGAAGACTGGAAGCTGGCTGCAGGCACGGTCAGCGTCACGCTGCTGGATGCAGAATAACACGAAGCATGTGCTGCTGTTCGGGTGTGGTTTAAATAGCCTCCAAAGTAGTTCCAGGTAAGAAGTTCCCTAGAGCCACGCCCGAGTAAAAAATAGTCCCTGTAACAAAATAGTCCCATCCAGGCCTCAATGTAGGGTTGGATTCTTTTGCAGCATGGTCTGCATCAGGTAAGTAAAGTCTATGAGCCTGGCGCCTAAGGCGCCAGGACTGAACCCAGACAGCCCCTAGCCGTGGCTGCTGAGGTTTAAACAAATGTCTGGATGCCTGCTCCCGGAGATGAGGGCCTTGGTCCTGATTCCCGGGGGTAGGCATCATGACAGCTCAACAACACAAACTGCAATCTTGCATTTTCTCTTTCCCCGATTTACACAATCAACCCACTCTTTCAGATGCACTAGAACGTTCAGAGACTTGCAAATAGCCGGAATGTGTGGTACAAATGCAGTTAACATAATACTCTACAATGTGTTTTGCACAGGTATCAACAATAACAAGGCAACTTCCTATTCCCGTTTTGTCCACAGACAGCCTCTAACAATATTATTTGCAAATGAACACCTGAACAATCCATGTGACCCAAACACATCTGCTCCCATGCTTAAGGCTGTTTTCTATTAACACAAAGCTAGGCCTCTTGGATTTGTCAATCCTTGCCCTCTTCATCTAGTTTACTCCCACTAAGAGCCTCTGTGACATGCCTCTAAAGGAAGAGCTTTCTCCAAGAGATGTTATGAACGAGATGGCCATTTATCTTGTGATAATCTTATCACTTGTTGCATTGCCCTGGGTGACCTGCCTTTGCGGCACTAAATCATATCCCCGCCCCTGAGCCTGACAACACTAGACGCGTACCGCCCTTTTCACAACGCCAAAGCACGCCTCGTGTCAACATTCTCTGCGCTTCAGCTAATGACGTGTCACCATGGAAATGGCAGGACGCCCCTTTCCTCAATAAGTATAAACAGACTGTTTCACAACACAGAACAGCAGATTTTCTATTCCATTCCTCTCACTGTATTTCTTTGAGTATTCTGTGACTCGTTTCTGTGCTCTGGTCAGCTACCTTTGTTGCTTGTAGCCCGTGTGAACAGATGCCAGTACCATCGCTATAAATTATTTTCGTTTGTTTACCACACAATGGCAACAATAATGCCCTACCAGTACGAACCCGAGTATTCCGAGGAGGATTTACTGAAAAGAGAAAAGATGGGGCTTCGGACGACAGTTGGGAGGACGATTCAACACATGAAGAGCCTGGGCCTAGTCGCATGGATGGTGTTTCCACCTGATGTACCTGCAATCAGTGCGCGCTAATGCCAACCGAGGAGGAGAACTGCTGCTGCCGAGAAAACTCTGGATGCTTGTCCTACACATCGCAAGGCGAGCCACGGCCGCACTGCGTTACCGAGCTACCAGACTTCAGGGCAGCCTGCCTCACATGGTCTGTGTTGAAGATTTTGATGGTGCTTATGCATGAACTTCGCGCAACAGTTGGCCCTCGTAATCCAAGTAACTAGTAAGTATACTATGGTTGTGATGTCAGTTAAGCCACTACTATTTCATGGTTGTCTCCTATATTCTCGTAACTTCAAAATATCATTGTCATATCAATTTAGTCTTGCAATTCTCTACTAATAGTCGTATAAAAGTCATTCAATATTGTGCAGTGTCTAGTTAGCATTTGTTCTGTCAAAAATGCCATTGGATACAAGAATTGTCATTAACAACTAAGGTTTAATACACTTACATGGTGGCTTCATGGGAGGCTTGGACACCGCATTCGACGAGTAATACCCGCCTGTGTCGTTGGTGCCATTAGAGAAACTTTCCCCAGTGACAGCGGTCAGTACAGGGGATTTTCCCTCGCTGTGCTGCAACCAGACCTTTACAATCTTTATTAGTTTTGTGCCATCAAAATAATAAACAAAATAAAACAACTTATTTTTTTATCAATGGTTGTTTCAGTTGTCTGCATGCCCCCAGGCCCATCCATCCCCCCCTCCACTATCAAAGGGAGTTCGCACCAGAGGATGTGCGCTGCCAAGGGGTGCTGTCAGGGGCGCGAATGGCCAAGGTGCCAAAGACCATGTACACTTCAAAGCTATCTTTTGCGCAGGGGTCATTGTTCACATGGCCTCCTCAGACCCTCTGTCTCCAGGCAGGCTCCCCTTGAAGCAGGCTGCGCCCCTGCAATCCACATAATACCACGACATACACGTCATTCATTCACAAACACACCCCTTTTTGTAATTCTTTATAAACCACTTGATATTTATCATGAGAACATCTTTGAGCACTGCAAGTCAACTCGTGAACGTGCTACCTGAGAACCCCGGTGACCGATGCTAATCTGCTCGTCGTCGTGGTATCTGTGAACTTCTGTGACCGCTTAGAGTCAACTCGTCAATATGCTACCTGTGAACATCTCCCTGTTCTCCTGCCACTAACTACTCTGCTTGCTGAATCTAACTGTTTTTTTCAAGGTAAGGGCATGTATCCTAATCATATCTCCTTCATTTGTAAATTTATATATATTTCAAAGTAACGTACTCAGTAGTGCTATGTTCATTGGTCTCATTGCTATTGACTTGAGTTTCATTTGTTTTGTTATCGATATATCAATTTTCATCAGTGTCAATTGGCATCGAATTGCATCCTTCGCGGACCGTGTCTATAATATAAGCATGTTTACTTTTCATGCACGATAGTACAATCAAGGGACGAGTAACATGTTCTGATTTTCGTCACATCAATGAATTGTTTGTGAAAGTTAACCTATAATACAGCCGGCCACGCTGCACTGGTTTTGCTGTGGTGCCCAAAAGAAAGCTTGCATTGAACAATGTATGGTCTAATTCCTTCTTTCTCACATTTTTATACAAAATAAATTTTGAATAATGTTGACCTTTATTTTGCAGAATTTACAACAATGCCTGCATGTTCGATTTTCGGTTGCCCTTCGAAGACCCAAGACAAATCTGAAGGCACTACAATGCATGTATTCCCCAAGACTGTAGATCGAATAAGAGAATGGGTCAGATATTGCGGATATCCACCGGCAGAGCTTAAAAGTAGAGTCAAAAAAGTCTTGGAGGACAAGAGGGGTGATTGATACCGCATCTGCAGCCTGCACTTTACCCCAAATATGTACGACACATCCTTGTACACAAAGTGAGAACGACTCGAAAATTGCTCCTAAACGCTATTCCAACTTTATTCGTTCACATGGGTGAATCACGCTTCTGGATTTAGCTCTAGGCCTTGTGGTAGTGTGCAGGTAACCAAATGGATGAATTGGTATTTTAGGTGTAAATGTCACTTATAATACTTTCGATATTTATATGATTGTATAGCTTTTTAAATAATGACAATTTTGCTAAACATCAGTCCTTGTTTTTAGAATCCTCATTGAAAATTGATTTATGGACACAGGTAACTATGCTATATTATGCATTTACATAAGCATACTTTTCTCGTATTCAGTCTCCTTACACGCCATTTTTTTAATATTAGCATTTCTAAATCAAATAATACTTTCCCTTTACAACTCCATGACTATCCACCGAAAATGAAGCAACAAGATTCAACATCCATGTCTTGCCTGGAGTCATCAACCACTTCGAGCGTGTATCAGGTAATCTTACTTAGCTATTCTGTTCCAGACTTGTTTTATGCATGGAATTTGAGATAATCTAATCATATTTACGTATCATGTAATTCGTTTACCGAATGTTTCATTCGTGGTTTGCTATTAATATGTACCTTTGTCGTCTTTCCAAAGTGTGTGCTCAATTTCCAATATTTTCATCCTTATTAATGCAAGTACTGTGCGTCAGGGAGATGCTGGAGCATCCTCTTCAATTACAACATCCCTTGTGGTTGATGCAGATGTATGGGTTTTGACAGTTCCATCGATTGAGATAATCTGATCATATTTAGATATTGTGTAATTCTTTTACACAATGTTTCATTTGTGGTTTGCTATTAGGGGTGTCACGGTATTAGTTTTATGACGGTACGATCACCTTCTTGCCAAATGACGGTATATCATGGTTATCGCGGTATAGCAGGTGGAGTTAACTAATATTAACAAATATTTTCTAAAAGGTCATAAATTGACAGATTTATCACCACAAACAAAACCAGGCACCCAGGGCCAGAATTGGGCTTTTCAACATACTTTCCACGGAAATGCCTTGCTTCCACCAAACACACGTGTGGAGAGGAGGAGAGGGGGGGAGCCCTGCTGCGACTGGCAAAGCAAACTGAATAGCTTTTCTTAAGTGGTCATTTAGGCTTTATGCTCTCCCACTGGCTACTGGTGAAGATGAACACACACACACACACGCGCGCACTCTCTTTACGTTACAGCCTTTAGTTTACTTGCGGGCCAAAAGGTGTTCAGTAATCACGGACGTGTTACCCTTTGGTATGGCAGCAGGGAATACCCACAGAGATGAGTGAATTTTTCAGTGTGACTTATTATATGTAAATTCAATGATAGAACCTGAGAAATACCCCATTGCCATATGTTTAGAGAACATTATCCATTATAAATATATAAACCCCAAAGCCGCCAACCCAAAGTAGACCCTTTTCCTTCTTGGCACTGAATCTATTCTTCCTATTGCTAACATATTGATTTTGTGTCAGGCACGTGTGGTTTATGGAATGGCATTAAAAACTGCTCCAACTGAAACTACTTGGCAGATCGAGAGCAAAGAAAAAAAGTTCAATTTTTATTGAATATGTCAGACGCTGAATGTTCTCGAAACATTTAATGTGAAATAAAGTTACTTTACCAATTGTACAGTCTTGCTGTTTCCTTTTAAAGTACAGTTTCATATTCCGAATTGTGACGCGGTGTGTTGTGAGAAGATGTGTGTTTTCCGGGTTCTGCGTCAAGTCGCGTAGGTGACGACTGGGCGTGTTTGGCTACGCTGCCCAGGAACGTCACAGAGAGAAGCAGAGAATATCAATGATTTGGTGATGTCAGGCTCAGGGACGGGGGATATGATTTAGTGCTGCAAAGGCAGGTCACCCAGGGCGATGCGGCAAGTGATAAGATTATCATAAAATGGCCGCACCCTGCTGCCTGATTGCGCTTGTGTTCAAAAGACGAAAACTTTGGTAAGGTGCATAGGAAATATTTGTACGATCGATCGACTTATGGTTAAAAACACATGGCCGAACCGTAGGGACAATAATATTTCTGACCGCACCATTCCTTTAACATTGAAATTAAACTAAATGTTGGAGGATGCCAGAGACAGCGTCTTTCAAAGCATTCCTACTCAAATATGTGGCACAGGAAGTCCCACCTCCCTGATCATGGCAGGCCTGGTGCGGCCGCTTTCAGAGCATTCTTGATCAAGTAAACAGCACTGGAGGGCTCGCCCACAGCATCATAGCAGGACTGATGCAGTCATTTTCAGAGCAACCTCGCTCAAATATATGACACCGGGTGTTCCGCGTCCATATGGGCGTAATTTAAGGGGTGGGGTCAAGGGGGTTTGCCCCCAACTTTTGTGGCACACCATTATGTCTCACTCATTTGACAGGAGCTGCTTTCATTTAGATGTCATGCCCCCACACAACATTTTCAGCAAAGCTATTCCACTGCGCCTCCAAGCTGTCACTTTCCGAGCATTCATGCTCAAATACATGACACAGGACGTCCATGGTGGGCCCAATTGCAGCCTATGAGTGAATTCCTGTTTTGACTAATCACAAGTCCCATCTTTAGTAATGGGGGTCGCCCAAACGGTCAGTGGCTGGGAGGCACCGAAAATTAAGAACGCTGGAAGATGTAGGGTTGCACTTTAAACCGAATAGGGGAGATCGGACTCAATGAATGGCTTACTTGGGGGTAGAAGAATCTTTACTTCTGTGTAAGCTGTGTACCAATTCTGACGTCCCCACTGAATTGACCCATGTTCTATTTATGCTATCAGACCCAGCACTTTTGCTGTTGTAAGATGTCAACAACCGGCGGGTGGTGATACTCGCGCACACCCAAGGAGACGTATTTTGCAGCCTTAAGGAATGTCAGTACCAGAGTCTGTTTTCAAGACTCGCCATTTCCGCCAATTGTGCGGCTGTTAATTGCATTTTTTCTCACAATGTACTCTGTCCAGTGGTGGTGGAGGCGGCGGAGATTTGACCAAGACACTCCATGCTATTTTTGGAACACACCCTGGAAAGTACGGATATCTTAAAAAAGGAGCCAGGCGGCCTACTGTGATACAGGTCGGAGGTCAGAAGGGTGTGGGTCTTGCATGCCTGAGTGAAGTGACATTCACTTGTCACCAGCAACTCACCCTTTCTAAGAAATTGTGAGTGACTGCAAAGCAACTTTTCTGTGTTTTATTTATATGCCAGGGCCTTTTAATGTTCGTTAAAGTTGGTGGAAGGTAATCTTTGTAGTTTGTATAAGACCCTTAAATGGGAAAAGGCAGCCAAGAACATTTTGGCAGGAGCTGCCGCCTCCCACGATCACCTCATAGCCTTTCTTTTGAGGGAGAGGTGGGGGAAGAAGTATTGGCAAACTATAATTGTATTTAAAAAAAGCTCTGTAACTTGTCAAGAGCCTGGCTCAAACCGGTCTGAACCCAACCCAGTCCTGCTTGGAGCCCAGACTACATCAAAGAACAAACGTGCAGGCAGCCAGGACCGAAGCACTTAAAAAGCAAAAATGATAGCAATTAGGCAAATTAGGTAATTAATACGCCTAGGTCAGATTGGTCTTGAAAAGTTGCTCTAATCCAACTAATTTATGTTCTACTAATGGACCGCTGCATGCGTGAGGGTATACGAGGTTAAGCCCCAACCTCAAACCAAATACACTGTCATAATAGAATACACCAATCAAACTCACCTTGTCCCATATGTTCAATGTTTATTGTACCAGACTAATTATGCCTTAGCCGACACATGAAGTCTTGCCCTCAAAGAAATATTTATGCCTTAGCCGACACGTGTTTCGACCCTTCCTGTGTCCTCCTCATCGCTACACAATAGCAGGCAAATCTAATACACATGACATCTAAACAGAGTTCGCAAAACATTTTTCGATCAATCTCTAAGCTTATAATCATTAATGAACCCAATTGCATGCGTCGGGTTTTGGGAGTCACTGCATCCTGGCTTATATATGCGAAATCAGTTTGTGCGAGTCAAATACTGATAATTATATAAAGTGTTCATGCGCTTTCCTCAAAAGAATTCTTGTTCTAATTATGCTCAATGTATAATATTGGGATGCTTAGCATGCTTGTCGGTTAAGGCATAAATATGATTTCTGAAAAAAAATGTCCGAGGCTAAGACTTCATGTGTCCGCTAAGGCATAATTATTCTAGTACAATAAAAATTGAATGATTATATGGGACAAGCGCAGTTTTATTTCTGTATTCTATAATAACATTGAAAAAACAGGCTTACCCCGTAAAGAGTAGTCCAAAACCTACAGAAAGCTGAGCCATTAAAACCCCAGGCGCAAGCCCACAAAATACATCCGAAGTCCATAAAACAAATTGACAATCCCCACAAAAAAGGTGGCCAAACCCAGCAAGAAGCACGGTCCAAGCTGGAAAGAAGTACAGCCAAAGGATACATGGCCCAACCCCATTAAGGGACTTGCTCAAATCTTCCAATTGTTTGAGGGAAATCCACTAGGTGCACACACTAGCCTGCCAGACGCTTGTACCAGCTTGCCTGGAAGATGGCCCAGCCTGCCAGATGAGTCACAGACCAGCCTGCATTGCTACTAGCCTGCCCATGGCTTCAATCAGCCCAGTAGTCAGTCTAAGCTCTCCAGCACACAAGAACATACCTGAAACTCACCAAGATCCTGGACCAAATCTGCCAGGATCCAACCACAGTCTATCAGGAGCATGGTCTAAAATGGCTATGGCGCACGACTGCCTGTACAAGCACAGCAAACACCAGCCAGGAGCCTGACACAGCCAACAGCCCATTCCCTCTTACAAAGCATTCCAGTTGCCTGATGCAGTATATCAGAAGTCTCCCTTCTAATGTGAGCAGTTTATTAAATATTGTAGGCTTTGGAAGCAGTTTTTGAAATATGTTCTCTGAAACCGAACACTACGAACATGTCTTGCTTTAGAAACCCCGAGTTTGCAATTACAGTGAATGCCTATGTATGGATTCAGCTGCCCACTTACAGAACGCGCTTTAGCATGTTATATATCCGATAGCAGACAGAGATAATGAGAGGACAGGTGGTTCACATGGAAGATTGCGCGACCATGTGAAGATATCTGCAGCTATAATAAAGACCTGCATCTCAGAGAATAAAACAAAATTCTGTTCCGCTGTTTCATTTTGCCTTCAAGTTATTTTCTGAACACAGGCTTTTCCCACAATAACCTACCAGGAGCTTGTGGCTCGACCTGCCCGTATCCTGCCACATCCCACCATGAGACCACCAAGCATACCAGGAGCTTACCACGGAACACAAGACCTTTAGACAGCAACTATCACCTCCCAGAAAAAGTTCTTAAACAAGTTTGAAGCAAAGCCGCACAAGGAAGAAATAAAGTCTGGGGCTCCCACCTAACATATATATAGAGAAGGCATTGATCAGAGTTCACTCTCCAGGTGACCTCAGAAACCATGTTATGTTATTTGTCTATTAAACGGTATAAATCACCACTGTAGTGGTTTTACAAAGCACCAAGCCATGTTCAAGTAGAGGTTTAAGTGGCAATTCCAGCTCCCAACGGAACATCGAGTTGGTCCTGCAAGTATTTGCCCATGAAGACACCTTCATGAAAAGATTAAGTAAAATGCCTCTCCCCTGGATGGCAGTTGGTTGCAATTTGAAGTGGGCCTTGCAGGCTCCTCAGCACCCCTCTCCACGCCTTGCTCCAGCCCCTGTTCACTTCCTGGTTTAGCAATCCACTCGCCTCCCATCCAGCCCACCATCACTGTGAGACTAGAGAGCCTGTGGTGTAGCCCCCAGAGTTAATTTACCAATGTTTAAGTTGGGTCAAGCGTCCTCATGCTGCCTCCGACCCCTCACATCCATTTTGGTATTATTTATTTTTAATTTGGCGCTCCTCTGCACTTCTCTCCCCCTTCCAGCTCCAGACCCTGACAGCTTCCTGGTTTGGCCATTCACCTGCCTCCCCCATCCCGCCCACTGCCGCCCGATTGGCACGAGTGACCCTTTTAAGACAACCACTCTGGGCAGCCTCTGGCTGGGCAGCCACCTGCTAACGGCTTCAAGGTAAAGGGCAGCACCCAGCTAAGCAGCTCCACTTCCTGTTTGCCCGTGTTCGCCTGGAAAGGCTGATGCAGACAACCTACAGCAACTGATAAGGTAAGTATGATCTGTGCAGGGAGTACAGCCATTGTTGTACTCCTGCCACTCTTATTAACTATTATAGTATAGCTTAATTGTGTATGGTAGGCATATCTTGCTTTTAGCCCATTTGTGTTAGCAGCCATAACTTGCATTTAGCCCAATTGTGTAAGGTACATAGATGGAACCCAGGATGTCGACGTTGTTGCTTGTACAGCTAACCATTATCTCCCCCAGCACACTGCACCATCGTAAATCAGTGGAAAGGAATGGGCTCATTGCACACACCCTACACTCACATATAACACAAACACTAATCGCACAACACTTCTGCCATAAGAATGACGCTACCTTAAATGACAAAACTCAAATTGTAGCTTCCCACATAATTCTGTCTCCTTAAACACAATCTACCCCTGTTTAGTTCATAGTATATCTCTGCTGCACCGATCCACACATCATTCAGACATGAGTGACTAGCAGGGACTTTGCCAACCTCATTTAACTTCAATGGCTGACATGCACACACGCATAATAGCACCTCCCAATTTTCCCAATTGAGACACCAGACTCTCCGAGGGCGCTCAACCAACAAGAGCGTTGGGACCATAATTATGATGAAAGACGCTATACAAAAGGACAAAATGAATGAAATCAACGCTGATCTGCTAGGTACATAAAATGCACCACTCAGGTGGACACTGGCCGCAGGCATGGCTATCCGCACACATCAGAATTTAGCAAGGACTAGGACAAATTCGGTTGTGCTGGTCACATGATTTTCTGCCTACTTACACCAAACTATGGCTCAACACCTCTGACATTGTGCACAAAATTCAGGCATGCTGAACACATAGCGAGTCTCTAGCACCCTCACCATCACCAGACTCTCTCAGCACCCATCCACATACCTGACCTCATAGGTTGCTCTTTACCGAGCCTTGCCAGTCCTGCTTAGCCTTATTTGGCCAAAAGCGCACACGCATTCTAATCTTACTCCGTGACCTCCAACACTCTGGACTTCGGTCCCAGAGGGCGTTCCCACCACCAGCACATTGAGACTATAAGAATGGTAAAAGATGCTATATAAATGACGAGTACAACACAAACGTATACTGTAATTTGGACAAACAACATGACCAACATTCACCAAACTTCTCTGTCCCACAGAGGTCAAAAGAATGTCCCACATGCCCATTATGGGACCTCAAACGGACCAGCAACTGCAGAAAAGGGCACAGTAATAAAATTCTGCCATCCTGGCCAAAAATTGGTTTCAGCATTCAAAAAGCACAGACCTACTTATGGCATCACATCCATCGAAGTTGACGCTGTTCAAATGCTTCTCCCTCTAAAACAAACACGAAAAACGATTTCTTTTACATGAAAATGAAATCGAACACTGTTATCCCAGTGTTGTATGCCATGTAAACGGGCCATAAAATACATTCTGCATCTTGGGAAACACTATAGTAATCAGCAAGACCTTTCATGACATTTGGGACTGCACTAGTTTGGAGTGAGACAGCGGTCATTCCACCAACACCCTAGGATCATATGCATAGCCTCCTTCAGAAATACACCCTCATCATGCACCTCGTGTCCAGTATGCAGACACACAGGATGTACAGCAAATACAGAAGCCAGCCAACATTATCAAATCTTCCAGCACAGAGGTCCTCTGGAGGGAAGGCACTAGCCCAAATTAGATCTAGAGAGCTTACCCCTCTTTAGCTTAGATCTCAAGCACGAACACACACACTCCCACTTCAGATTATTAGCATGGACACTCCCTTTGCCCCTTCAGCTCAGAGCATCAGCAAATGTCTCCCCCAAAGTATGCTTGAAGCAGATTTTGCTCAAGATTTCAGTGTGAACACGGGCAATGTGTGTGTAGTTTGCACCCGAGGGCTTGGATTCAGGAACCCACAAAGACAGATGTGGTTCTGTGTGAACCATTCTCATCTTTTCTTCTACTTCTTTAATTTGACTTCAGTGTTGTTTTTAGGACTGGCTATCAAGAGATTTAGCTCTGTGCCGGAGTGCTTACAGCAGTATGCAGTCTCGGGAGGATAGATCAGCGGCAACGTGCTCTCCTAGGAAGCAAGACGACACGGAGCAACACAGGTTCAATCCCCGGTCCGTGCTTAGAAACCTCTGTGTATTAAGCGCGTTATAAATAACATATCATAACATATATTATATGTAGAGACCTGTTATCTATCGGCTTGAGTGGAAGGCAGAAAAAGGGCACCATGGTGAAAGTCGGTTAAAATGGAGCCTGTATTACAGAAGCTCGAGCAATGGTTTACGCCAGAACTGAGATGATTAATGTTGCTTTTAAAATCTGCATTCGTTTCGATGCGGTTTGGTACACTTTTGTATGGGGGGCGTGTAGTTTTGGGTGGGGGAGCTGTTTTTCACATCAATTGTGATAAAGCATATTGTGATCTTTTTGTCAGTGTACTGTACTGCACAAACAGTTCAGAATTAGAAGACATGGGGGTTGGATGTGTGTTTGTGTGTGATTATATGTCACAGTGTGATTATAGGTTATTGTGCGAGAGGACACGTGTGTGTGTGTATATTCTGAAACACAGCAAAGCTAGGTGAAACATTGTTCGTCATCAAACAACTGTTCAGCTACTCAACTCTTTCCACCCCGATTTACAAGAAGACATAAGCAGTGTCTAAAAACAGTGCTTCACGGATATGTGAATGAGACTTCCTCATTAATTTCTGGAGCACACAATAGGAGTTTATTAGAGAAATACAAATATATGGCTGCAGAGAAAACTGTGAGCTTGGCTATTTGGCCGGCATTAGTGAGTGGAAGCACTGGAAATTCTCCCCAGCCGAGAATATAGCACAAGGAGCATTGGAAATGGGACCGAGTTTGCTTAGGCAGAGGGCAATCTTTTTTTTTGTCCAGTGTGGCTTTAAAATATTCCTACAGTCTATGTTTACAAAGCTAGCCCTATTGGCTTTATCAATGCTTGCTCAATTTGGTACATTTTTTCCTTAAAAATGCATAGATTTCATTTGAATTAGGAAAACGTGCACAATTTTAAAACCCCTACTCATTTTATTAAAGTATGGAAGGTTACATTATACTCCCGGATATCCTTAACATTACATTATTGTCCCACTGCAATTATTTGAAAGTTATTCTAGTTCAAAAATGGTCTTTAGTGTAACTAGTGAGACAGGGTCATGGCATGACTCTCAAGGGGTGCCAGCGACCCATCCGAACCTGGGGTAGGTGGCCTACAGGGGCAAGACCTACCCAGAGATGGTGTGGAGAGTTGCGGCAGAGCCCTGCCCATTGTATCCCTGGAGCTATGTATGCACATTGGTGCCCCTTTCTCTGACCCAAGGCCTATCGACCTCTGTCTTGGCCAGGTGTCTGTCCATTCTCTTCCAGGTGGTTCTTGGGAGACTGCAGTGACCACTATGTACCAGGCTCCTCAAGACACCTGGGGTGGATAATAGGTCCTGGGAAGCAGCGCCATTCAGAGAAAAACTACATTACCACAATGCAGCTGGGCCCAAATGAAAAGACTCAGCCTGTAAAAGGAGGAACAAACTGGTTGTTCAAATAGAAATGGAGTAGGTTTCCTAATTAAAGGGCTGAATGGGAGACAACACTACCCGACAAACCACAGCCTTGCTACAGGGGAACTACAGACAGCTGCAGCAGAGCAAGACCCAAACCATGTTGGACCACTGACGTACCTAGTGAAGGGGAGACACAAACAACAAACACAGGGACCACAAAGACGACCGGGCAAAGATGGAGGCTGAAAGGGGCAGTACTAAAGGGTCCTATAAATACTTTCCAGGTAAGTCCCTGCCACAAGGGGATATCTCTGATAGAGATTGGCCCAGTGCAGCAGCTATGGAGGGGAGAGCCCCCTCAAAGGTAGAGGGAAAGGTGTACAGGGATCCCAGCTAGACAGTGAGCTCCAACTGCCTGTTTTTCCAACACCATTTTTTAAATAAAAACTGAAAACATATCAGATTTGTCTTGTGACTAAGTGAGCTCCTTTTTTTAACTTTAGGTTTAATGCGGTGAATGAATAGGCTCAGGTTTTGTTCCCTGGCCTGATGCAGAGTCCTCTGCAATAGCGTTGACTAGTCAGGCCTTGCAAATAATTTAAAATCCCACTAGACCTGCAGGGCGAGTTCCTTAGTTTACATACTCTACCTAAGAGAAATGCATTCGCCCCAAGGTGACTAGTGACAAAATATTAACCAGTGCTTTTTATAAAATCGTTGCCATAAGCACACTATTTGGTGCAATTTTTATTTTGTATTTATTTTTTTATTTTAGCATTTGTAGAGCGCACACAAACCATCAGGCATCAGGGTGATGACACCAGTTACCCGAGTCCTTTACTCCACGGCGGAAGCATAAGTACATAGGTAGGTTGCAATAGTACAATAATGGGGTTACGAGGAGTCACACTGCACAGTGTCTAGGGATGGTTAAGTGAATAACCATGTTTTGAGGGCTTTACGGAAGGCCCAGTAGGATTCTTCGGCCCTTAAGGCGGAGGGGTGGGGGGGGGTCGGAGTTCCAATACTTGGCTGCTATGACTGGGAAGCTAGATCCACCTGCTTTGGCATGTTTGAATTTCAGTTGGACCAACCTGTGGGTGTAAGAGGTTCTACTGGGCCTGGTCGACAGAGGCTTGGTGATTTTGTGAACCAGGTAAGGTGGGGCTAAGCTAGTGTTGCATTTGTGTGTGATGGAGAGAGTTTTGAATAAGATTATTTCGCTGATGGGTAGCCAGCTGAGATATGATCCAACCTAGGAATGACAGCGGCACGCAGGGCGTTGTTTTAGATGGTTTGAAGTTTTTTTTTATGTTCCGGGCCAACGTGCCAGCAAATAGGACATTACAGTAATCTAGCCTTACGCTCCTGCTACTGTGCGGGCGATTGTTCAGCAGTTGTCGCTGATGAGAAAGGGTTTAGCAACATTGAGCAATTTGGTTGCTAAGCTGCCGCTGAGGAGATCGCGTTGACTTGGTGCGTTAAGGAGAGGGTGGCATCGAGGTAAACTCCTAGTGTTTTTACAGTTCAGGAAACTGGGATCGCTGAGTCGTCGATGTTAAAACGTAGAGTAATGAGGGTCTAGATTTTTTAATGCTGATGCGGGGCCAATGATGAGCAGTTCCGTCTTCTCATCATTGAGGTAGGGGCTATGGGTCGCCATCCACGCTTGGATGGTGGCGTAGGTTGAGCTCAGGGTGGCAGCATCTTCAAATTAGGAGCCAGTGAGTGGAAAGAGAATCTGTGTGTTGTCGGCATAGTTAGTGTAAGCTATGCCTAGCAAATCGAGGTGGTCGAAGAGAGGCTTTGTGGTGAATATGTTACAAAGCATAGGCGAGACACAAGAGCCCTCTGGGAACCTACAGCTGATGGGGGAGGGTGATGCAGTCATTTTCAGCGAAGACTTTCATTACTCTTCCTTCGAAGGAGGCTATTCATGCGACAGCTTCCTAGTAGAATGAGGCAGAAGTAGTAAGGTGGTGGCATAAAATGTTATGGTAGAAGTTGAAGGCAGTAGACAGGTCTAGTAGGAGAAGCAGAGCAAGCGTTCCTTCGTCTCCGATCTCGTCCAATTGAATTTTCAGGTCTAGGAGTGCTGGCTGTGTGGCATAGCAAGGGTGGAAGCCCGATTGGCGCATTTCTAGAATTTGCTTAGTTTCTAAATGGTGTTGGATTTGCATATAGGCTGCCCTTGCGACAATTTTGAGAAGGGTACGGTAGGGATAGGCCAGTAATTATTAGCAGAGGCAGGGTCGAGTGTGTGTTTTCTTTGCTAGGGGAAGGACCCAAGCTCGTCGTTACCGTCTCCTGATACACCAAGGCCTGAAAGTCCATGCCTGCCGTGAGGTGCGCACGTGCACCCCACCATAGAATCGCCTGACGAAACTCCTCGTCAAGCAGGATCCGGTCTTTGAAGCTGCCCGCCGCTTGAGTCCAGCGGGCGTCGAGGAACTCTTGTAGCGGACGCATCCGAAGTCTGCAAAGGGGCACAAGGTAGATGCATGAGGACATCATCCCGAGGAGGGACTTGATGGACCTCACTCTGGCCACATCTGTGGCTAACAGGCGCTGCACCTTGCCCAAAATGGCCTTCATCCTTTCTTCCGACGGAGATGCCAATCGCTTCACTGTATCGAGCTTCGCTCCCAGAAACAGTGCCACCTGCGACGGGACCAGATGGGATTTGGGGTAGTTGAGGGCGAATCCCAGTGGTCCCAAATGGTGAGGAGGCGGATGGTCCTCGCTGTGTGTTCGACGGCGAGTTCTCTTGACCTTGCACGGATTAGCCAGTCGTCCAGGTAGGGGTAGACGTGGATCCCTTGCAGGCGCAGCCGCGCCGCCACAGGTGCGAGGCACTTGGTGAACACCCTGGGTGCCGACTTTAATCCAAACGGCAGGGCTCTGAATTGGTAGGGACGCCCCTGGACTACGAATCCGAGGAACTTTCTGTGTCCTTTTAGAATGGGGATGTGGAAGTAAGCATCCTCCAGGTCCAGTGACGATAGAAAGTCGCCCTCCTCCAGCTGTCCCAGTACGTGCTGGAGGGTGACCATCCTGAATTTCTGTGCCTTGATGTACTTGTTCAACCGACGCAGGTCCAGGATGGGGCGCCAACCGCCTGTCTTCTTTCTGACGAGGAAGTATCTTGAGTATACTCCGTAGCCCCGGAGCCTCTTGGGGACGAGCTCGATGGCACCTTTCTTGAGCATCGCCCCTACCTCCAACAGCAGTTGAGGGACGTGATTCTCCTTCCTGGCCACAGGAGGAATGCGAGGATACTTCTTTTGAAATTCTAGTGAGTGTCCGCGGGCCGGGGTGTCCAGCACCCAACGGTCGGTGGAGATGGACTCCCACACGCTGACTAACTTCATCAGCAGGCCTCCCACCGGGGTGCTTCGGTGGGGGCCCGATGCTACGGCCGGTTCAGTGATGCTTGGAAGAGGCCTTGCCGCCTTGGCCTCCTTGCCGACGGCGGCGAGACTCTCCTTGCTTGCCGCTGCCTCTGTAGGCCTCCTGGGACGAGGAGCGGGCCGCCTGGCGGTAAGTAGAAGAGCCACCGTGGGATCCCTTGGAGGCTCCCCGTCTGCCTCCAGAGCTCTGAAAGGGCCGCCGTTGCTGAAGGACTCCTAGGGCTCGTGCTGTTTCCGTGTCTGTCTTGATGGCCTGGAGGGACTCATCCACCGTCTTTCCAAACAGGTTGTTGCCGTCAAACGGTATGTCCAACACTCTGGTCTGGACGTCCTGGCGAAAGTCCGTCGCCTTGAGCCATCCACGTCGGAGGCAAACCCCGTTGCCCAGTTGGCGAAATCCGGTATCGGCAATGTCCGTTGCCACCGTTATGGCGTGATCTGACGCCACCTCACCTTCCTGCAGAATCTGTAGGGCCTCCGCCCTCTTGTCGTCCGGTAGGAAGTCTAGCAGAGGAGCTATCCTGAACCAAAGCTCCCTGTCGTAACGGGCCACAATCGCTAAGGCATTGGCCGCCTTAATCATCGTCGCCGCCGACGAGATGACTCGTCCCATGGAGTCCAACTTCTTGCCCTCGCTGTCCGGCAGGGAAGTGGAAGTTGAAGCCGCCGCACCCGCTGCTTTCTTCTTGGCCGCTGCCGAGACGACAGAGTCCGGCGTGGGCTGGGCCCTGAGGCACAAGGGGGCGGCATTGGGGACCCGGTACTTCTGCTCGTACCTGTCCCTCTTGGCGGGTGTCGTGGAAGGGTTCTTGAGGATAGCCAGCCCCTCGTCCCAGATGTCGCCGAGCAACGGCACCGTGAGGACCGTCTTCCTCTTGGCCTCTCGTCGTTGGTAAAGAAAACCTTCCTTTTTCTGTTCCTCAGGGCAGAGCTGGAAGAGCTTTGATGCCCTGGCTATCATGGCGTGAAAAGAGCCAATTTCGTCGGGCGGAGAGGCCCGAGAGGGGGGTGATGATGGGATGTCCGTTGTATCATCGCCGCCGCCATCCGTCCCCGTCGCTGTATCCGTTGCCGTATCCTCCCAAGGGTCCGGCGAGGGGGATGAGGGGTCCACAGGCCTCGCGGGCACGAAGGACGGAGCGGGCTGGACTCTCCTCCGCTTGTTCAGAGGGCTTCCCGACGGTCCTGGTTCTGGATCCTCCGTCGGGGTCCGTGGTAACCTCGTCCTTATCTCAGTACATAAGGATTGGATCGCCAACAAAATGGCCGCCGAGCTATCCTGGGGCTCGGGTAATGGCTGCGACGGACGGGATGGCTGCTCCACTGGGCCCTCGTCGTCGCCATCATCGCTATCTTCGATCACATCAGCAGGAACCTTCCCCTGGGATCGAACCTTCTCAAACCTCTCGTTGAGGCCTATGAACCTCTCGTTGAGGCCTTTCACGGTTTCCACCGGATCCATCTCGGAGGCTGAATCTGAGTCCGTAATGGCCACCGGCCCCCTCCTCTTTTTCCGCCGGGGTCTTCACGGGGGTCTTAACGATGGTCTGGAAAGAGGATTCCCTCCGCGGTGGCAGGGAACTCTGGGCCCTGGGGCCGTCTCCACTGGCGTAGCCTCTGCCGACTTCGCCAGGGCGCTGCGACAACCTCGATAGAGGCCTTTGCCGGGTGGATGAAGGCCCTCACCACCTTAGGTGCGTCCTGGGCCTTCGCTTTGGGGGGAGGGAGGGGGTAGAGTGTCATCGCCTCACTCCCCCTCGGCTCCCTTCGAGATCTACCGGGGCCTCTCCAGAAGCTTACCCGGGTTCTCGGACTTCCTCTTCCCCGAACCAGAGCGCTGGCTCGTGGTTGATCGTGCCGGGGAAGTCGCGCCCTGCCTGACAGCCGAGGAGCCCCACCTTTCGGCGCTCCCGGTGCCCGCGGACTCGTGGTGCTTGGCCTTCTGTTGGGCCCCCGTCGCCGGGGCGCCCTCACAGGACTTAGAAGACCGCTCAGACTTTTTCTTTGCCTTCTCACCTGCTGTGCCCTTCTCCAACCAGACGGCGATGCGGGAACGACAATCTTGCTTGGTCCGTTCCGACAGGTTCTTGCAGAATGCACAGTCCTTCTCCACGTGCATCTTGTCCTCATGAAGGCAGTAGAGACATCTCGAATGCTCGTCCTCCTTGAAAACATTTTGCAATCCGCATCCTGGGCAGCTCCTGAACAGCTTGGATCCGGGCGTCGAGCTTCCCTTGTCCTAGGCCATGTCCGTTGAGGTAGGCCACAGATCTTCTGGAATCCTCCAAGAAGCGTAACTCGACGAAAACTTCACCCTTGAGGGGCGTAGAAGAATTCCGAAACGGGTCCCTGTTATCGGAAGTAGAAACGGTGGAGCTTGAGGCTCGATTAAACCGAAAAAAATTGAAAAATCTCCTGAAAAAGCGCTAAAACGCAGTAAAAGCTCGATAGCTAAAGCACGAGGACTCCCAACACTTGAACGTGCAGTAAAAATCTGAGGATGGCTGCCAGGGGAGGGGCTTAGGTAGAGGGCAGTCATTGGCTGGGGGCAGGGTGACCCAGAGATCAGTGATTGGTTACTAAGAAAGACAGATCAGAAACGAAACTTATACTGATACTGATTTTTTCTTTACCGAGGATTCCCGGCCTGACGACGGGGAATATTCATGAGCATGTGAATCCATGCCAGACCCCAGCTGGAGAATAGGCACTCGTGGCCCATCAGAGCTAGACAGAGGCAAGCTAAGAGCCGGAGTTGCAACTGTGCTGGTGTGCGATGCTGCTGCGGCGGCCCACTTATGCAAATGTTGCTCTTTGCTACAGTCTATAGTGGCAGTGCCCGCCTTCTCCTTATGGCGGTCCAGGCCCAGCTGGTTTGGAGCATCTGGGCACTCCGGCGCCTTGCATGGAATGAGGGGACAATGGCATTGCTGCCAAGCATGCACATTGAAACTTGCATTTACCAGTTTCTGCAAAGTGTGTTTGCAGTAAATGCAAAATCAGTTTCTAACATCCCCATGCTCGCCAGCAAGATTGAGTATCCTGCAAATGACGCTCGCCCTTCATAACAACTACTAGCCAATGCTAGTGGGCAAGTAGATTTTGCGAGCCCTGCTAGTTCAGAGCAGATCAGGTAATTATCAGAAAACCTATTAGCAGCGCACAAGTAATCCTTACGGACCAGCACTGCAGAGCAACTGCTTCAGGTAATTTGTACTCAAAGCAGATTCATATTCTAACTTAGCCACTGCGAGTATAGAGGGCTCCAGGTAATTTTCAAAGATCTGCAAGATCAATAGAGGGTTCACTGAAATCTTTAACAATGAGAGTGGCCCAGACTGAGAGGGATTTGTAATCTCTACCGACCTACCGAGTGACGAGACGGGTTCCAGCCTTCATCTGAAAATGGCACAGTCCAGGCAACAGACATGCTTGCAATCTGTAAAACTACATTTAATGTTCTATTCTTCCTAGCACAAGGCAAGAGAGGAGCCCCTTCCAGAATCTGTCATTCCTGGCGAATCAGGTAGTTGCAACTGTCAGCGTCCTGTTTGAGAAGCATGCCTGCAAGAAAGTGCATTTGCTTGTGTTCAACTCTTATTAACTTTATGGAATGGGCAAATACACAGCCCGAAATTCAGATGTTATGTTGATTTATACCACGCACAGCTACCACCCAGGGGCATTCTCAAGGCACTCGCATGGCTCTGCAAGAGATGGGGGTAGGAATGTTAGTGCGGATAGGGCGAGAGGATCGGTTCAGAACCAGCGGAACTGGCGTATGTGGGTATTGTTTTACATGTGGGAATTGTGCAGGAGGCCTTGTGTGCTATAACCCTATGGGTAAGATTTGTTGCCTTGGGTGTGTGGTAGTGTTTTTTGATGGTATTGGAGTTAGTGTGTTGAGTGAGATTGTGGTGGGTTTGGTTGTGCGCACTGGTTAGACAATGTCCATAAGGGATCCAGAGGCACGGGTGGTCGTAGCTTTATGATTATCCGGTATCTTGGTGTGCAATTGCGTTGTTGATTGTTTTATGAACTATCTGCGTGGCTCACTCTAGGTGTGCTTCAGGCTCTAGAGATGCTGGGTCTGAACATAGAATTGATTCTTTGTTTATGTCTAGTGTGGCTCGCCCAAGGTCTGGTATGGCATCGGCTATGTTAGAGGAGCAGGAAGGGGAGAATGGGTTAGTAACTCGGTCGGTTTGTTGGAGCCTCTGGCTCGGCTCTTTGGTTGCCAATTTACAGTATCTTGCCCGGTTCTTGGTTGTGGTTCTTTGGCCCATCTCATCTCTACTGTTTGTCTGTGGTCTGTTGCCAGTGTCCTTCGAGGTTGTCAGTGTCAGTTGAAAAGCCAGGTTTTGAGCCGTTTTCTAAAGGTGATTTGGTCTTCTGTGGTTCTAATTTCTTTTGGTATGGTGTTCCAGATGTTCGCAATTAGATGCGAGAATGCTGTTCCGCCGAATTTAATTTGTTCTTATTGTTTTGCCTCTATTTGTAGGTCGTTGCTGGATCTAGATCCCTTCCTGGGCGTTACTGGCTAATCTCGTCTTGGAGGAATTCAGCTCCTTGTCTTTGCAGGGCTTTGTGGGCGATGCATAGTCCTTTGCATTTGATGTGCTTTTTTTACTGGTAACCAGTGTAGACTTTTCAGTGCTGGTGTGATCACTTCAATTTAGTCTTAATAGGACCCTGGCTGCAGTATTTTGCACCCTTTGGAGTTTCTTGGTGAGTCTTACCGGCATTCCTAGGTAGAAGCTGTTTGCATAGTCAATTCTTGTGAGAATCAGGGATAGGATTGTGAGGGGTCTGTGAGGGAAGGAAAGGTAGGGGAGTAATCCTCTGAGCAGTCATAGGAGGAAGAAGCATCTTTTGGCGATTACGTTGACTTGCTGTTCCAGGGACAGTCTGTTGTCCATGAGTAGTCCTAGTTGTTTACTACGTCAGAGATCTCTGGTTGTCAGCCAGTCCAGATGTGGGTTCCCTCCATCCAATCCTGCGGGTGAGTGCATTGTTTCCGTTTTTGCCAGGTTCAGTTTAAGGTTGTTCATTGTCATCCAGTTGTAGATGTCTGTGAGGCAGTTATTAAGGCTGTTATTTTGTTCCTGGGTTCTGTTCTGTTTTCACAATCAGTTGTGTGTCGTCTGCGTAGTTGTAGGCTGTAAATCCAAAGGTTCGAATGATTTTCAGTGTGCACATGTAGATGTTGAAGCGCAGAGGAGAGAGGCTGGATCCCTGTGGGACTCCGCAGGATATATTTATGGCATTTGAGGTGAAAGGTGGTAGGTATGTTCTTTCGGTTCGGTTCGTTAGGAATGAGATAAGCCACTTTAATGCAGATTCCTGTATGTCACAATCCATCAATCTTTACATCAGTGTTCCGTGGCCGATTGTGTTAAAAGCTGCTGATATGTCCAACAGTATGAGGGCTGATTGGGCATCACCTGCGTTTATTTTCAGGTCATCCCGGATCGATAGGAGTGCTGATTCTGTTCCTCTCTTTGGTCTGAAGCCAACTTGTGACTGGTCGAGTATTTTGTTTGTTATGGGGCTGGAGCCAAACACACATATAGATATAGATTTATTTTAATTGAACATGGCACCACAATCTCCTTCATACTAACAGTATTGTTGAGTAGAGTATTCTGTGGGCGTTCTGAAAACATTGGCTGTGGACACCAGAGCTAAACCCGCCGACATAAGCAAAAACGTCTTAACCATGCTATTGTCCGAGTTCTCACTCGTCACATATATGCGCTAAAAGAAGCTAGGGTTGAAGAAGAAAGTGGCACCAGTGCTAGTAGGGCACAGGAACCTTCTCAGTGACAGTAAAGGAAACTTGGAACAAAGTCTCTTAGAGGGTAGGAGGCAGGCTCAGACTGGCCTATAGGGCAACAGGGCAAAAACACAAAATGCTGGTGTGGGCCCATTTTATTGGTCAAAGAGGGCCACTTTTGGGGCCCATGTGGGCTAGTTTGATAAGTTACTACACCATGCGGCTAGCTTTGCCCAGTGTTACTGAATAAATATTCTTTGAAATACACAATTTGCATCACATTTTATCAACCCCTTGAGTACTCATCTCGGGAGGATAGTTCAGGGACAAAGCGCTCGCCTTGGAAGCAAGATGATGCGGTGCAACACATTTTCGATCCCCTGGTCTGCGCTTAGAAACCTCTAGGTATTAGGCGCATTACAAGTAACCAATTGCAATACAATTTTCTACTCAGTCTGTCTCAAAAGAAATGAATTGCCATTTGCAACGGTAGGCCACTTCTTCATTGGTGCCCGAGATCATTTTATGCCGCAGTCCGACACTGGTAGGAGGATTAAGCGTGTTACGCAGATGGAGCCGGTGTGGGCATGAAAAGCTGCGCTGTGTTTCGCATTTAACCTACCTCTACCACTGGATTGACATTTCATAGCCCTGCACTGTGTTTTGCATTTAACCTACCTCTACCACTGGATTGACATTTCATAGCCATGCACTGTGTTTTGCATTTAACCTACCTCTACCACTGGATTGACATTTCATAGCCCTGCACTGTGTTTTGCATTTAACCTACCTCTACCACAGACTTGACATTTCTCTGATTTTCATCTGCAGCCCCATGTGTTTTCAATGTACTTATGTATTGAATCATTGTTCAGCCGGACTATGCACCCATTCAAATTCTGCACCCCTGATGTAGCTCCTCGCACCCGAGGCACAGCTTTACCAGCTTGTGTGCTTACCTAATTTGTACCTACTATGTATTTGTATACCTGATGTAGCTCCTCGCACCATGAGGCGTGGTTTTATCCAGATTATACAACTAGAATCACCTGCAACCTGCTTCTTGATCTCGCACCTGTATGTATTTGAATGTTGAATCTACCTACTTGTACCGTCTTACTTAATTGCCTCTTCATTCCAGCCATGTGCTGTTTTTTATCCGTCCATCTGCACTTACTTTCCTTTCAACTCCCTCCTCCCCCTCTCCCCTTCTTCTATGTCACAGCATGAATCGAATGCTCTCAAGACCTAGCAGGAACGTTTTGCTTTGTTAGTTTTCTTAATCCCTTCCTCCCCTACTTGCACTCTCCTCCTCCCCTTCAGTTATGTTACAGCACTTGCATGATCCTCCTGTTTTAAGGACTAGTAGGATAGTTTATTTTGTTTTTTATGCGCCCTTGTTCCCCATCCCTAGGCACCATGCAGTTGGATCCAGGTGCCTCGGTCTAATGCTTAGCAGGTGGTTTGACCAAAGGTTTCTCATCTGCAAGGTGGTTGGGGAGCTATGGGTGTTCAGGACCTAGGAGATGAGAATTGCGAGCCGAGGGACAGTATGTATAAAGGGTTGCTGGTGGTGTTGGGGTGGGGGGCAGCTGAAGGGGCCAACCTTGTACAGACCATAAAGGCCTCTGGCTGGGCCGAGTCACCTCTTTAATCATTCACCGATTGTTCTTCCTAACAGCAGCTTTGCACACTTGAGAACTGCAGGAGGGCCATGGACAAGGTAACCAGGCAGTATAAATCACCCGCTGGCAGGAAGAATGATCAACCAAGTACATGTACTGGCTCCCAATAAGGATTACACTAAAGAGTTTACAATTCACATTTGTTGAATCAAACCATTGTCAAAATCTGAACACTCCTCGCTGGTTATCTGAACCAATCGCTGCCAACATGATATCCTGGGGCTGTTAGTAGACATCGTTACTGTTCTTCGACGAGGTAAGAGCAGCCAGGTGTCTACTTCTGGCGACAGAGAATGGATTTCAGGGCCATTCCCAACAGCACTCATTCGCTCTCGCATTTTATGGCACTTACGAAACCTCATATTCCCAAACTATTAAGCAGCATTCAGCCATAACCCAGACGGTCAGAAGGGACCCCAGCTCTCATAAACCTGAGACAGCCATGTGCAGCACTGCCAGCACGTGTAAAGCAAGATGAGGGGCGGCTTGGCAAAAAACTAGAGAAACATGCCCTGGACCCCTACTGAACTTAACCACACTTGATGGATGCTTCAGAGAAATGGAATGGAAAAATGACTCATATTTGTGATATACAAGGCACGAGACTGCGGACATAATTTATCAAACATGCGCTTCTCATTTAGTGTCAATGGAATATGTCCGTCACACGAAAGACTAGTAGTTAGAAAATATCTGGTATTCACCAGAGATGGCGTCATGAACATACATGATTTAAAAGGAGCTGCAAAGAACCAAGTCAAGCAAGAGCCCCCATTGGCTTTACACCAAATGAAGAGCACCTCGCACACTAGAGAACTGGGTGCCAGGCTACCGAGAACTGAGTGTGCCATATTCCCTGTAGAACAGTGTGTATGTCTTGCATCCTGTAGAATGGGGAGTGCCCAGAACCTCGTAGAACAGAGCGGATGCTATACCCCATAGAACCTAGAGTGCCCAGTTACCCAGAGAACCACAAGAGTGCCCGGATACCCAGAGAACCACAAGAGTGCCCGGATACCCAGAGAACAAACCTCAAGAGTGCATGGCACCAGAAGGGAGGGCATCGGTCCACCGGATATTGGATGGATTAACTCATCGTAGTCCCATGTGACTGTGTTCTATGGCCATTGGTCTGGAAGGTGGCCTTTCCATAGTGGGAATTTTGATGGGAGTGCCACTTTGTTGGTAGACCATCTACTGGATGGACCAGAGGCAGCTTTGGAAAGGGCATTTCAACAAAATCCGTTGATCAAGTCTTCTTGTATGGTGAGATATTTGAGAGGAAACTGATCTGGGACGATTTGGTGGTGAGGTTGATCTGGTGCATAGGACGACTAGCTAAATGTTGTCGACTAGCTAAATGTTGTCATCTATGGGCTAATGTTATGCTACGTTTTTATACAGTGCCAAATCCACATCGTAGTGATCGCAAAAGAACTGAGGCTTGCCTGGAAGTGGGTTTAGTGTGCCCCAGTCAGGTGTAACCCGACTGTAGCCTGGCGGTGTAGCGGTAAGGGAAAGAGGTAAGCAAAGGTGAGGCAGGTTAAACTGAATGGGATGGTGTTCATGATAGCTTGGCTGCATGTTGATCCAGCCAACGTGGATCATGGATCGGAAGTGTAGAAAATGCAGAGGGTAAATTCAAAGGTGTCTGTAGGCAAAGAGATTATTTACTTCAAGGCAGATTTAAGACCGGTGCATCAGTATAGATAGGGCCTAATTCACAGAAGTGTTTAATAATGTGCAATCCCATTGGAAAACGCTCTTTGAATCAGGCCCATAATTGTAGTGTGTGGCTCTTTAAGGAATTCAAGATGTGCTCAGCTAAACCCCTTGAAGGGTTCAGGTGTTTTGCTGTCAGAGAATGCACTCAATTTCTCAGCCCTAACAAACTCCAGAATATGAATACTGAGACTGCCAAAAGTAGACACTGTGATAGGGGGAGATGAACACAAATCAAGGGAACAAGAGAGAGATAAGACAGGTGGTGCCCTTCTGTATGCAGTTAATGCCTGGCACTCCAATTATATGAAATTGTATAGCTTGGCTCCCTATTATGTAAAATGTTTTAGGTAACATGTAGGTGAAAAAGGATACAAGGTAGAATTAGAGCAAAGACTGACAGGGTGATGTAGAGATTTAGTGTAAAACATCTCCACTGTTGCTAAAACAAAGGAAAATTGTAATGCACTCCCCAGGTAGGTTAACTATTTGCAGCCGTTGGGTAAGGTAAGTAACCATTGAAGTTGTAAATTGCCCATCACCATTGCCCAACTATAGCACTTAATGCCCCACCCAAGGCCCCCTCACATCACTGGAAGCAAAGAATGGAGAAGGAGTCTTTGAGGCTACTGGACAACAACGCAAACACTAATGCGCTGATAGGTGTAGCAGTGGAGGACCCATGAACTTTGGCAAATTCTATAGTAGGGATAAGTGGATGAAACTGAAAACACTTTAATCTAAAGGTGGTCTTCAGCATGTAGGGTCCCTGCTGGGAATACAGTCCTGAGGCAGCTGTTAAAGAGACAAATATATTATTTCTCATCTGTAGTGAAAGCAACATAGAAGCTTATGTGAAAAATTCATACACTGCCAATATTCCCTCACATTCCTACTTCAAACTACGAACTCTGGAATTGTCCCAGACAAATTCCCCATTTACATTTCTCTCAACTGTGTCACCTTGGTCCCGCCCTTACAAGTTATAATGTACAGTGACATTCAGGAAAAGCTGGATTCGGTTTCATATGTCTGGCAACAAAGAGCGAGGCTGCTAACTATGATGACAGAGCAATTGCCTCAACGAGGCAGGTGGAAAACCAGTTCCATTTCAGTGATGATGAATATAGTATGAACGTAATTAACAGATGGACCAGCACCTGCCACTGCCAATCTGAGCGGATGAGAGCGTCTGGGTCTGGACAATCACCAAGGAAATCACGGAGAACTTATGCAAAGTCTTTCTGTAACACTGCCCTTTTCCTCCACGTGTTCATGATTGTGTGCGTACACACACACACGCCTGCGAACAAAGTCTTTCTGCATCACAACACATTCAAAACAGACGCGCAAATAATAGAGAAGACCATGTCTAAAACTAAAAAGGAAAGCAAACTTTATGTAGAGTTCGCTGTGCATAAAGTTTGCTTTTCTCTTTACTTTTCTGTTTTGCAGTTGTAGCCATAGGCGGACACCTTGGTCCACTCACCATCACTGGCCTGATAAGTCTTCATCATTCCATGAACCCTAATCACTGCCCTGAAATATAGGGCTTACTATCCACAGTAAAGAATTGAGGTTCTGACATTTTAAAGGTTTAACCCTCCAAGTTCATGTTTGTCAGATCTTTTTCATCAAGTATGATATTTTTGATACGTATGTATCGTGTGCGTTGGTCCCCAATGGTTAGTGAATAATCTACCTGCTACCTCTGCTTTCTGAATTCCCTCAGCCCCCACATGGATACGCGCAACAGCCCAATGAAATTACAACTCAGGACTTTGAGAAGTCCCATGCAACATAAGGCTTTAAAGCATACAAGGCAATAACTGCTGGTCAAATAACCTGACGTTATTGCGAGAGAAACTTCGTATGCAGGTCTCAAAATGTGCACTCGCTGCTAGCCATTGGCGAGAGATAATTGGCTCTTGGCGAGCATGAAACGGGTGTGCTTTGTGCAAGTGGAGAGGTGAGGGGGTGAGTGACTTTTTACGCCTGGCTAGTAGTTGACAACTTGAAATGTTTACCACTGTTCAAATGTATAAACATATGCATATTCATTAATGTTATGAGACATTCCAGCCCTGTGTGGAGGGCTGTAACTGGTGCTATACACATCAGAATTATGTTTGTGTGGCGAAGCGGATGGCATATAACGAAGAGCATGGAAGATAACACTTTTTACAGCACTCTCCTCATAGCTACAATACAATAATATGGTTAAATAACAATACATTAAAAGTGGGTTTAAAACAAAAGAAAACAGTTGGAGAAGGTGTTCAGAACCTTGAAATTGACATTGCCCTGGTGGAATATTGTCGAAGGCATTGCTCTGGCATTTTGGAGAGAAACTTCATACTTTGTAGCACTAGCTAAGGCCCTCTGCTCACCCATTGTTTATAATGATCACGCCATAATTTCAATGTTATGTTGTGATGTACTTAAATGTGGCCATTCTCTTTCGAATGGAGCCAACAAACGTAAAGTGGATCAACTTGCATTAGATAGAATCATACAATGGAAGGGGGGGCTCCTTTCTCATAAAACTGAAAGCTAAAAATATTCAAGGAAACAAAGCAAACTGCGTGAGGAACAACGTCTCAGGCAGCGGCAGGACAGGTGACCGAGAAACAGGTCAAAATCTACTGGTAGTGACCGTCTGAGGGGGGGGGGGGGGAGTAAACATTTCAAAGTCATCTTCTTGTGATGAGTTCTCCTGCTTGTACAGAGTACTGAATCCAATACAGTAGGGCAGGGGCATGGTCCTCGCTGTACTATTCCAACTCCGGCTGTTATAGATACCGTGAATTGCTTAATTGAACTATAATAACCGTCACGTTGTTTATACCGGTATACCGTTTTATGTCCTGCAGCTATTAAGTGAGCTTTTCAATCTGATTTGGAAAGGCTGCAGTAAGCAAGTGCTGCGCATTCTGGATCTTGCATTGTGGAATGTGGCGTTTGGCAGACAAGAGCATAGGGAAAGTGAGGCCACATTAGTAAATGCAGCTTTGATGCTGTGACCGCTCTCTCTGATTATTAGAGTCGGGTTAAAGATCAGACGATTTGCAGTTTTCCCACCAATTTGAAAGATGGGGAACTACACATCCCAGAATTTAAAGGGGGGAATGAACTGGATACCCTTCTGAGGCATGGCCACAAAAAAATGTTAGCTCTGTAGACTCTATGAACACTGGGCTCATCAGTGCTTTGTGCTAGTATATAAATTGCCCCCTATTGTCCTCTGTGAAGATTTACACATTGGCACTAGAGTTGTTGCGTTGCTTGATCCTTCACCTGCCTTCTGCATATAGCACTGGACTCAAACAGGCAGGACATATTCTACATTCAATTTGAAGTATCCGGAGCAATGGGGGTGAGATATTTCTCAGGTCTATCCTCGATTTGTGACACCACCCATGAAAGCATTCCTCCGTCTGAACTCACATGACAAGGGGCCTGATGCGCTCAGAACTGGGTAAAATGGTAATGATGGGGCTGTGGTGATGTGGTGGTCTAGGCCATATTTGTGCCGATATGTATTTTAACTTTGTAATTTTCAAAATGTTTTTGTGCCACCATCTTTAAGAAGGTAAATGAACATCTATTGCAAGAATCAAGAAAGAAATCAACAGCGCCCATTGAACGCTGTCCTGTTAGGATTACATGGTCAGTGGCGACTCCAACATCAGACCTTTATAATAAACAAGGCAGATGGTAAACAAGCTATAGTGATTTGATCAATATGCAACCTTTTGGTGAGTGTGTGTTCGCTATGACATTTTGACAAAAGAAGCACAAAGACATGGGATTTCAGACCACACGAGTGACTTTTCTCCCTTTAATTGGATAAAGCATTATCAAAACAAACTTTTATAACTGATCCATGTGGTTCCAAAATAATGCAGGTCAAGGCAGATTTTCAAAGCAATGACCTGTGACTAAGCAGCAAGCTCATTCCTCAAAATGTGCATTTTAACACTTCCACTAGTCACTCTTTCATTCATGAAAGACCAAATCTGCAGCCGCCCTAGATTCCTGGTGGATCAGCTAAAAATGTGCATAGACAAGTTTAAAAATGCTGACAATTTATGACCTTTAAGAAAATATTTGTTAAGATGAGTTAACTCCACCTGGTATACCGCGATAACCATGATATATCATCATTTGGCAAGAAGGTTATCATACCGCCATAAAACCAATACCATGAAACCCCTACTGGCTACATCAGCGCCCCCAACAATGAACCAAAGGTGCCGTGGACCCAAAACTAGGCAATTAATACTACCTGAATCTGAAGCAGTCAGACCTCAAAAGAGTTCAACTGGCTCCCAGTGAATCTGTGCTTCAAACTCAAGGCACAGCACTTGGAACAAAGCCTTTGTAGGCAAACAAAAACCACATTTATGGAAATTGGCCCCACACTATGACCACACAGGAAACCTCTGTTCACTAAGCATCCAACTTACTGACCAATACAATTCCCAGAGAAAAAGAATCATTCCGACAAACCCATAGTGGAACAGTCCCTGCCCCTGGAATGCTTTTATCAAATAACTGGCAGCGCCATCAGCCCTTCTGTGTTCCAATGCCACTCTCTTAAAGGTCCGCCAATTTTCATAAAGGACTGGGCCCCCTTTGACAAAAGCACAGGAAATTCCAAGGCAGTTGAGAACTATGGCTATAGATCGTCGACTGAACAAGTTGTATACCTCCAGCAGCTCATCCAGGAATTGGACAGCCTTTGCGATCCTGTCTGTGCGCAGACATTCAGCATAAAGCAATCAGAAGGCAACTTGCAGGCGTTCAACGAAACAATTCCTGGTTTCGATGCAGAGAATAGTGCTGCTTGAAAAGAAATTATTTCCAACTTGCCCTTCCAACTACAGTTTTGCTATTTCACAAGGGTTATTATTGCTGAACCTCAGCGGTAAGGCTATTAATCTCTTACAGATGGAAACCTGGAATAATTCAACGTGATCTGAATCAGTGATCAGATTATGTACAGATTTCGAATTGCAAGTCATATGGAAACCTTCAAAATAAGTGAATTTTTCATTAAATTCTCACATTAAACTATGTTATAAAAAAGGTAGAACAGAAAACCTCCTCTTCTACATATTTCTAAGTTTTAACCAACTTTGCATATAGATACGGATCATGCAGGGCAAATTACAAACTGGCCAGCAAAATACTACAAGTGTATCTGTTTAAATCACCACCTGCACTATGTGGTTCAGGACTTGTCCAGATATAGGTTTACACCAAAAGGAATAGTTTTTTTTTAAAGGGCATGCACTTTTACTTCCAAAAGAAGTGACAAGAGTAACAATTGCAGTGGAAAGTAAATAAAAATGAAAAAAACAAGCACTCGCAAAGAAAATGGGTTTGAGCTCTGAAGTAAAGCCTTAATTATCCCTATGCAGTTTATATCACAAGTGCTAACAAGCATTAAAGTAATTGATATAAAAAAAGGTCCATGATTCAAAAGTAGACCAAAGCCTAAGCACTGTTCCGCCAAGTCTAACATCTGGGATGCCAAAAATTGATCTTTTAACGTGTATGAATAACGGAGCAAAAAGGTATTTATTACAAAAACATTTCTGTTTTATAGTTAAGATTTTTTTACTTGCTTTTAAAAATACTCCCAATTAGGAATGGGACTAACCCTTTAGTCCCTAAAAAATCATTTTATTCCCAACTTAAAAATTAAAAAAAAAATTAAAAAAAAAGAATATTCAGACTTCAAAATCTTATCTGGAGCACTGACGGTAGGTTATGCTCCACATGAGCCCAAAACTAACAAACCGGGAGGATAGCTAAGGGGAAACAAGCTCACCTTGGCCATACGATGATGGGGTGCAACATGGGCTCGATTCCCAGTCAAGCGCTTCAAAGCTGGTGGAGTCTGGGATGAATCGTCTTATAAATAACCAAACTAAAAAGTGATTTCATGGGTCATGATTTCATTCTTGTTTTCTCCCCGAATATGGAATGGTTGCCACCGAGTCAGCTGCTTATTGTGTGCAGTTGCTCTTTAAAATGATCCCCATCAATGAGGTCTCGAAAAGGTAGCAGCCAAACATATTAGGTAGCCTGGGGTTTTTAGTTGGAGTTTTAATAAAACAGCAGGTTTAAAGTGCAACATCTTTAAAGTTTGGAAATCACACACAACTCAACAGTGCACATGCCACCTCCACACCAGAACAAAGGGGAATACTACATTACTGAATATAAGCAAATACACAACCTTCTGGTGTTTTCCTCGTTGCACCCCTCCCATAAAGGAGACGGCAGTGCCTTACGGGCACTCTGTACAAGACAGCCTACAATTAGACAGGAACACACTCCCACGCCTGTACCTTTTTGGGGATATAGGTCTATCCCAATAACTATACTAGTAGCTCTTTAACCAAGAACCACGCCCTATAACTTACTAACCGCAGATAGCTTAGCAATCCAGGCCCCAACTCTCATCCCACGCCCTACCTGCATCTCATGCTCCGCGTAAAGCCAAAGTCACTTCAACTCCCCTTCATTCTGCCGAAGGCCTAGCCCGCCTCCTGGGAACCTAGAGCATTTCTCAAAACCCTCTACTGAGGAAAGGCTAAGACTGCTATTTGCTAATAGTAGCCTTTTGCACCAGGGCATTCATTCATGAATCTGGGGCGTTGCTTAAACTCAAGTAGATATCCATTCCCTGGCCAATCTGCTCCTAAATGATTGGGTGTACCTCTTCACTGCTCACGTCTCATTGTCCTTTTCTGTACACGATTCGGATGTGCAGTTGTCCCCTATTTCGGCTGGGTCCTCAGTGTATAGAGGCTCCAAACAACTGGTCCTTGTCAGGGGCTGAACACCCAAGGCCGGACAGCAAACGCCATATTATATAAACTACCAATGCAGGTTTCACTCTCTGAGGAAGCCTATTTATGTCCACTTGCCAAAGGGGCACTACTACATATACACACTTGAGGAAAAGCATTCAGCCAATCAGGTGGCTGGGAACCAGGCAGAATGTGCCAGTTACTGCTCGTGTCAATCCAGCCCCCACGGTCCTACCGGGGGTGTCACCAGCCCATTCTATTTTCTATGGAAGTGGCCATCTGGTTTTTTTTTTTTTGACAGGAGACTGGGCATGACAAATACATGCGGAGCCCATCACCCATCAAAAAAAGACTTCATTCCCGGAGAGAGCACCGGATGAGACTAGCGATTACGCTTGCATTAAGGGGTGTACAGAGATGACAACAGCCCTACATACACAACCCAGAATGATAGGGTTATCGTTATAAAAACCCTCAATAAAAAGTGTCTCCTTTAGATCATCTACAGACATCTCTACAAGGAAACATGTGCAGGCACTATTGAGCAGAATCAAATGTATACTCTTACCTTTGTGCACATGCGAGCACCCACTGCCCAACGTGCACACCTATATACAGATACACCTATAAATTATATATAATTCTATGTCAAGACCGGAGGCGAGCACTATGCTTTAAGCAAAATTCAACACATGAAAATCACTACAAAATCAAACCAAAACGACATATCCGAGCAATACATGGGTCCTTAGTAGTCTTTTCTTTCCCTGGACCACACCAGTCACTTTGTCTAGGTCCCTTCCTCTTTCTTTTCTGCTCTTCACAAGCCAAGTACCTTATTCTGTTAGCTCCAGAACTTGGAGCCTGTTTATTCACCTCTGGTACCAGTAGATTTCAGCACATGGATAGTTGTCATGAACTCACCTCTGGCACCTCGGCTCGCACTTGCCCCACCCCGCTTCCCTGCAAGGTCACGCTTGCGTTCGGGACAATCCTGAAGGGGGCTTGCATGGAGACGCTGGCCGCCCCGATCCTGGCAGGTTCCGTGGCGGCTTGCCGCAACTCGAGGGTTATGGTCGCGTGTTAGGGGGCGGAGCCATCCCCCGACACGGAATACTTCCTCATCACATGATTCCCCAGCCTCCAGTCAACACAGCAGGTTACGCTCACGTGTCTCCTCGCGTATTCTGTCCACGCGCTCACGTGACCTTAACCAGGAAGTATAAAGCAATACCAGAAAAGCTGCATTACGCTTCTCAGCTGTTTTCTTGCAGCGCGTGGCGTTTGTTCCCGTTTCTTGTGCTCTTTTGGATTTTTGGACCTTGGCTTTTGATTCTTGGACTTCTATTGGATTCTACCCGTTGGATTTGGCGCCTGTCTTCATTTTTGGATGCTTTGAACTGCTCTGACCTTGGATTCTGAAACTTGGACTGCCTTTGGATTTCCCTTTTTTGATTCTTGAAACTATTTGGTCCTTGAACTTTGGATTGCCTCCTGTCTGGAACCCCTTTTGCTCCTGGTCCTACCCTAACCTCCCTTCATGCTGCAACTTCCCTCCTTTTTCCCCGATACTTATGGTGGCCTCCTATGGTTGCCTAGTGTAAGTAGCCTCCTGGGTACCTTACATTAGCCGGTTTTCGATTCCTGGAGGGAACAGCTATCATACACTGGTAGGACACTTTATGTTTTTCCATTTCTCAGAATTGTAGTGTTAAGTTGGTGTTTTAGTGTATATTCTTACCTGCCTTCTTTCCTTACAGTCATTCGGGTTCCAGCGATTCCTGTTCCTACCACCACCTGTGGCCTCAACGATCGGTCAGCGAGTTTAATTATCTCTCCGACTGGTAGTTGGGGATGGAGGTATTCTACGTGGATCTCAGTTCCTGACAATAGTAGATGCACATTTTGGGATTATGCTCATTGTGTGGCAAGCATGGCAGTTTTTCAACTCGTAAATAACGTTTAATGATTGTGCTACACGTTTTGCTGCACGCGCCTCACGAGCCACCGCAGCGTTTCAGTTTTCATTTGCATGTGTGGCTGCTAGTCAGCTTTACCCTGGCAGAGCGCATCCGGACCCGTGAAAAGCAGCAGAATACCTGCCAGGAGTCCAGAATGTAGTGGTGGATTGGAACCCCCGCTACTGGCATCACTCCAGCAACTGGATGCTGCATGGGGAGGCGCAGATAGCAGCCCACTGGGGACCCTTGGACACCGATTTTTTTGCATCCTGATTGAAAAGTCAGTTAGTAAAGTTCTTCAGCTGGAGGCTGGACCCAGAAGAGCAGGGGGGCGACACGTTTCTGCAGCCGTGGTCGGGTGCAGTGCACGTAGTAAGAAGAAGAGTCAACAGCTACCCCTTTCACACCCGTGCAATAGTGGTAGGCTAGGAGGAGGCAAAATAGCTAGTTTTTACAACTACTAGCTGATGCAGGTCACGCATTGATTGCAAGATGATTTTATGGTGATTCAGTTTAATCATAGATTCAGACACATATAAAAAAACTGTAGGTTCATACAGAAAGAAAGACAATAGTTGAACCTTTTAAAAACTCACATTTAAGCCCAGATTAGGCTCACAGAAGAAATTGCTAACTGTTTTAACATCACAGTTCCGTGAGTGAGGGTTAGTACTACAAGTATATGGTGCAAAAAACAATACTACTTGTGAACTAGTAGTATATTATTCTTGTCGACACATAGTTATGTTTCTGGTTTGGGAAGCAGTCAGCCTTCACTTGTGTAGAGCTGTTCGCAGGTGAACGGTCCGAACTGTCATCAGGACGTGGTTCAAAGAAGGGGGTGAGGGCCTTGGGAGTGTCAGCGGTTGAACTTGAAAATATTTGGTGCCTGCGCTGGTTTCTGGCAGGTCGTCTGTAGCTACAGTCTTGCGGGGACGGTATGTCAGGTTGAAGTGTAGATGCCGGAGGGTTCACGGGTTAAATGCTGTGGTGACAGGGACCAGAATCGATTGGTAGTTGACAGTTCGTGGTCACTCGTTAACGTAATGATTTTTCGGAACGAGCTGTGCAATCTTTTTGCATCTTGATTGAAAAGTCAGTTAGTAAAGTTCTTCAGCTGGAGGCTGGACACAGAAGCGCAGGGGGACGACATGTTTCTGTAGTCGTGGTCGGGCGCAGTGCACGACACATTTTCCTGCTCCATGATGCTAGCCAGAACATTGGCAAAGATTTGCCGGGGCAAGGCAGAGGTCATTGTGGTAGCCCCAAACTAAGCTGCAAGCATGGTTTCCAGTCCTGATTAAACATTTCTCGGATTTAAAGGGAGTTATCCCTCATAGGCAGGATCTCCTCATGGATCCCTCAGGAAGCCTTCACCATCCGATGAAGGCGGGCAACTGCCACTGCTAGCATGCAGGATATTAGGGGCAAATGGAGTCTGCCAGGCATTTCAGAGCCAGCTGCCAGCTTTATCAAACAGTCTTGTGCCCCATCTACTCGCAAGAGCTATGATGCAGCCTGCGGAGGGTGGCGCAGCGAGCGCGGTATTCATCGCATTTCGGCCGCTGTAGTCCAGGTGCTAAATTTCTTGGCATCCCTCACAAAGGGGGGCAAAGCAGTCCAGACCGTGGGAGTCTAGAGATCCACGATTTGAGCAGGTCACGAGCCAGTGGACGGAGCTCTGGTGGGGGAGCATCCAGCAGTGGTTCGACTGCTGCACGAAGTTTGGTATTCCTTCCTTATGCACAGCTGTGGGATGTTACAGTGGTCTTGCGGCTCTTTATGCAATGGCCGCGAGACAGGAACCTATCAAACCTTCAGTTTTTGGGGAAACTAACTATGCTTCAATGTCTGGTTTCCTGCAGGAGAGTGGCAGATGTGAAGGCTTTCGAGATGGATAAGAAAACCTTTTCGCTGGACGGGGCGTGTTTTTCTATTGCGAGGAGAACAAAGACCCACTCAACGGTAATCTCGTACCCCTATTTTCAGGGTCAGCCGAAGCTATGCATGGTTAACTGCATTAAAGAATATGAAGCTCGAACAAGCGAAATGAGCCTAAACGGCATAACATAAGGGAGTAGCTACAGCAACGATAGCCAGATGGGTACGAGAGGTCATGACCCAAGCAGGTTACTGTTTTTGGAATGCACTCAGTGAGGGGTACGGTGGCTTCTAAAGCAGCTAGCCTGCAGGATATTTTGAAGGCAGCAGGTTGGTGTAGCAATGCTACTTTTAAGACATTTTATTTTAAGCCTATAACGAGCATTGCAGCGCCTGTTCATCGTGCTGAACAAGCGTAATGCTAACCTCCGGTGCTGACATAGAATAAAGATTATCCCTGCTATAGCGCAGGGAGACTCTATTCTATTAAAGACACAGAGGCGAGCATTATCCCACCCTTTCACGCAAATACAGGGGTGTAATATGTGATAATAACTTGCAAGGTCTTACTTTGCAGTTCGACTCCCTCCCTAATGAATGTCTTGGTTTGATAGTGGATGACCAGAAAGAAGGCTGAGCGCCCATGAGACGTACGTACTGAGCAGTTGTGGTTTAGCATGATGGCACGCACCGTGGCCCTATGCAGATTTGGTTCCAGAACAGGCTCGTCGGGTAGTCCGCAGGATTGTGTGTTTCGTGGAGTTGATCGGGTGTCAGTTGGAAGGCATCTAGAGAAAGGGAAAGGGACCTAGACAGGAAGTGACTGGTGTGGTCCAGGGAAAGGAAATAGACTAGAGGACTACTAAGGACCCAGGTGTTGCTGGGATATGTGGATATGGAACAAGTAGCTTAGCTGTAACTGTTGTTCTCCAGCATGGGTCTGGCATGGATTCACATGCTCATGAATATTCCCCGTCGTCAGGCAGGGAATCCTCAGTAAAAAAAAAATCAGTATCAGTTTCGTTTCTGATCTGTCTTTCTTAGCAGTAACCAATCACTGATCTCTGGGTCACACTGCCCCCAGCCAATTACTGCCCTCTCCCTAAGCCCCTCCCCTGGCAGCCATCCTCAGATTTGGTAGCATGTAAAGTGGCAGTATGGCCAAGTGAAGAGCCGCAGAGGGGAAGGAGGGAGGGTTCGCATGTGAATACATGCCAGACCCATGCTGGAGAACCACAGTTACAGGTAAGTAACGTGTTCCTTCTCCAGCATGGAGTCTGGCATGGATTCACATGCTCATGAATATAAGAATACATAGCAGTATACACATGCACAACCACGGGAGGTGGCAACAGGCTCAACATTAAGCAATACAACAGCTCAACATTAAGCATCACTTACCTCCTCACCAGGCTCACCTTAAGCAAACAGGTTGTGCAGCACTGCTTGGCTGACCCTGAACTCCTCCCTGGAGTCCCAATCGATGCAGTAGAATCTTGTGAAGGTGTGTGTCGACCTCCACGTAGCAGCCCTGCAGATGTCCAGCAGGGTCACACCAGACAGGAACGCTGTGGTAGCAGCGATCGCTCTGGTCGAATGGGCTCTCGGACGGCCGGGCAGCGGTCGGTTTGCCAACCGGTGACAGTGCATGATGCAGCCGGAGAGCCATCTGGAAATGGAAGCCTTCGAGAGGCCTTCCCTTGATTCACAGGTCCAAAGTTCACAAACAGCTGTGATGTCTTCTGAAAACTTTGTGCGGTCCACTGAGAACTTCAGCGCTCTAGCCACATCCAGCGAGTGCAAAGTCCTCTCGGCCGGAGACGAAGGCGACGGGAAGAAAACTGGCAACACCAAGGGCTCGTTGAGGTGGAAGTCCGACGGCACCTTGGGCATAAAGGAGGGGTGCGTCCTCAGCACCACCCTCGTGTCGTGAAAAGTCAAGTATGGAGGCTTGCAAGATAGGGCCTGGATCTCTTCCACTCGTCGTGCGGAGGTGATGGCCACGAGAAATGCTGTCTTCCAAGACAGGAACTTCAACGGCGCCGAATGCATAGGCTCGAATGGGGCCCCCCATGAGCCTGGTCAGCACCACGTTGAGCTCCCACGCCGGGGCAGGGGCCTTCACCGGTGGGAACGATCGGAATAGTCCCTTCCTAAATTCCTTCACCAGGCAATGAGACCACAAGGACGCCCGTCCTCTAGTTCTGGTGTATCGGGAGATGGCTGCCAGATGTATCTTGATGGAGGAGTGAGCTAGTCCAGCTTTGGCCAGCGACAGTAGGTACGGCAATACTTGAGGGGCCGTAATCCGCAGAGGGTTAATCTTCTGTGCACGGCACCAGACAGAGAACTCTTTCACTTATGTCCATAGCATTTGAGACTCGAGGACGCCCTGGCTTTTGCAAGAACCTCTCTGCAGTCAGCCGGGATATCGTATCCTCCAAACTAGTGCTGCAGGAGCCAAGCCTGCAAGTTCAGCAACTCCAGGCCGTGATGATGAATGGCGCCTCCTTCTCTGGAGAGAAGATCTGCGTCCGTCGCCAGCTTGATAGGTGGGGACGCTGACAAGTCCAGATGGTCCGGGAACCAGATCTGTCTCGGCCACGCCGGTGCGACGAGGATCATCCTGCACCTGGACCGCTTGAGCTGGTTGATGAGACTGAGCAGCAACAGCAACGGAGGGAACGCGTACAGGAACAGGCCGTCCCAAGGGAACGAGAAAGCATCGCCCATGCTCCTCGGCTGTGCGAACCTGTTGGCGAACCTCTGGCACTGGAGTTTGTCACCGGTGCGAACAGGTCGATCTGGGGTTTGCCCCATCGTTGAAAGAGCCGATCCACCTGGTCCTGGCGTAGTTCCCACTTGTGGCACGAGCGCAGCTCCCTGCTGAGTGAGTCGGCAATGGTGTTTTTTATTCCTGCCAGGTGGAAGGGAACCAGAAACATCCCCCGGCCGACGGCCCAGTGCCACAGATCCTGGGCCTCCTTGGATAGGGCTGGGGATCTGGTGCCTCCCTGCTTCCGGATGTAGAACATTGTGGTGGTGTTGTCGGTGAAGATCCTTACTACTTTGTCCTTGAGGGACGGAAGGAACGATTTGAGCGCCCAGAACACGTCTCGTAGCTCCAGCATGTTGATGTGGAGAGGCCTCTCCTCCGAGAGCCAGAGGCCTCTTGCGTGGAGATCTCCGGTGTGGGCCCCCCCATTCCTCCAGGGAAGCGTCCGTTGTTACCGTCTCCTGATACGCCGGGGTCTGAAAGTCCATGCCTGCCGTGAGGTGCGCACGGGCACCCCACCATAGAATCGCCCGATGGAACGCCTCGTCGAGCGGGATCCTGTCTTCGAAGCTGCCCGCCGCTTGAATCCAGCAGGCGTCGAGGAACTCTTGTAGCGGACGCATCCGAAGTCTGCAAAGGGGCACAAGGTAGATGCATGAGGACATCATCCTGAGGAGGGACTTGATGGACCTCACTCTGGCCACATCCGTGGCTAACAGCCGCTGCACCTTGCCCAAAATGGCCTTCGTGCTTTCTTCCGATGGAGATGCCAATCGCTTCACTGTATCGAGCTTCGTTCCCAGAAACAGTGCCACCTGCGACGAGACCAGATGGGATTTGGGGTAGTTGATGGCGAATCCCAGCTCCGTGAGCAGGCGGACGGTCCTCGATGTGTGTTCGACAGCGAGTTCTCTTGACCTTGCATGGATTAGCCAGTCGTCCAGGTAGGGGTAGACGTGGATCCCTTGCAGGCGCAACCGCGCCGCCACTGGTGCGAGGCACTTGGCGAACACCCTGGGTGCCGACTTTAATCCGAACGGCAGGGCTCTGAATTGGTAGGGACGCCCCTGGACTACGAATCTGAGGAACTTTGTGTCCATTTAGAATGGGGATGTGGAAGTAAGCATCCACCAGATCCAGTCGCGATAGGAAGTTGCCCTCCTCCAGCTGTCCCAGCACGTGCTGGAAGGTGAGCATCCTGAATTTCTGTGCCTTGATGTACTTGGTCAACCGACGCAGGTCCAGGATCGGGCGCCAACCGCCTGTCTTCTTTCTGACGAGGAAGTATCTTGAGTATACTCCGGAGCACCTTTCTTGAGCATCGCCCTTACCCCCAACAGCAGTTGAGGGACGCGATTCTCCTTTCTGGCCACGGGAGGAATGTGAGGACACTTTTGAAATTCTAGCGAGTGTCCGCGGGCCAGGGTGTCCAGCACCCAACAGTCGGTGGAGATGGACTCCCACACGCTGACGAACTTCGTCAGCCGGCCTCCCACCGGAGGGCTTCGGTGGGGGCCCGACGCTATGGCCGGTTCGATCCTGCTTCGAAGAGGCCTTGCCGCCTTGGCCTCCTTGCCGTCGGCGGCGAGACCCTCCTTGCTTGCCGCGGCCTCTGTAGGCCTCCTGGGACGAGGAGCGGGCCGCCTGGCGGTAAGTAGAAGAGCCACCACTGGATCCCTTGGAGGCTCCCTGTCTGCCTCCGGAGCTCCGAAAGGGCCGCTGTTGCTGAAGGACTCCTAGGGCTCGGGGTGTTTCCGTGTCTGTCTTGATGGCCTGGAGGGACTCATCCACCGTCTTTCCAAACAGGTTGTTGCCATTGAACGGCATGTCCAACACTCTGGTCTGGACGTCCTGGCGAAAGTCCGTCGCCTTGAGCCATCTTCGTCGTCGGAGGCAAACCCCGTTGCCCAGTTGGCGAAGTCCGGTATCGGCAATGTCCATTGCCACAGTTATGGCGTGATCCGATGCCACCTCGCCTTTCTGCAGAATCTGTAGGGCCTCCGCCCTCTTGTCGTCCGGTAGGAAGTCTAGCAGAGGAGCTATCTTGAACCAAAGATCCCTGTCGTAACGGGCCACAGTCGCTAAGGCATTGGCCGCCTTAATCGTCGTCGCCGCCGACGAGATGACTTGTGAGCATGTGAATCCATGCCAGACCCCATGCTGGAGAACCTTCCTTTTTCTGTTCCTCAGGGCAGAGCTGGAAGAGCTCGGATGCCCTTGCTATCATGGTGTGAAAAGAGCCAATTTCGTCGGGCGGAGAGGCCCGAGGGGGGGGGGGTGATGACCGGTATGTGGACTCTCCTCCGCTTGTTCGGAGGGCTTCCCGATGGTCCTGGTTCTGGATCCTCCGCAGGGTCCGTGGTAACCTCGTCCTTATCTCAGTACAAAAGGATTGGGTCACCAACAAAATGGCCGCCGAGCTATCCTGGGGCTCGGGTAATGGCTGCGACGGACGAGATGGCTGCTTCACTGGGCCCTCGTCGTCGCCATCGTCGCTATCTTCGATCACCTCAGCGGGAACCTTCCCCTGTGATCGAACCTTCTCGAACCTCTCGTTGAGGCCTTTCACGGTATCCACCGGATCCTCCTCGGAGGCTGAATCCGAGTCCGTAATGGCCACCACCCCCCCTCTTTTTCCACCGGGGTCTTCATGGGGGTCTTAACGATGGTCTGGAAAGAGGATTTCCCTCCGCGGTGGCAGGCAATCTCTGCGCCCCGAGGCCGAGACATCTCAAATGCTCGTCCTCCTTGAAAACATTTTGCAATCCGCATCCTGGGCAGCTCCTGAACAGCTTGGATCCGGGCGTCGAGCTTCCCTTGTCCTGGGCCATGTCCGTTGAGGTAGGCCACAGATCTTCTGGAATCCTCCAAGAAGCATAACTCGACGAAAACTTCACCCTTGAGGGGTGTAGAAGAATTCCGCAACGGGTTCCCGTTATCGGAAGTAGAAACGGTGAAGCTTGAGGCTCACTAAAACCGAAAAAATGTGAAAATTCTCCTGAAAAAGCACAAAAACGCAGTAAAAGCTCGAGAGCTAAAGCACGAAGACTCCCAACACTTGAACATGCGGTAAAAATCTGAGGATGGCTGCCAGGGGAGGGGCTTAGGGAGAGGGCAGTCATTGGCTGGGGGCAGTATGACCCAGAGATCAGTGATTGGTTACTACTAAGAAAGACAGATCAGAAACGAAACTGATACTGATTTTTTTCTTTACCGAGGATTCCCAGCCTGACGACGGGGAATATTCATGAGCATGTGAATCCATGCCAGACCCCATGCTGGAGAAGGTTGAATTTGTGATTTTCATTTGGTTAAAAAAAATAAGATTTAAATCTGCTGTGAGGATTAGATTAGAGAAATTTAAAGCATAATGCTTGTCTCCGTGTCTTTAATAGAATCACAACTACCAGTGGTAAAGCAGGCGTCATCTTTATTATGGGACATCCAGAAGGCAACCAACCATAGCACCTTGTCAACTAACAAGACTTTTAATTGCATTTTTACTCCTGAACTAAAAAAGGACTGTCATTGGGCGAGAAAGGGCAATAGTGGTCTATACCTCGTACAAACTTGGGGATTGAAATTGCTGGCCGATATATGCAAGTCCTGCTAGTAACCTAGAAGAGCATGGGTAACTTGTCCCACAGATTCCAGGAGCTATATTCGACTTGCTGGTTCAACTAGAACCCCAACACATATGTGACATAATCCTGCATTTTTGGAAATCTGTATAAAGGAGAACAAGGGCACAACCAGAAGGTTTAAAGCACAGTCGGTCATGAATAAAAGGGACACAAAGTTATAGTTTTCATCTCAAATGGATGTTATATTTGGAGCATTCTATATACTAGCTTCTCATTTCCCAGATATGGTTCCCACTAGACAACACGACACCCAGGTGCTGCTTTTATCACCTGCTCATCACATCTTTATTTCAATCCCTGTCTATACTAAACCCCAATCCACTGAAAGGCGTCCTGGCAAGATAGTATGGCAGACTAGGCCGATGCATTACAACTCCCTTTGTATGGCCCAGCATTACTGTAGCTCATTCCACGCTGCAATGTTGCAAGCACCCTCCCCTCTGCTCACCTACAGTGGCAGAGATAAGTGAATGCATCATGCGTGCAAGATCTGCATGCTTAATGCCTGGATATGGGATGTTTGTGCGCATTTGTTCGTGGCCAAACTGCCCGCAGCCTAATTGCTCGGCGACAATTTTTTCGTTCATTTTTTTTGGGCCCCTGTCGCCTATGCTACGGAAGCGGGGGAAACCACTGAAACGCCAAAATACCGAACATGGGGTGTGGGGGACACCCACGCTCCACATGTTCGGTTATTTTGGTCTCGAACAAATTGGTAACACCCAATTCGATCGAAAAAAAAATTCCGTATGGACGTTTTGATCATATTGGGTGTTACCTAATCCCCATTGCTATCAATTAACAAACCCCAACCTCATTAGAATATATTCAGTGTTGTTGACCATCTCTGTTTATAGTAGGACGATAGACAGGATAACTCCACTGTTGTAAACTAACAAATATGAATATTAAGAGATCTTTTGGGGGCCATTTCATATGCGACAGTGCCCCCACACAGCCCTCAGGGTTTAGGACTCAAAGCACCTATTACAAGCAGTTGCAGCAGATTGGCGTACCGCTACAGAAACAAGACCATGTGCCATAACCTAAAAATACTTCTAAAATTATCATTTATAACAAATCTACTCAACCACGATCATGGGTAAATCACTTTGCCGCTGTTTTTCCTTGGACGACAGTCATGGCAAAAGAAGCAGACACTGTTGATAAAGTCTAAACCCAATACCGATTTGGAGTACATGCCCACTCATTTTAGGATGCCATCGATGCAGTATTACCCCTTCAGGTGCAAATTGCCAACACAGCTTCACACACAAAACAGATCTGACAAAGTTATAAAAATAAAAAAATAAAAATGTTTTTTAAAAATTGTCTCAGAACTGGAGGTTTCTGCGAGAGGTCACACAACGCAAATAGTTCATGCCAAAGCATTAGACAAAAGGAGAACACACAAGATGAAATCACCACTTACAAATCCCATGAAGTCCACCGTCTCAAACAGTTACAGTTGGCATTCGTCACAACCAGACTACCGAAAATCGTTTCCACCCTCATAACATTCAGTTTTGTTTTTTGGGGTCTACAAGCTTTAGCACTCCAGTTGTTTTTGCATACAAATCCCATCAGACCTATCGAGCATATCCAGTGGTGAGGGATCCCAAGATGCTTGGATCAAAACATCCAGAGATCTGCATGTTGCAAGATACCTGCTTTAGGCACTGACCACAAAGGACAGCGGCTTGGATTCCCCGGTTTAAAAGATGTAATACTGATGAGAATTCACTCTGCTGTCCTACTTTTAACCCAGCATTACTGATAGAAGGCAGAGTGCTGTAAAAAAAAATATTTAAAACTAGAAGCATGGAAAGTGATAAAAGATAGGGAATAGTTTCTACAGTTACTTTTTTGGGGTCCTTACCCAATGTTAATTTACTCAGCCTGGCGATGTTTTGGTGCGTATGCATGGGAGTATTGGAGAGATGCACCACTCTTATATGGGCTCCAAATAGTGATAACTCAAAGTAAGACCCTCAACCCCTCTCCCGCCACCGTGCCATATGCTTACCTTGATGAAACACGTGTCTTTGGCCTAGGGGAAAAACATCAAGTTGCAATAAACTTGCCAAGCATACAATATCACTTGCCCCCTCAATTCTCCACACGCACACAGAATTTCAATGGCTACTGATGAGTTCACATTTTGAGGCCAGCCCCTTTTTTAATTGGAACTGCACAATCCTATTCATTAAGAAAGGCTCGAAAATCAATTCGTAATCTAGGGAAAGGGGCAGCATATGTTAGTAGCACTCTTACTCTTGAGGTACCCACTTCTATCAATGTATACATCTAGTCCATGGAATTACAGCCCTAAAAATAGATTAGCGCCATCGACTTGGATTACCTAGTCACATGCTGGAAGGGATACAGCTCGATGGACTCCTTGATACAATTTTCTGAGGAGACCGCCATACACTCAGAGCTCTGTCACTTCTGACATCTGACTGGGAACCCTCAGATTTTCCCATCTTGGCTCTGGCAAGTTACAGTTACACCCAACAGACAATCAAGCCTCCATACTTCAAGGGTACATTTCAAGACTGCTAAAGCCCATCATTCAGCCATTCACAATCTGTCAGTTCTTCAAAGTACTAGAAACTGCCTTCATGGGTTACGCTCGCTCTCAGAAGACATATGAGCGAAACTTTTCTGATCAGCTACATGTCCAGATCTTTTTGCACTGATGCCACACACAAACTATCACAAACGTCATGCCTTGCTTCCATTCCATATCCTACATTTACAAATCTCCCTTGTTTATCTAAAACCTACTGCCCTTTCGCACGCCTTTCCCCCTATTCCCTTTTCAACTCCACCCCGTACGAAGGACAAAAGACCCCTTTCGGGTTCACAATACACAACACTTTGGACAAGCATCAGTGCTGCAAGATCATTACAGCAGTGACTTGAGCTTTATAAAAGCTGAGAAACCTAACACACCCCATGGCCACAAGAGTTAGACCCTCAATGCACTCCATAACTGAGCATACCTCAGAGTCAGCGACTAAAAGTGTTCCTACCCCAGATGAATCCAAAGGGGAGCTTTGCTCACAGTCAAGCCAGTCTCTATGGTTTACCTGAAAGAGACACCATTCAACATACTCTTCAGCACGGTTAGCTTGGCAAAGTATGGCTCGATGTAGCTTACACTTTATCAGAAAGCTCTGCGTTCCATCCTGGCATTCAGCAGTAACTTTTGCAGAGGCATGGCTGACGGCCAATCATTTTCGGAAATTTTCTAAAAACATTGGAACTGTTTTCTTGGTCCTTGTTAAATGGTTTCACCCAAACCCAATTCATGTTATGGGTAAATCGCAGCGAGAGGCCGCACAGGAGAGGGCAATAAGTACGTCATTGGAGGACATCAACTTTTTTTAATGAAGTGCATTTTAACACTCCTCATTTGCTCTTTTTGAAAACTTCATAATAATCAACACGATGTAAAAGGGCCCCTCGAGAAAGACGGCTTGCTTGAAGTGCATCAAAAGCTATCCAGCGATTTCAGCGAACACAATTACAGAGAGGGATTTAAACGAAAACAGCAACAAAACACCTTACTTAAAAGAAAAATAATAATACATGGGGTGGGTATAAGGGGATAATAAAGGACGGGGAGGAAGTTGGGGTGGGCTTAAACTCATATGGAAAGGGGTTTGGGGGACCCGCTCCCCTCTCGATCCCCCAAATACAGAAAAACAAATATTGTTGTGCTTTTCTTGTTTTAGGTGAAACATCCCTCTCTGTAATCATTTCGTTAAACTCACATAGAACTAATCAAAATGGCCTGGCTAGTGAAACATTCCACTCGAGCAACAAACTACCCCTTCCAGTTGGAAGGAGGGCTGTCTCATATCGTGCATTCTAGGGTAGAAAGACACCCCAAAAAATGAATAATTTGGATTAATACCAATGCGAGGAGAGGCAGGCGCTGCCTCGGGCTGTTCATTCAACTCTGTAGAACGCACTATGTGGGGTGGAACAGGCCAGGCCCCAAAGCACGAGTGGCAGTTCTAGGGTGTCTGCTGCTGCTCTCAGCTGTTGCCCCAGCTCCGCTCTCACTTAAGGCTGGCCTCGGCTGTGTCACCTTTCTATTTCAGTCTCTGTCCTTCGTGTTTAGTATTCGGGTCTGTGCTGTAGCAGGGCCACTCCCCTTTACACTCGGTACACCTGCCTAGGAGGAATGCCTGTGCTGAAAGCGGAGCTTCGCCCCCTCTGGCTCAAAAACAAGCTGGCAGACAGGCAAGAGGTGTCTAATCAGCGAGCTGCAGCCTGCCACGTGAACATAGGCCTCGCGCGCTACACATTGATCATTCGGGCCCCAACTGCTGCGTTTACCAACTACACAGCAACCCAATAGCTCGGCAACGCAAGCAGCGGTGCTGGAAATGTAAACGCGTAAATGTAGGTACTCACCAGTTTGCGGCACACTCCCAGGACGCAAATTTGGGTCAAAATCAGTGTGCACAGACGCAGCCATAAGAGGCAGCAGCTGACCAAACATGAGGTGTGCAGATACTGCGTCATATTTATACCGTGGGGGAGGGAGTAGTGTTAGTAAACATTTTTAATAAGGGGACGATGTGAAGGCTAACTCCTTAAGAACTGGAACGAGGAAGAGGGGAACATGGAGGCAATGGATCATTATATGCAATTTTTTTTAAGTATACTTTGGCTATGGACAGAGTAGTGGTCTCTAGTGGCCTCTGACTCTCCCTCAAATGTACAAGCAAAGTTTAAAGTCACTAAATTATATTAGTTATATTATAAATGCTGACAAAAGGCCCCGACCAGCCACAATTGTTGCCCCTTTATCATATCCGTGCCACAAACTAACTTTTTGGCATCTGTTTCAAAGCTTACTACTCCTCAAAAGTGCAGAGCTCAAATTTCCCATTGACATTCATAAGAAGGGGGCAGTCGTGTTTTTATTTTGAATTCTGGGACTTGTAGGTTTTCCATTAGAAATTAAGGAAAACTACAAGTCCCAGAAGGCAAAGAAAATAAACAGAACTGCCTAACCTTCACACGCTTGGCCAGGGGAATCTTGGGATCTCAGAGCGGTGTTTGTATTTTTGATGCATTTTTTTTTTGTTGCTCTTCTTTCTATGATCTATGAACTGAAGTGAAGTGACTTTGAGGACCAAAGTGCGAAATTCTTAGCTTTTATCAGGAACATGAACAAAAAAACTGGTCAACAAGAACTTCCAAAGTCTGAAGATTCCTGTCTAAAGAGTTAATGGGTCACATATCATCAGCTGCTGATTGGCGCTATAGTGAAGATAATGCCACCTTTTTGTTCCTGTGAGCAGTAGAGATTTGGCCCAACAGCTTGCACTTGATTTCTTTTTGTGTACATTAGCACTCTGCACACCCACCTAGCCCGCGCGCATCCAAGCTTCAGTGACAGACATTTAAGTGGCATGCTGCTCGCCTTTCCTAGGCACTGGACATCAAAAGTGCATGCGCTTTTAGGGTGCTCTTGCTGACGTCCTGAGGCACATTCACACCTGCCTTTGTTGTGCCTCTCCCTTTACGTCTCGGGCAGCTGCCCGCCCCTAGAAACAGGGCTAGTACGATCCCTTTCCTGCCACCTGATACCAGCAAGTAACTGTGCCCTTCAGCACTTCTTAGCAGCACATCTGACGGGAGTAACATTTCTTTGCTGTCCCTCCAGAAGTGGGCTCACGTTTGCCTTCAAAACGAGTTAACTGTAATGAAGGGAACACATTACGGCCTCTGCTACGGGGAACACATACTGCATGTGGATTAAGAAAATAAAAACTATCTCGCGAGATTCCTTTATCACGTTAATAATGCACTTAGTTCACATACTCGTGCATATATATTTACGATGATTCCTTAATATGTTTTGCACATTTAGTGCTTATTACAATACTGGGAGTCCATAAATCACATACTACCAAGTAAAATATTTTGCGGGCGTGGCCTAGTGAACATGTGGGCGGAGTATTCCAGTGACGTAGATCTTCAGGTTTTCATTCCGGAATGTAGGCAGGTATGCCAGTACTCGGTCTTTCAAATAAAAGTGCATGCACTAAGGACCAGCAAGTACCTGCCCATTTGAAGCACTGGCAAGCAGTGCTATAGCCTTCTGCATGAACTCCGGCACAAACATTGCACACCATGCGCAGGGTCTACTGTTGCACTGGGCCACCATGAGCACAGGGACAGAGGTCCAAATGGAGTCTGCTCCACATTGCCGCCCCACTCATGCCACTGCCACTTTCCGTCACTGCCACTTTCCTCCACCGGCTGCGCTCTCTGGGGCCTGTTCTTATAGGAAGGGTCCTCGTCAATCAAGGCCTGAGCACAACACAATGTGTATCTGGACCAACTGCTATGTTCACCACGATGTGCTAAATTTACAAAAGCATGGTTTAGAGGTCATGCGGCCGCCACCATGGGCAACTTTAGGCAAAACACTGCACCAGGTGCATCAGTGTCGTTTTACGATCATCACCATCAGCAAGGCCCAGCGATACCAGGGCTTTGCTATAGGAGTAGTGCTAAGCAGTGCCTCAAGGGCACACACCAAACACTGCTCAGTGGGCTCCAGAGTGCTCGCACACTGGCAGCAGCACGTTATCATCCAATTCCCAACACTGCATTGTGTTTTTCTCCACCAACCGCTGCATTCACAAAGGACCGTTTCAGCAAAACGGATATAGAAAGATGGTCAGCACTGCAACTTGAATTTGTGGAAACATTAACGTAGTGAAAAGCAGGTTACTATCAAAGATTTTGTGTACTGACATATTTGCTCACACCAATGCCAAGGGCAACATTCCTGGAAATAAAGTTCTCAAACTACGTTTGGAACAAGAAAAAAACAAGGTTGGTCCTTGCCAGATTAAAAACGCGCAGATACAAAGTAGGATTTGGTGTGGATGGAAGACCCACAAATCCTCTGTTGGAAGAATGCTGGCGGACACTGGAAAATGCATCAGTTGGAATGATCTGGAAGAAACCATTGCGAATGGTGGACAATGTGACACTGGGCATACGTCATCACAACTATTAACTCAGCCCAACAACCAGTCAATCTGGTCATAGGAAGAGAGATCTTGCAGTCTGTGGCGAAGAAAGTCCACTGGGAGAATACAGAAGGGGCCAGGGCTCCACTGTGGAACAGCCCAATTTATCTATGAAGGGAGCAGAGACGTGTACTGGAGCAACTGGAAAAACGAACATGTGGAAACAATTCTAAAGCTCAGACAAAGGGATGGTCGGATTAAACCATTCAAAGAAGTAGCAAGGAATTAAATCTCCCCACTCGGGATCTAAGGAACTAACTCTATAAAGCTGTAGAGCAAAATTGCGAAAACAACCTTGAAGGAATACAAGAGGAGAGGTCCTGTCTGAGTGACATCACTGACAACAATATCAAACACACAGATACAGTAGACAAGGAGCATCACACTCTGAGAAACGATGACTAAATTGAGTGAAGGTGCTACAAATAGATATACCAGGGCAAAATGGGTAGAATACTTTGTCTAGACGACCCTATGTGATCACTGTGCCGCCTGTAATTCCGCCAAAGAAAATGGCGACTGAAATTACGGCATGGCGCAGTGATCAGATAGATCACTTCTGCCCGCCTGCCCCAGTCCATAATCCCGAAAACCGCACCTCGCACTTATCTTTACTGTGGCGCACTACTGTGTGCGCCGCCGACATCCTTGTAGCTCTGTAGCGTCAGCTCCTTTAACGTACGTGGTGCAGTGCTGATGCTGCATGGTCCCTTTTTTAAAATAATCTTATCCCGCGTTTACTGTAATGGTAAGCAGGGGGCACCCCTGCAAACACTGACCCCTGTTACTGCGTCCAAGGAGAGAGGGGGACACTCAACCCCTGCTCTGCTTGGGCGCAGTAATGGGGGGGCAGGGGAGGTGTCGGGATTTGTGTATCGCGCTCAGGCGCAATTTTAGTAATGTCGCCACAATCGTGGTGACATTATGGTAAAATTCCGCCTAGACTATGCATCAACCTACAGCACTGCAGGTGCAAACAAAAAGTTGCCTTTAGGATGCAGTAAACACCAATGAAAATGTTCAAGCTAGTTTTGAAAGATTGACAGATGCTGGAGAGATGCCATAGGGACAATGGAAGCTATACCCACAACCTACGTGTCTGCCCCAAGTTAACACAGTTCTGGTTAGAAATGCTACAGAGGATTAATTCTGTGCAGAACGCCCATCTCACAACTACTGTTAATATTGCACTTTATGCTGGACAACAAGCACAGTACCTGGACTGGGTACCGAACCCATGCTGCTAATTGTAATCTGGTTTACAAGACCAGAGCGTTGCCCCCTGAGCTATCCTTCCCAGTTACACTAAACATATTGAATGACTTGCCCCGACAGGTGGGGCTAGGTTACGACAAACTTCGGATAAATGGCAGTAATGGGCGCAGTGTAAATACTTAATGATATAACAAACCACAGAAGTAACATTCTGGAGTTTGACCTAGGGTACACAGTATAGAGATGCCAGGACGAATAAGTTTCCAAACTTCCATGATTGCCCGAGCACACTCGCGAGTCCCTCATGCATCCAACACTACATTGTGCACCAACTTAAACTTCCCCAAATCTCGCTTGAAAATACAACACAATTATCACAGCACTTTTTAGTTCATATCCAGCTCTTCACTTTTGCAGAACTGTGGTGCACCCGAAAGGACTGACAAGCACCCATGCAATAATAAAATATCCCTCCCCCACCAGCCCGTTCAATCCCTCCCGTCCTGTGTTTGTAGAATCTAGTTCCTGCTTTCCCATCCTCTCATCTTTCTCACCTTTGCTGATCTATTCCCCCCAGCAGACTAAAGTCTGGATACCCCTGGCTGGGGCACAGTACACTATTCCATATACTAGGCGCTCTGAAACTACTACAGTGGTGCGTTTGTGCGGTATAAACGCATACCAACACAACATCACAAAAAGTACTTTTGGGGCACTCAAGAGCCGGCAACTAAGATGGCAGCTTAGATCCAGAGCTCTGTGCATGCCGTCAAGCTCATTAACATCATTTCTCTAACCTCTGAGGATTTCACCTCCTGAAACATCTAGTGGTCAGAGCAAAGTCCCCGTGGCCCTACTGTCAAACCAGGGTGTTCGCTGAGAGTGCAGAGCTGAGGTGCACCAGAGGCCTATCTCAGAGGTGGCCGGTGAGCCTGATTTGAACGCTCGTGTGAAACAGAAAGGGCTGTGCAGCTCCCCGGACTATCTCGGAAATTAATCACTACAGTAGGACCATATCTGAGAAAAAGAGCGAAATACACCGACCTGCCCAAGACGCTGTGTAGTCAATTAGCAGTGTTAAAGATAATGATTGCTGGTGGCACAGCACCTAATTCCCACAAGGCCTGGGATGCTGCTGTAGGCCGCGTGCATATAAGGTGACGGGGAGCCCCCACAATCTCGTGGCGATTCTACATTTTTCTTTGGATAAATCCTGCGTGACAGAAGCTCTGGGGCTGGCCCCACCACAGTTAAAGCAGTACCTCTGGGAGGCCAACCTAGGACACCCACATCTATAGCACCCGTTTACCGGTGCATGCTCATGGCATGCAACAAATTCAATCTAGACTTATTCAACAGAAATAGGAAAGTTAACGTTTTCAACAAGATTTACAGGCCCGAAACTAGGCCTTTTCACCCAATCTGCTCAGTATTGGGAAAACCCTGGCTACCGCACATCTTCCTCATCTACAACATTGCAGGGGCCTGGAGCAACTGCTCCTATGGCTAAGAAGCAGTCACAGTTAAACTTTGCAAACAAAGCCACATTGCCTATGCCCAAGGGCAAACCCTCTTCCTCCTAGAAAAACGGATAACCTCACATCCTCGGCACCCGAGGTGCCTGAAGCTGCACAACACAATCCCCCCCCCCTCTGAGCTTTCCATTATACGAACTGTGATGAATCGAGGGAATTCGCCCCTTCTGCTCACGGGAGAGCCCCTTCCTGTGAGGCTAGGGAGGTGAGCCGGCAAGCGAGACCTCACCAAGAGAGACTGCCTCTTTTGGGGACAAGGACTCCCGTTTCCGTGAGGAACTCCCTCAGGCAGGACATACGATGGCATACATTAGATGCTTTGAAACACAAGTGAAAATGGAATATCATGACAGACGAGGAAACTATGAAGGGATATCATAATTCTGGTAATTTCCCTTTAGATGAAACCTTCTACTGCACTGGGCCGAGTATATTATGACTGAATATGAAGACCGGGGAGAGAGAGGGAGACCAGAAAGGAACGAGAAACCAAAGAGGAGAACGAATCCAGAGGAGTGAGAGACAAAGACAGGCCGTGGGAGGTCCCAAGCAGAGGAGAACGAGACACCTGGACTTTCAAACTCGCCTGCAAAGTGTACTCGGGACGCCAAAGGCACAGAAAACCCGTAACTCGAGAAACCTGACAGACAGAAGCCGAAGCAAAGGTGGCGCCAAGGCCAATGGAAGGAGCCTGACGTGGACCAAGGGTTCGACAAACAGTGCCAATACCACCAAACGAAGAGTGACCAAGTGTGGGCGTGAAGCCATTCGGATACCGGAAAGGTACACAAGAGAAAGTAAGAACAAGGACGCAAACGTCAGGAGGAAGACGGCATCCCAGAACAACAAAGAGCGACCCTAATCCGGAGACAGAGACCTTCTGAAAATATCTTCGCTGAAGACGGAAGGTAACCGGGAGATGCAGGAACAAAAAAGGGAATAGTTATAGTACTGGGTTAACTCATCACAGTACTAAAAATGGAAAAGAGTTAACTTCCAAGACAAAAAGATATAATACACATGAAGAGAGAGAGAATCGTTATCACATTCAGTTAACTTGTCACAGTACTAAATATGACATCGAGGCAGCATTGAAACCTGAGAGACACCAAGATTGTGGAGAAAAACAACGCCTGGTCAGGCACAGTTAACTAGTTACTGTAAAGGAAGTAATGGACAGTTAACTTGTAAACCAAACAGCTATGAAGATTATGTATATGAAAAAAGTCCAAAGAGAAGTTGGACATTAAGAAAGACAATCAATGTCAAGGAATACCCTGGGAAAGAGAATAAACGTGTCATCCTGTACAAGAACATTATAGTAATAAAGAGAAAAAAGGATACAATCCTGAACTTGAAGACAGAAGGCAGATATCATAAGTGGGAAAAGGGGGAACGAAAGGCAATCCATAACAGAGGGAACAAACGTTCAGAATACCCCTTTTGAAATTAAAGAGGTTGCTACGAGAAGTCACAAGTAACATTTTATGGATCACAAATTAAATACTGGTACTAGGAGTACCCCAGGAGAAGGGAGTCATTCTCCTGCTTTATTTTAGTTTCTCTTATTGGTAGGCTCAGTGAGGGTATTTTTGGACAGTGGACATGTTTCTTTGTGTATTCACAACTGGAACACAAGCACCTTAGTTAGTAAAGTAGGTAGGGGTCACCCATACATAAGGGAGAGTTAGGCCTTCCAATTGTGTAACTATTGTCTACCATGCGGGTCGGAAGCGGCCTCTGATCGCACCACTGTTGTTGGTGAACGTTGGAACAGAGTACTGAGGTGCGGCTTGACACGCAATCACACGTACAGAGGTCCCTTCCTCTGATCGCTGATCGCTCCAGTATGTGTCGGATCGAGTGAGAGAGAGAGAAGCGAAGGAAGTAGAGTCCCGTACGGCGGCCTTGTGTACCCTGCCTTCCCCTACCTGCTCTGCCTGCCTATCTGAAGAGGCCCGCCCGGCTTGCCCTGCCTGCCTGCCTGGCTGGAAAGGAATCTCCACTGTTGCGCGTGTGGTGGAGGAACCGGCGAGGAGGAGCTTGTGGCACTGTCCATCCTTGGCAGACGGCAACGGGGTAAGCCAGAAGCTTGATGCTGGGCTATTAGTACCTCTGGGGACAGGTAGTGCTGGAGGACGGGGCGTGCAGGGAGCGGGAAAGGGTGCAAGCATAACAAATGTGATATACTAGGTATATTACATTATTAGCACCGCGCATAGTAGGCTTGCCCAATAGCACGTTTTTTTGAGCTGAGGCAGCCTCCTACAACGTAGTGCTTGTACGTTGCAGTGAGGGGTGCGTGATTGGCTTGACCCGCTTTACATCGTCCTCGGTCTCCTGATCCTAAGCTGTGAAACAAGGGGAGAGCCGAGGGGGGCAGTCTTTCCATCTTATTGGCACGTAGAACTTGACTGGGATGCACCGGTCATATACACTCCATTAGTGTAATCTAAATATATGAATAGTGCCTAAGACATTAAAGTGACTGCATAGCCTTGGTCTTACATCTCTACAGCTTTGTATTTTTTATATACCATTTGCTTAGGGCAGAGTTTGAGGAGAACTGGACTCAGTGAGTACGTCCCGAAGACTGTGGGCTATCTGCCTTTGATTCGGGGCGTTTGAGCATAGGCACTGTGCGAACAAGTCCAGGGCTGTCTGGTGAGAGGAACCATTTGGGTGGTCCAGGAGGACGGTGGGACTTTACCCCTTCTTCTTCTGACCACAGCAACTACTATTATCATATCCTACACTTAAGCCCTATTTTATACTGACAAGTAAACATTTGGCGGATAGTGTGTGGCACTACAGATATGCAGCGAGGAAAAAGGTCCTCACATTCGATCTATAACTTGCGGAAAATCAAGTCTCAACCTTTAAAGGAGTGCAAGGAGACCAGTATGAAGGGCACCAAACCCAAGAAGAATGCAAAATACTCCAAACCGGTGGTGTAAGGTGCCATCATGGAGTTCTTTCCTGTGAATCCTCCCCCTGAAATAAATTCCACTATCATGGAGGAAATTGCCCCCCCTGGTCCAAGTAGCAGCATCTCTTTAAATACCACCAATTTCGACGACATTGACAATAATTCCCTCTTAGATCTTTGCTTGAATATACAGAGAGGAATGGCGTCACAAACACCTCAGATGGAAATGAGTAGCAGAACGCCTCTGAATGGAAACATCACAAGCACTACTCCTGGTACGCATAATCCCGATGGAAGCGATGAAGTGTCTGCTTCTCCCAATTTAGCAATGGCATCTACGGAGGACGTGCCCGATAAAGAGGCTGAGGATAACATCTGTATGCACCCGGGCTCAACTGAGATAGCTGAGCTTCAATCATCGGTTGCTGCCATTCAATTTGCGCTTAAGATACTTTTGCAAATGTCAGGTTGTATCCTGACAAACACCAATACCCTCACTATGGCATTAGAGCTGAAGGATCTTTCTCGTGAAGAAGCGGAAGTTAATCTATCCCCCGCCTTGCACTTAGCCGAGGGGATTGAAGATCAGGAAAACATGGTAGAGGTGGCAGCGAAGCCTTCCACATCCCTCATGAGTATTGTAGTTGAGGATGTAACATCGGAGCTTGAAGACTAGCATGAGCCTGTACAAAGCCCTTTGGCTCCCCCTTCGCAGAAACAACGCAGATTGGCAAGGAAGGCGCTTAAAAATAAAAAACCTGAAATAAGTGAGCCTCCTCCGACTGTTGGGCCACGGTCTGCCCCAGATACACGCTCAAAAAAAGCCAGGAAAAGACTTGCGAGAGCGGCTGCACGGGCATCAATGAATAAAGGGCTGGTTACAGACTGGCTTGTGCCGGAAGGGAAGTCGGAAGAGATATCCATCTGCCTGGACTCAGATAAAGGTTCTGTGGTGGACTTGGAGCAGGGCCCTGTACTGAGTCTGTCTATATGCCCAGAGCAATCCCCTGGGTCAGTCATGGAGGGAGAATCATATGTCCCTGTATTGCCGGACCAGAAGGGACACTTGGGGACACTAATGAGAATCGCATTTGCTTTATCAAGAATTTATACTTGAGTGGCAAAAATTCCTGGCTGGCGCGCTCCGAATCACTAGTGACACTATTACATTCCTCAACTTCGTGTCTTAAAATCGGATGATTTCCTGTTTGTTGAACCTCTGAATGGTCCTAATTCCCATGTCTCTGCTTTACATTGCACTTTTTTGTCTACAGCAAGATTGATTAGGAAATATAAAGAGGAACTGAGAGCAGTGGACATTGATATTGATGTGGACCCCTATGAGAATGTTATCTGCCCTGTACCAGAGTCCACTGTCACTCCTGTCCCCACATTGAATTGTCCTAAGCCTGGGGCAGGGGAAAACCTTGTCTTGACGAATTACAACATTTTCTTAAGTCACTTCTGGAAGCCCTCACGAGATCTCTACAGGACCATTGATGTTTTTCATTTCTTACCTGGAACTGTCAAGGCTTTGCCCATCTTTTGAGGTCGGAGGGCTCTGTTGACCTACTGTCTAATCATAGTTGCATTTGTCTTCAAGAGACCTTGTCATTGGACCCTTTACTGCTAGATGGTTATGTTATATATCAATCTCCTGCTAAACGGGGCAGTAAGGGTCGTTCATTTGGGGATTTACTCACAGGGGTGGTTAACACGGCCATATCACGAAGGATTCAGTGTGGGGCAGAGGACCATCTTGTGGTAGTAGAGGTTGAGTACTAAGAGGAGGGTGGCCCATGTAGGTTTCTTCTCATTAATTTGTATAACCCTCCAGGAGCGGTAGTGAGAGAACTCTTACAAGAGGCACTACAGGACCTACTCTCCTCTTGGTCCCTGAGGCCTGGTAATGTTGCGGTTGCTGTGATGGGGGATTTTAATTGCCATATGACAGGTGATGCACTGATACCCTCAAATGCTAATCTTAGTGCAAATTGTCTAATGACCCATGGAAAAAGGGAGGTCGAGGGATTAGGCTGGCTTCAATTGTTCGATTCCTGGGACCTCACGATGATCAATGGCCCTACTCTTGGAGACAGGCCTGGGAAGTATACATGGTCAAATGGAATATCATTCAGCACTCTGGACTACATATTTATGTGCCCTGTGATGCAGAATAGAGTTGTTGATATGAATGTGACCGCAAATAATTGGAGCGATCATGCGTCGCTTCACTGTTCACTCCGCCTCCCAATCCCTCCCACCGCCCAATCGAATATTGGCGGTATTAAAACCAATAGTGCAGGATCAAGAATAGTCTGGTCTGAAAAGAATATAAGATCGGCTACTGAAGCTCTTGACCCCGCTGCTGCAGAGGGTCTCCCTGACTTCAATCTCATGACTGTAAATGAAATAGAAGACTGGATCCTGGGATTCTCAGGCAAACACCCCACAGCTAAAATGGGGTACATGTTAAGAACTGAGGGCATTAGAACATCCTATAATAAGGGAATTAGGGAAGCCAAGAGAGGGCTGAGAGCAGAGATCCGGGGCCTTAAGACCCAGAGCCTGTTGGGAGGCCTCTACTGCGAGAAAGTAAGAAAAGCTAAAAACAGATATAGGGCTAGCATTAAGAACAAAGAGAGTAGAGAGAAACAATATATATCAAAGGCTAGTGCAGACTATCTGTTCCAGGAATTCCCGCAGTATTTGGTCACTCCTAAAGGAGAGAAGGTCAAAGGCCCATTAGCCAACCCTATTAGCGAGGAGGTATGGGTAAAATTTCTGTTAGGCCGTAATTCAGGGGAGATCGAGTTCTTTAGTATATCCTCGAATATGGCCCCTACCCTTCCTCCCTTTGATGTCTCAGTAGAGGCCATCTTGAACAAGATAACCGCTCTTAAGTCTTCTAGAGCCCCTGGCCCTAACAGACTGGCTAATGCAGTAATCAAGAACAACGCTGTATTTTGGGCCGATTTACTCTCCCTTCTCTTCAAAAAGATTCTAGCACAGGGGATAATTCCCCCAACCTGGCAAACAGCCATCCTCATTCCCGTCTTTAAAAAGGGTAGCCGACTGACCCGAACAACTATAGGCTTCTTTCTATGCTTCACAGCACAGGGAAACTTTTTGCCTCATTATTACTAAGTGAAATGCAGAAATGGGTAGAATAGGCTAATATACTTAGCAGATTCCAGTGTGGTTTTCGGTGGGACTTCTCCACCGCACATAACCTACTAGTGATGGCTATACTTCGTACACGGGCGCTTAGCAAGGGGCATCCCCCACTGTATGCACTTTATATTGATTTCAAGGCAGCCTTCGACTCTATCCCTAGAGCGAGATTATGGGCTAAGCTTGAAACAATGGGATGCCCTATAGGTCTCTTATACTATCTGAGACTCTTGCACCAGAACACCTCTGCCCATCGTAGATTAAACCACGAAGGCAGTATGACCAAGAATGTGATCCAAAACAGGGGGAGTAAAACAGGGATGTGTTACAGCACCCCTCATTTACAATCTGTATGTGTATGATATCCCTGCAGTGTTAGCTGAGGCCCACAATTGCCCTCCTAAAATTGGAGAGGCACCGTGTGTAGTCCTGGCGTATGCAGACGACCTGGTCGTATTTGTTATCACCATAAGTGGACTTCGGCGCTCTGCAGCCACCCTAAGGGGCTATGCTAGAACTAATGGCTTGACAATCAACCTAGATAAGACCAAGGTGATTAGATTTACCAGGAAGAGAGCATCCCGAGTGAACCTGATGGTGCATCAAAATCACATACACTATGCTCCCTCCTACCGGTATTTTGGAGTGGATATTGAGCCCTATGGCGATTACCTACACTGTAGACAGGGACGTATAACCAGGGCGATGCAAGTTACCGCACCGATTTCTGCATTCACCAATAAGCAGGGTGGCTTTACTCTGTGGGGGACACAACACTTATATATTCAAGTGTTTGCCCCCATGATCATATATGGCCTCGAGTCCCTTCTCTCCTTTGATCTAGCATGGCTGCAAGTGATGGAGGGCAAATTTTCGCGCCGGATATTGGGGTTGCCCCCGGGAGTCCCGATGGCCCTGATTAGACTTGAATTGGGCCTTCCTTCACTAAAAGCCTTGGTACTCAAAAGGAGGGCAGGGTTCTATCTTAAGATGACCAGCTGTCCCACCAACCCCTTATTGACTGATTCACCAGGAAGTGTCTAAAAAACATACCACTTCACCCCTACTAAAAGCCATGACAAAATTCCTAATTGACATAGGCTGGACACTTAGAGGAGTAACCTGTACCAAGGAAGTTTTAAACGCACTTGGAAAAAAGGTGGATTTGTGGGATTGGCTTGAGAATTTCTCACATCTGAGTACTCTTAAGACCTACCAATTTGTAAAATACAGATTATATACTTTTATGAAACCGCAAGCATGTCTGTATCTTTGCCCTACTAAAAGGCTCAGACATTTCATCATCTTGTTTAGACTAGAACAACTGCCCACGTTGAGCAACCTGGGAGCTAGGGAGAATATTCCGGCCAAAGAGCGAATCTGTCGCCTGTGCAAATTCCCAGAATATATGGAGACAACCAAACATCATCTAACTGAATGTCAGATATTAAATCCCACAATATTATTACATCTTGGTGAATTTGTACATAATTCTCTACCCATCTGTGAAACATCATTTTGGCTTTATTGCACTAACACCTGCAATGTGCACCTGTTTATTGCACTGTACAATGTTTGGCAACAGATTGTAAGTTTGGGCTCCCTGTTTTAGTTATCTGAGAATGATAGTGTCAAGAATATACATCTCACCTTGAGTGGGAGTAGATCTTTCGCCACATTTTATTTAATTTGTCACATGATTCTGAGATAAGGAGCCCTTTGGAAAGATGTTCCTTTATTATTGTGTGTTGCTAAGAACGTATAGAACTTTGAGAAAAGATTAACTTTAGTTTCTGCTTTTATTCTGTTGGTATAGTACACTTATTGCTGATTTGTTTTGATTGATTATATTAATGTATGCAATTTGTATTATGTGTAAAGTTTGAATTTATTTTCAATCTATATCACATTAAAGAATTATTATTATTATTGTGTTGTAATAAATAAGAGTTCACAATGTCCTCAGAGAGTCGGTGCCCTCCTTCGGATCGCCACATAACACAGATGAAAGCGCGATTCAAATCAATCAATTGTAAACTGGATAACTTTGTTTTTAAAGTCAACATGATCCAACAAAGACATTTAAAAAAAAGTAGTCACATTTCTGAAGTACAGCATGGAGTCTGGGTCCTTTAAAACAACAGATCTAAAAGGAGCCAACTCATCTGAACATTGAAGAATGAAATGAGGTGTGCAAACCAAAAACGAAGATCCAGAGGTGAGGTCTAGGAGAAATAATGTGAGGTTGGTTGGCATTCCTGAGGCCATCCAGAACGCAATATTGAAACCTTTATGGGGTCTTTTATTAAAGAATTATTACACGACCCCCCCCACTATACTCAAAATATACTCCCAATTTTGTGGAAAGAGCACACAGGGCCGCTAGCCCATATCCGCATCCTGGACAAAACCCTTTCCACATAATTGTCTGTCTACTCAATGACGGAGATAAAGCTACGATGCTCAGACAAGTCTGCAAGCTAAGAGAATTGACATACCTAGAAGCTAGGATCTCATTTTACCCAGACATTACATCCGCTAAGGAGCCCCATCATCCAAGCCCCCCCCCCGACAGTCTTGCCCCTGCTATTGCACTCTATTATGCTGAAACATGAGGGGCCTAAATAACCCCATTAAAACTTGAAAAATACAGGCATAATGTGAATGGCAAGGCTCAAAAGTAATGTTGAATCAATACTTACACCTATCTCATCCGAATAATTACTCTGTTGCAAAGACATGGGGACCCTCACGGTTCTATAGGTCTATCTTCTCAAACTCCTGAGGAATGCTTACCCTCATCCATACATTTCTCTGGTTTAAAGTAATCAACCATGAGTGTGACACTAATGGCCGCTACACGGTAGTGACCGGTATCCGTGCCCACACTAATTTATTTTATTTATTTATATGCTTGTATCGCTGTAGGCATCATGGTGCGTGAAACATCAAAACACAAACCACCAATCATTTCAACTGGTTATAAACAGGAGGATTCAACTAGCCAGAAGCCAACTCATTTAAACAAGTGGGTTTTCAGAGATTTCCTAAAAGTCAGGAAGTTTTTTTTCCAAACCGAGGATGGGTGGGGAATTTATTCCAATATTGCGCTGCCTGCACTGGGAAGGATTTGTATTTACCAGTTGCCCGGCAAAACGCGGTACATTTAGCCAACCCTGATCTTCTGATCGTAACGATCATGAAGGAATGTATCTAGGAATGTATCTAGAGAATTGTTTCTTTAAGTACTTAGGGGCTGTACTATTGACTATAGTCATAGATTTAAAGATGATTCTGTCCTCTATTCTCAACCAGTGTAATGATTTCCTTCCTTTCGTGATATGCTCTCTGTTCTTATTCCCTTTGACGATGCGAACATTGTTATTCTCCATAACTTGACAAATTTCCATTTCTTTCTTGGATGCACCCAACAGCAATGCGTTGCCATAATCCAATCGCGACAGGATAATAGCCCTGGCAATGGTAGCCGTGTTTTCCTCATTGAGGAACGGACGGATGGCTCTCAGGAGACATAGCTAGTGCGCATTGTTCTAGTTAACCTGTACCTCAGAGCCTACAGATGCTTCCACCATCATCCCTAGCGTTTTAACCTGGGGCATAACTGGGATGTTTACATCCTTAATGTCAAAAGCTTTATATTCTACGCCCAATTTCGCTCTGGCCTGATGAGTGCCGAAAATCATCAATTCAGTTTTGGTGTTGTTCAGGCACATCCAGTTTTGTCTCATCCATTTGTCTATAATGTTATAGACTTCTGTTCTTTTAGCACTATCTACGAGATGGTCCCCCGCTAGGTCAAAGACCAGTTGGGTATCATCGACGTAGTTCGTAAAGAACATGCCGACACTTTCCAAAAGATCACAGAGGCATCTCATGTATAGGTTAAAAAGCAATGGAGATAAACTTGCTCCCTATGGAACTCAACGTTTATTAGAGTTGGCTCTAAGAATGTATCCCCCCCAATGCACTTGTACACTCAGATCTGCCCAGAAAGAAGTCAACCATGCCAGAGCGGCTTGCGAGCGGCCCGCTATTTTATCCAGTGCCCTTTGCAGAAGTTGGTGATTCACCTAGTCAAATGCTACACTGAGATCTAAGAGAATCCGGGTCCCCGTCATGACCCCATCTACAATTTCAAGCATGTACGTTTGCAGATCTAACATAGCAGTTTCGGTGCTTTGGGCCGCCCGGAAAACCTGACTGCTGCTCGTAAAGAGTTCCCTGGGCTTCTACATGCTTTTGCAATTGATCAGTTGCAATCTTATCCATGATTTTTAGGATAAAGTTTAAATTTGTGATGCGACATAGGTTTCCTGGGTCTTTGGGGTCTAAGCCTGCCTTTTTTACCAATGGCGTGATGTCACCTTTTTAATATCCCTAGGTACTAAGCCGTCTTGGAAAGAGGCATTTACTATTTTTGTAAGTACCAGAGAGAATATGTCCTTATTATCTAAGATCACTTTGGCCGGCAAGATGTTCTCCCACGCATGCCGTTGGTTTAATCTTTTCCAGTACTGAGGTCATCTCTTTCTCTGTAACTGGGACAAAACTAAAACTAGCCACTACACCCTGCCTGTCTAGGTGCAGCTGGAGATTGTGTTATAGCATCACTTGATACCTCTCTGGATGATATAATGTTATCTCTAGCCTTTTGAATCTTGGCAGTAAAGGCCCTTTGTACTACCTCACAATCCTCTTTAGTGGGAGCGAAGGGAGGAGTGAGCGCTTTAGGTTTTTCTATATTTTTGAGAATCTGAAAGATGTTGATTGTAATATTAGGGGCTGCTGCTATCTCTTTATTGTAATAGTTCGACTTAGCGCCTCTAATGGCTTTTCTATATTTTAAATGTATGCATTTACATTGATCTTTATTGGCAGGAGTAGGATTTTGTAATTTACTAATCTGGCAATAGTAAATACTAATGCACCAAACATAGAGGACCCCTAGTTGTATAGTTCCCTCCTTGCAAAATGCTACAAATACATCAACACCCAAATTGTCTAGTCAGGGGACTTTAATACTAACCTGAACATATCCATAGATAGATCCAACAATGTGCCTAGGACACTCAATGTCGGCACAAGAAATCTGCAGAGGGATTAAAGATCTAAGCCTAGTGGACTCCACCCAAAATATTGAAATACTCCTAATACTCCTCAGCTCATGATATGCATTGTAGGATAGACTATTTATTCACTGAGGCAGAGATGATGCATAGAACTAGAGAATGTGGTCTCATACCAGAACCACATGGACATTTCGACTGACTGAAGGAACAACTAGATGGCCCTCTTGGCGCTTTAAGTCCCATGCTCTTCTAGACATGGCATATAAAAAAGTGTTGTGGAGAAAGCCATTACCACATTTTCTGACACTCTTTGTACCTCAAATATCCACAATCTGGGCAAGATTTATGATTCATCTTCAGGGGCTTTGCATCGAAATGGAGAATGGGCTTCTGAAAATTATTATACAGGATATGTCTTTATTAGAAACCAAAATAAGAATATTAGAAACTGACTTGGGGCAATCCAATAACAAGGATCTCCTCCCCATAAAGTCCAAGTTAGAACAATTTCCATTACTCTCAGACCTGGAAGTCAGATAATTTCTGTCCCAGTTAAACCACATAGATATGGTGAAGAGGGCCGACTTGGGTGTCTTTTACCACATATCTTGCAGGGCAAATGCAGAACCAAGCACATACCATTTATAATAAATGGAGAGGAAATGTTATTGTCCTCTCCAGGCGGCATAGTTGAAATGTTCTATAATTTCTACAAAAAAGCATACACTGCCAAAGATACACCATCTCCACAGGACAGACTGGAGTATCTGAATAGTACGCCAATGCGGAAAACTTAGCAAGAAAGCCCAAGATGTCTTAAATTCACTACTATCTCGGTACTCCCCTCCTCAAAACTGCTCGGATCCGATGGCCAGAAGGCCCAGTTCTTATGCCCCAAAACTAGACCTTTTATTTTACGTTTAGCAGGAGTGATTACATGAGGGTGCTCACCCCCCCCAACCATGTGTGAAGCAATCATTACACAGATTCTGAAACCTAATAAAGACCCAACTTCCTGTGCCTCATACAGAGCTAGATCATTAATATGTATAGATATGAAAATATTTGCAAAAATCTGATCTGATCCACTAATGTCAGAGGTAACCCCAATGAGTCATCCTTACCAATCTGGGTTTCTCCCCAGCAGGACCACAGCTTTGAAGTTAATGGTGATTGTTTTTGATCATGACACAAATTGAAAGCAGCGTCCAAGCAGTGGCCATGTTACTTAAAGCTGAAAAGGCATTCGAATTTCTATTTACAATCATTGAAAATACATGAATTTTAGGATACTTGCCGAGATGTGTGAAACGGTTATATTCAGACCCCACCACAGGGATTAGCCTGCTGGGAAGATGCCTGGACTCTTTCGAGTTGGGATGGGGAACAGCAAAGGCCTGCACGCTATCGCCCCTCCTACCCGCTCTTGCTGTGTTGCCGCTAGCCGTCAGGATTAGAACATTTCATATCAAAAGGGGCCAATGATAGGGGTCAGAAAGAGATCATCTCTCTTTAGGCAGACAACATTCTTCTATTCGTTAAATATACAGCAATCAATCTTCACCCGCTCACGTAGGAGATCGAGAAATGTGGTCATTTTTCAAGCTTTCATATAAACCAATCTAAATCCTTAACATTTCCTTTAACAAATAAGAAGTATAAGCCGCCAGATACAGGAGAATATAAGTTGAGTAACAATATGTAAAATTCATAGAAATCATAATAAGTAGAAGCATTTCACTCCTAAATGACAACCACAAAGCCTACCTAGAAACCCTCCATCACAAAGTCTCACGATGGATTTTGTTGCCTATATCCACATATGGAAGAATATCTATTGCCAAAATGTTAATAGTTCTCAAACTCCTTTACCTATTCCAAAACATCCCGTTATGACCAGGTAGGAGCTCTTTCAAGCAAATGCGCTCACTATTAATACGATTGATATGGCACCCAAAATTTTCAAGGACAAAATGGGAAAATGTGACATGTCCTATTGCTCAAGGGTGACTTGGGGCACCCGACATGGAGCTCTACTTCTTAGGGTATGCAGTGTTAGAATTGCGGCAAAAGGTCGCCTGTACAAAGAAATTGCGCCAAAAATGCTGTGGTTTGATCCGTTAAAGGTGTACCCCATTACACCATTTAAGAGGAGCGGGGGTGTCCCCCTCTCCCCTTAAATGGTATAATGGGTCCGGTGGTGTCCCCTGCATCCTTTACATGGATTGTGACGGCAAAACCACAGCCTTTTTGCCACAATATTTTGTGTCCACTGCCATTTTTTCTGCGATTTTAACACATGGAACCCTTTTTAGTAGCACAAGCCCAATTTGCTTCCCATTGGATGGCAGGGTCACAATTCGTTCCCCACGTCAAAATAGAAAATGCTCTGCATCCATTAAACACGCATGTAGAATTTATGAATGCCCACTACCTATCCATTAACGCACAGAAAACAAAACTAATGGTATGTAGGAAAGGTGGGGAAAAATTCCTTCTATATGGAAGTTTAAGAACAGGCTGATGTGCTTGATAAATATATCCATTTGGGATTTTCAATATATAATAAGCCTAGCACCAAATTACACATTAATAGTATTAAATCAAAAGTAAATTTTTTGTGTCTCAAATGAGGAGACTGAACTCAAAATATAGCAAATTCTCCATAGTGCCGCTGGTGAAGTAATATAGATTGAAAGTTCTACCAGCTCTTTTTTATGACACATATCTGTTGCATGAGAGTCGGGACAAAGACTGGCAGATGCTTGAATGACGAATTTGGAGAAAAATTTTGGGACTTCACAATTGCGTCCATGCACCCGTGATTAGATACGGGCTGGGGCTATTATCAATTTCTGCACGGATGCAATGGAAGTCTCCCACCTTTCTTTGCAAGATAGTGCTTCCCCCAGCCCATTCAGTTCTAAGTAAATAAAAAAATTGCTGACAGATGGGAGAACCCTGTGCTTGGGCGACTGGCGTGAAAGATGCAAGGTCATGCTGGCCAAAAATGTTGATCCATTGACTCCCTTATAGATTTGCCACAACGTATAAAATAAAGTTTTATGAGAGGTTGGCTGGTGCAATACAAGGGAAGTAGTCACTAACTGGGGAAAAGGATTATATATAGCAGAACCCTATATTAGAAAGTTCCCATGTCCAAAACAGATCTAAAATCCTCTGTTTAAGGTTTAACATTTTACAAATCATGCAAGTTGAAGGTGCCTGTAGAAGTTTGGATGTCTTAGAGGCTTGATAAATGTCCCCCAGCACTTACCCCCAGCATTCACCCAGTCACCTCCCTCCTGCATCCCCCCCTTCCCCACCCCTCCCCCTGATCTCCACTGCCCTCCACCTCCTGTTGCTGCACTTGCACGATCAAAATGTCACAAGGCATAGTAGGACCGATTTTGTGCTTTATCCTCCTTGTTCCCCCTCCCTTTTCTCTTGTGGCGCCTGAAAACATTTTCTGCTGTATAGGCGCCCTACAAATGTTCAATAAATAAAAAGTCCCGGTAACAGGCTCACCCTACAACCCAGATGAGGCTAAAAAACTTCACACCGAGCTGCAACATGGAGTCCTCTTTTCGAGACTTAGTGGCCCCGGAAATACACCAGAAAGATAAGTGGGCACCATTGCTACAATTCCTTCAAGAAGAAACCAGAAATAACTCTGGAAAAAGTATCCACTCTGCCACCCGTTTTACTTCTCTTTTGGTATAGTATGACGTGTTACAGTGGAGTACCATTTTTTCCATTTGTGTCGTTGAAGATATATGATATAAGGCACTCTGTTATGTGTGACCCCATTTGTTATAAGCAGTGATAGGTTATTGAATAATAGCAGCCTGCTACATGAATACATGACATTAGGAGGTGTGTACAGCGGGCACCTACTGTCGCACTCTCCTAATCAGTATCCAGAGCCTAACACTACACTATGTACTTATTTATTTGTTTTTTTTTATAATGGCTCAGTATACTCATAACTCAGTATACCAGAGTTTGGTTTATAAGCGTGGATCTGGGATTCGAACCTCTGTTGCTCTGCCTGGTCTTGCTTCCAAGACCATCACATTGTGCCTGTGCTATCCTCCGTTGTACACGTGCAACCCAGATGGACTGGCTGTGAAGACCTGCCTGCGTGGGCAGGAGTAGGAAAATAAATGCGCTATGTGCTGCTACATCGTACTACTTTCCTCACCATCATCAGTATTGCACCACAACCTAAAGGATGAACAAGTAGTGCTGCCAGTGGCCCGTGTGTGTCCGCCACAGGAGTGCTACAGAGCACGAGGTAAACGGCCTCTGAACCTCGACACAACCGAGTGAATGTGTCTCATATCTTCCGGTTCTTTACAAAGAACCCCACCACTTACTTACTGGAACTCTTTACAAGGAGCCGAAGTAGGTGGAAAAAAGACAGACGTATTTAGAGTTAGTAGGTGGATGAGTGCGCGGGGCGGGCCGCCACACCGTTCTGAGCCGGTGGGGCAGATTTAACCGGAAACCATCAGGCGCAATTGAAACAGAACGTGTGCGAATATGGCAGCCGAAGGGCTCATTCGTCGGCCCTCGACTTTCAATACAACCTGAGCGTGAGAGATTTGCTGCGCTGCCTCCATCCGTACCCGCACCGCCAGTGCTCCAAATCCAGAGGCTTCCTTCCCAGAGTGCCTTTTTATTCAATTGGATCTTGTTTTGCCGTCAAATTAAAGTGGCCAATCAGCAAGCTGTCCTTTAAGCACCCTTGGGACCCCATGGCTTTAGCATTTTTTTTAAAACAACTATTTTTTCATGGCAATCAGATCTTCGTCCCTTAAAAAACTTGAAATATATTAATCTTCCCTTAGTATACTGTGCGTTGGTAGCCTTCTTTCCATTGGAGGCCCCTCATGCACTGCCCACCCGAGTCTTTCTGCCTTTTCATGATCTTCCGTGGTCTGGATATTTTATTTGCGGCACTTGTGCGCAACACTAGCAAATTGCAAGGAAAAACAACAGCAACACATACGTTTAAAAGGATCATTAGATTAACCCAAAATACAATTGCTGTTTCAGGGTCAAACAAAAGCAGGTGACACACAAGTAAAAAAAAAAATACTCTTGGCAGGAGGTTTATTGGGCGAGTACATTCAAAGTGCATCTCTCGCCCATTTCCTATGCCAGCACAGGTACACCCCAAGGCGCATGCCAAATAATGATGTGCAGTGTCTTGAACAACAAGTTAGACAAGCCCCATTTACCCGATTAGGCACAAGGACGCCAAGTTGCTTATGTGCACATGTTTTTTGGGTACTTGGATGATGCATTGTCGATTTAGTTTGGCTTTCTGACAAAGTTTCTGTTAACAGTAAGCAAGCCCGTAGCGTTGCAACTATTGCGGATCCCAGATAGCATTTGCTCAGTCAAACAACCCTGTTATTGGATTTTTTTCATGTTAATATTATTGCTTGTGCAAGTGGCTGATGTGGCTTTTGCATTCTCATAATTTACAGAATTCACTACCCTGTGACCTCCATGCGTGCCCTTCTGTAACATGTCAGATGGCTTCAGAAATATATATTCCCTATCCCGCCTCCTTCACTCCCCCCCCCCCGCCCCCGTCTAATCTCCCCCTCTTTCCTCCCCCCTCAGGCTTCCCCCATGCCCCTCCAGGTCCCCCAGAACAGATCTTGAAGACAAACCACAGGCCACCCCTACTATCTAAAATCCTTTGTAATCTGGGAAGGCAACCTAAAGGCCATGGCCTTTTCTATCGATTGCTCTCGGGATTTTTCTAAGGAACACTTTGGGTGTGTTTTTACTGCACGGCGTCACCAGGGTTTCCCTTTCAGTCTCTCCTCTCACTCCCTCTATGCAGTGCAGGAAATGGGCAGGAACAAGACAGAGCGGTGCTCCGGCAAGAAATGTCTTGCCGGAGCTCTGCTCTGTTCTCCAGACCCAGGGGGTCCCAGCCACGACTCTCGCAGATGCTGTGCCTCATCGAGCAGACCGCTTTCAGAAGACGCTGCGTTCGTGCAAAGTCTTCTGAAAACAGTCTGTTCGTTGCAGTGCAGGCTGCTCCGGCTGCACAACCCATTCATCAACGAGTATCCAGAACACGCAGTACTGGAGCATGCATACAGAAACTGCTGAAGCCTCACATATACTTTCACAGCTGTTCAAACTGGTATATATGTCTTGCATTTTACAGACATCTTTATCAGGGTGAAGATTTTTACCAAACAAAACAGAAGAGCCCATTATTCGCTTTGAAGGATTTTTTTAATGAATCACTACAAGACATGTTTTAAAATTATGGACAGTATGTTGCTCACATAATGCACGTTGCTTTTATGCAAATCACCAGCAATGGGTTCTATATAGAGATACTGTTTTATACAACCTGGCCGGAGGACATGGCCGTTGCCCCACCCCCTCCATGCCTTTGCCCGCCCCTCCTAAGAAGGGACGGTTCCCCCAATAAATGTTGTCCATTTCCATCACTGTCTCTACACCTGCCTCTATTTCTCCCTTTAAATCTATCTCTGCTCCTCCCTGTGTGATTTTCCTCCTCTCTTTCTGCACCTCTTTTCTTCTCCTGTCATTTCTCATTTTCCGCCCTCCCTCATCTGCTCTCCTTTCCTCCTCTCCCCTCCCTTCCACCACTTTTGCACAACCCACACATCTCTCGCTCTCCGTCCCTCTCTCCGCTCTCCCTCGGTAACCCCGGTCTCCATCTCAGTCTCCCGATCTTGCACCCACAGGACCCGTCTCTCCCAGCAGCCTTCTAGATTCACTACACCCTCAAAACTACTCCCATTACCGACTTGCACTGTCTTAACCCTTGTCTACCATACACTATCACTTCCACTCATTCCAAATCAAAATTCCCCTACCCTTCTCGCTCTAGTTATCTAACCTTACACATACCACTCAACAGGTACCACTCTCTCCTACACACCAAACCTGCATGCTCTCATAACACTGCCACAGTTTCCTCGGCAATCCACTCCATCAGATCTCAGCTGCATACCTTCCAGTCTCCTCTGTGTTGGGTGGGCTATCATGGCTCAGCATACCCCCTTACAACACTCCTCCCAGCTCCCATTGGTTTGCCTGGTCACATTCTTCCCTTGGCCAATCTATGGCTAAGCTAATCTTGGAAGACCTTTAGCCAGGCTGACTTTTCAGTTTCCATTTGTGTGTTAGCAGTGTGAGACAGGCATGGTATCAAGAGAGATGACACAGACAACAGAGGTATATTTTTAAACTAAGCTTTATTAATAACCAGGATGGTATAACACCTAACTAACCATATGCTATGGTGGGATTTTCCCTGCCTATAGAAATCTAAGGAAAGTCTACGTCCACAAGTCCAAATCAAAAAAAGGTCAGTCTGTCAAAACCTATGCTTGTCCTCACAGCCACAACAAAAACTAGTGGGGAAATGTTCTCAACTGAAAATAAGGGTTCAAGTTCAACACAGTTCCAATGTAACTTTGTTTCAGGAGGTTTGATCACTTTCTAAAGTTGCCTTTTGTAGGTTTTCTGGCATCACAGTTCTCATCAAAAGAAGGTCTTGGGCTCCCCTTCCCCAAGTTCAAATTTAGTCACGTTCATACAACACTGTGATTTGGGACTCCCTTCCCAAGACAAAAACTCTCCAGTTCTTTGGTTCTCAAGGTTCCTTCCCCAAGATGTATAATGAACAGTTGGCTTGCTTCCTCTGTTCATAAGTTCACAAGAGAATGCTTGGTCCATTTAACCCGACCTTTGGTTAGCTTCACCAAGGACTCAAAGTTCTTTGTTGCTTTTCCAATAGTTAGTGGTTTCTGGTCTAGGCACAGTTATCAGACCACACCGTCCACCCGCTACAGGTCACGCAACCAGTAACCACATGCTTTGTCTGTGATTTGTCTCTTGATATTGATAATGTCAGTGTTAGGAAACTTGCTGGTGTAGGTGCATTTGTTAGACCACACGGTTCATCCCTCACAGGCCGTGCAACCATAAGTTTTCCTCTACACCGTTGTTCACTAATATCCAGGCACAACGCTTTACTTTCACATTATCCTAAAAGTGCTTTTCTGGCTTTGGGTTACTTGATTGTTTTAGAATGTTCATGCAATCTTTAGCACTTCACAGTTTTAATCACATGCCAGCTTTCTTTTAATTCAGTATTTCATAAATATAACATTTACTTGGTTTCACAACGTTCCTGTTGCTCAGCTGCAGAGGGGGACCGGCACCACATGGGTGCTGCTCCAAGAAACTCTGGTCGATCCCATTCTGAATGAACCTACAGATACCAGAAGGCCATAGAAGGGCCACCAAGATAGGTCAAAGTGGTGATACAGGAGGTTAAGTAAAATCCCAGTATAGCCGAAAACCTTTGATCTAAGAACTGTAAAGAAAGCAAGGGAAGCGAATCCTATGAACATTGAAAGTAGATGCAAATGTGAAAGTTAGCAAGAGTGAACCCGGAAGAGGGATGCTGACGAGAAGGGGGCAAAGTCTAAAGTTCCAAGTAATAGTGTGTTGACAAACGTGAACCCGGCCGAGGAATGTCCACTAGAACAGTTTAAAAAGACATTAAGATTTGTGAATTGCCATAGTGAACTGGGTAGAGGGAGGCTGAAAGTGAAGAGGGGTCAGTGCCCGGAAGAGGGGGACCAAGGGGTGACGAATCCTCAAAGTGAAACCAGGAAACCAACTGTCATATTTTTGAAGGAACTTTTGTTTGTTGTTTTTGGCCCTTGGAACCAAAATGTGTCTAACGGCTGGGAAGGGCCATTGGGAGAGATAAAACACATTTCCAAATAAGGGACTGCACTTTAAGCCAGTCAGACCATCTTCCTGGACCTCTGCCCCATGAATTAGCCTAGGCACAATAATCTGATTATACATCTTCAAGAACGGAAGTATCGAAAACCGCCCATACTTATGACACCTAAGGGTTTGGGCTTGTAATAAATAAAATAAATAAAATATGAAGCACAAGTAACTGTGAGGCAGCTGAGATAGTATCGATTTTAAGAGCCTGGTGTCCTAAACCCACCAAAGGCTTCACTTTAAGTAACAACCCAAGATATCTAAACGTATCCATCACTTCCATTCTCTAATCATTCATCTGCCAAGCAAGTTTGAGCCTACGAGACATACCCTTTAGATGGTTTAAAATCTGGTCTTTAGACTTGGCAACATTGATATTCAAATCAAGGTCCTTAAAATATTCTCCAACTGCTTTCAAGGATCTTTGTAGGCCAACCGAAGTGTGGTCTACTAAAACCAAATCATTGGCATATACGAGGTAGTGTAGTTTCAGGGTGCCCAATTTCAGCAGGTTGGCTCCAATGTTCCCCAGTGAGGCCACAATATCCGAGATATAAAAATTAAATAGAAACAGGGCTAAAACCAACCTTGGTGCAGGCCCCGTAATAACACACTGCTTGAAATCCCTAACTCTGTGTCCCCTTTTTAAGCAAGAAAGAATTTGAGTTTCTAAATCCAACACAATTAAGGACCCCAGTCTTTTACATCCTGCCTAAAATCCATAAGGATATTTAGAATCCTCCTGGAAGACCCATTGTTTCACTATGTGGTACAATTTTAGAACAGACTGGAAATTTCATTGATCTCTTTTTGAAACAGATAAAACGTGACCTAGCACATTCAACGGGTTTTATCAATCAGGCCGAAGGAATGCACTTCGACTGCAATACAATATTATAGGTAACCATGGACATAAGAGTCCTTGTACTGTAATACCCCACAGGGAGAAGTGTTAGGCATCATGGGTGACTTCTTAGAGGAGAAAAAGAGAGCATTTATGAAGGATCCTTTGACATAACTGATTTGGTGATATATATAGAAGACGGCAGTCTCAGCTAGTTGACCCTTGTCTTAATGAGGAAAAACATTCATTTGAAAGCTATTCCCAATGATATCTATTGACTAAATATATTCAATGAGAGATCCACAATGTGTATTTATATATAATTGTTGCCGATTCATTATGGTTAACATCTTGATTTTGTGAATTGTGTATTTGTCATGGGGATGTTGCTAACAGCACAACTTTAGCAGATCTATTAGAAACGCTTCATGTGAGGGAATTATGTCTAGATACATTAGTAAAAGGATATATTTATGAATGTTATTGTAATTATCCATGAATTATTTATGAATGTTATTGTAATTATGCATGAATTTCCTATTGCTTTTTAGCATGATAAAATGTTCTGTGAAGAACTTTTACAGCTCAACATCTATATGTTTCACAACACTACAGGAATTACAAAGAGGGCTGTTGAGGCATCCTCTCATTAAATAATATTAAGCAATTATTTCCATACGACCTCTTTGGTTTTTGCTTTGGTATTGCCCTTTTGAAAACAAATAGACCTCAATAACCGCCTGCATGACAATCATGGTATATTCTAGGGCTTCATAAACGTCTCGGGGGGCTTAGAAGATCCCTACAAAAATGGCGTAAAATTGAAGTCAGAGGTGAATCTGGCTCTATTAAGGAATTCCGGATATAAATTTAATTGGGAGATTCTCTTAGTCGAGCAATGTTTTTTCACATCCAAAATAGAATCGGCAGAAAATTCTTAGAAACACACATTTTAAACCTTGCACTTCTCAGAAAATAAGCGACCCCTCAAACCATATTAACTAATTTCATTAGAATAACTTCAGGAAATATCGTTCATATAAAACTGTAAATACATACCACTCTATAATGGCCAAAAACTCTGGGACTTTTCCTTCTAATCTAGGCATCGACTCCGTTCCAGTCTTGCCAAACTTTAATTTTAGGGAAGACCCACCCTCGGAAATCTGTCATATTGCGACCTCCTTGAGGCCCTACCTATACGGTACTAATTATATGAATGCAAGACTGCGCTTTTAAACAAGCTTGGCAAATGTATCACTTACCACAGGGGTTCTCTCCACCTCCTCCATTTAACACCCTCAACCACAGAATCAGTCTTCAATGACTGGGCTTCATGGTGGGGGTGTCGAGCACTGCCCTGTGTTGGTTTAAGCCCTTCTGGTTGTTCCAAATGCATAAGCCTGTATAGCAGCCAGGCAAAAATGTTCAACAATGAAGTACAGGTTGCCCAAATGCAATTCCATATCGCCTTTAATATTCAATCTTTATACAAAACCCTTCCACAAACTGATCTCCGATATAAATTGCGGGGATGCCCAACTGTTTAAGCTTACTGGTGCCGCATTTTATGACAACAATCACCTGTTGGATGTCTTTTTCTCAAATCAAACTTCCATCAGTGCACATAATTTAGCCTGAATACTAGCAACTCTGAGCTAGCCATTGTACAGCCGCGTAAGATCCTTCAAATGCCTTGGCAAACTTAGTTCCGGTTTGACTCTTATTCTGTTCTGACCTTTTTTAAAGTCAAAATCTTATGGTCCATCTCAGTTCCCACCTAGATATTTCCTCTCAAATTAATCTGGTCGTCAGCAGTACCTCCTATTGCTTCTCCGGCTAATAAAACAAAATGTGTCTATATACACACATTTGGGTGCCATTACCAGACACAATGTCAGGAATTACAGTAGATGCAAAATACAGCCAGTATGTCACCAATGCCCCTTTCAGAGCTCATGCTACACCCATTTTGCGAAACTTAAATTACATTTATGGAAGTATCCTTTGTTAACAGGCCTGCAGACTAGAAATGTATACACTGAAGCAACTTTTTTGCTCTGTTAGTCTCTGGTTCATGCTTTTTCTTGATTCAATTGGACATCCACTGGGGGAAGAAGCCACTTGGTGCAGGGAACTAAAATCTAGAGTGAGCTCCCTGAATGTCTTACAGCTGGACCAAACCGGCTGTATGTTCGAATGTGTCTGAAAAAACACATCCATTCTGTGTACATCTGGACTTTTAATCTGTTGTGATGGATATATCAGTGTCTTCCCTTTTATTATACCACAACTAATGCCTACGTGGATTAGGAGCACTGCAGAAATGCAACTTAACCTAACAACGTAACAATGGTAGATGACAGCACACGGCTAGCTATAGCATTTTGGTGCCCTTAGAACGTATGCATAATATATGGGCCCCAGTAATCGTTTATCCACAAGGAGTTCCTATGTGCACACCCTAAAATAGAGAGGCAGTAAACCCTGTGCCACCGCAGGTGCAGGGGGGCCCCCAGGAAAAACGTATTTTGGTCCCGGTGCTCTGTGCCCATGGCGTTTGAGGTTAAAGAACAGAGAGATCAAGTAATTTCCCCAGAATCACAAAAGGGAGAAAGGCAGGATTAGAACCAATGTCTCCAGGGTCCAAGGCACGGGCGTAATTTTAGAGGGGGGAAGCCACATCTCCTAAATACAACAAAGAACACAATGAGCACTGAGAATGCGGGTCATCTGACCGAGCTTGCAGGTCACGTGTGTCAGGGGCTTCTTCCCATCCATTCTACGACCCTCAAACACAGGCATCTCTATTGGTTTTTCTATGCACCAGTGGCTGTAATCCTTCAGGAATGTCCTTCAGTCATGCTCTGGAATGCCCGGCTACTGTCACTCTAGTAACTGTTGCCATGCACACACTCTGGTGGGATGTTCAGGTCATGACAACTCAGCCAGTTCGCTCCGAGAAAAAGGGACGAGCGCTTCCAATCAGAATCAAATACAGATCTTTAAAAAACACAATCATTACTGTGAATTCTTTGGGCGGAATTCCACATAGTCGTTTTGAACCTGACGTATTCTACCTACATCACTCGATCATTTATATTTAGTAAAAAAAAACTATTCATACACAAGACATTACATGATGAGACTTAAATATGTTAAGTATGATGCTCCCATGATTTTGGCGGTTTTCAGGATCAGAACTGCTCACGGGCTAGTCAACATTTTCAGATACCCTCCTTTTTAGGCCCTCCCGTTAAAAATGGATTTTGCTTTACGCCACACCTTCATGCTGAAACTTATTTTAATACATCTGCATATTGTTCCTTTACAATAAGTGAAGGTTTATTTTGTAATGGTAAAACCAATGAGGTACCATAAACTAAATGGGGACCATAAACTAAATAGGGACTGCGGATTTCCATGCATAGGGGGCTACTGCCCTCCAGGTACATGTAGCCCACGACCTAGGTTAGTCTGCTGGGCATATTAACTTTCCTAGTGGTCAATAATATGCAAATGTTAATTTGACACGTGAGGTCTATATTTAAGATGTAGGTAATATATTCTAAATACAAAATTACATTTCTTTATGAGCCTAGACCATGCACACTATGTATTCTTTTACCCGTTAAATTTTACGTTATGGCTTTGTTAAGCACAATGCAACTGTGCCTTTTGTTAGGGCTGAGAGAACCTCAAGAGGAAACTACCTAGATACACAGAGCATGACTGTGGCCACAAATCTTAAAAAGAAAATCTCAAGAGGAGGCACTGAAGAGACATCTGGACAGCGTAGCCACTCACCATGGGTGTTTGCAGAGTATTCAGAATAAAGGTCCTAAGTGAAGAGCACTGCTTCATTCAAGACAAACAGCGCAGGGTTGCAATCCCTGGGGACCTTTGTGTTAGCCCTTAAAACACATGCTGTTGGAGACCTCCACCACCTTTGGCCAAGTATCATTCCCAAAAACCTTCCCATACCACATGTAGTCCCTTCTCCCTTTCCATAGCAGCCATTGAAATGAATCATAAAAAAAAAATAAACGAAAATGGCTGCCATGGAAACAGAGAAGGGACTACACGTATTCCCGTGCCCTTTTCCATGGTGGCTAATCGCGAGCCCGAGATGTGCCAGGAACAGATAAGTTGGTCTGTAAATACCATGGTCTTTTCTTAGGGATAGCAATTGAAGCAGCCCATGTAGCAAACTGCTTAGAATTATCCATCGGTCCACAAACTATGAGTAGCATTATCTGTGAAATCCAACAAACAGTCTCACTGGACCAACGGTGAAGGGAATAGGCACTGAGTACAAGGGGCAAAGGAGGCCGCTTCCCCTGTTCTACTTGAACAACAGGGGCAGGAGTGTTATTTGGCCCCCGTGGACATTATGTAACATGCATGGGGTCTCTGTGTAAGTGCGACCAAAAACAAAAAGAACAAAACATCCAGACCAAGGGAAGGCAGTATCAAAAGGCAGGTACGTTGCGACTGTCTACACCCTCACTGGGCACGGCAGGGTTCTGGCTCCTCTCCTGCTCTGCTCAGTGTTGGTGAAGTTGCAAAATTAGTAAGTGTTGCTGACTTCAAAGTGGGAAGGCTGCCTCACCATCACCTCAGCATTGATTATGGGGACACTGGACATTTACCTTTATTTGCATTCTTTCTTTCTTGTCTTTCTCCTCCTTTGTGAAGCTTTTTTCCAGTCATCTCACCCGTCAACCCTCCCTTTTTCCTTTAAATCTTTCCTCTGCCTCTCATCCCCCCCACACACATGATTTTGCTGTCTGTCTCCATTTCTCCTAAGTGGCCGCCACCGACTCTCGTGTCACATGCCCCTGGCTGTTTTAAACTAGAAGCCCCCGATTCAAAATCCATAAGAAAGCCAAGTATGTCAATGGACCCGTCATGGAACGCTGTGTGCAACCAGAGTGTCAAGCTGCTTAGGGGACTGGCAGAGAGGAATGGAAGAGAGGGAATTAAGGAGACAAGGAGGGGAAGAAAGGTAAGAGTGGGGAAGGTAGGTGAAGACATTAAGAGAAAGAGGGCGGGAGAGAGAGAAAGGCAGGGATTGATCTAGAGATTGAAATGTGGAGAATAGAGGAGGGAGGGAGAGCAGTGCAGAGGAATGACAAAGTTACTCACCATAGTGACTACCTTACTCCTAGTCCCCTTTCCTCCATACTTGTGTGACACTCCGTCCTTCAGGACAGGACCGGAGCACTTTTAATAGCATCAAAAAAAATGTTTTGTCCTTTTATTTTTGCGCGGGGCCGTCGCACGTGACCATAGCGGTTCTAGGTCATTTGGTTGAAAATAAATGGTCGACAGGACAAATGGTCGACACAATTTGGTAGACAGGTCAAATGGTCGAATTTTTTTTTGTGGTTTTTTCACATTTTTGGGTTCTCCCCCATCCCCCCTTTTTTGTTGCTAAACACCCCTTTTTCCCCTAAACGAAAACCTCAAAAATATATATATATATATAGAAAAAAAAATTCAACCATTTCACCTGTCGACCATTTGTCTGGACACCGACCATAGCCCTACCCTCCTGAGCTCCTCCCCGCGCATAAGCTCCTCCCCGCGCATCGCTCCTCAGTCCTTTTCTATAGCCAGGTCTAGGACCATTTAACAATAATAGAGGATACTTTTTAGAGGGGAAGGTGGGCATATGTATGGAGGAAAGGGGACTATGGACTAGGTGTAAGGTAGTTGCTACGGTGAGTGACTTGTCATATTCCTACGTTCCGTCCCCTTTCCTACATACTTTTGTGAGATTCCCAAGCACTGACCATAGGTATTACGGGTGGATGGAAATTTCCCCTATTGGAATACATTCATGAGAACTGCCTGGCCAAATTGGGCATCAGCCCGGTGGCTCAGGTCGAGGCAGTAATGTTTGCAAAAAGCTGATGGAGAGGCCCATGTGGCCGCCTTGACAATGGACTCCCAAGGGATGTGTTTTTGGAAGGCAACAGCAGCCGCTTTGCCCCAGACCAGATGTGCAAGAATGCCCTTTGGTGGTTGGAGTCTTGTAAGCAGTGCTTTAGGTGGGATTGGAAATTGAGGGGGGACTCTCATTAGGGGGTGTGGCCTAAGTACAGGTGTGCTTAGGCCACGCCCCATATCAAGAGCCCTGCCTCGTCCAAGGGGTGGGGGCTGCTAAAAGAATCTGAGGTGGGGCGCACTGGCATTATTACCTTTGATGCACCCAGCCCCTCCTTTTAAACAAAAGAAGGGACTGGGCACACCAAAGGTGTGACACCAGTGTGCCCCAGAAGGCAGTGTCATGGGTTTTGACCCATGTTGAATCAATAGACTGGGTAGATGTGGGGATGAGCTGTCGCCGCCCATTATTCTATCCCAGAACAAACTAAATCAATAGACTGGGTGGATGTGGGGATGAGCTATCGCCGCCCACATTCACGCCAGAATAGGAGAACTGCGCAGTTGGCACGAGACCACTCCAAAGATACAACCTTCTTGTGGGGAATTCATTTTCTTAATCCCAAAAATGGTTGCATTACCAGTACTCACCACTATCAGAAAGCCGGCGTTTTAAAACCACCAGACTTTTGTGTGAAACTGAACAAATGAATCAAAACCAGACCAAGGAAAGACTTGCTAAGAGGTGGATACAATGTAAAACTATATTCTGAAATGACTTGAAGGAAGTAATTATTTAATGTATATGTAAAAATTGTCAGTTTGATTTGAATGTAGAAAACTGGGAACAAAAAATGACATGTAGCTATAAACTGGCTTAAAGAGATTCCAATTCTGCCTGACAGGTTCCCAGGCCTGGCTGCATTCTGTTGCCCCTGCCAAAAGGAGGTCACACACTCTCTGATTGAATTACCTGGGGACTACAGGAAATTAAACAAAGGGCCCAGGCAGATGGTTTATTGGGGGGCGGGGGGGGGTCGTAAACGGCTTCCTTTTGAACAAAGCCATTCCTTGACTCAGGCAGATGGTTTTTAGGGGAGGTCGTAAAGTGGCTTCCTCTTGGCAGAAACGGGGAGGGGCAGCCTCCTCTGAGGACAGGCTGAGCTTAAAGAAAGTGGATAGACTGGTTTCTCCAACATGTGACCTGGGAAGACACACCCCTGTTGGCCAGAATATGATTTTAAGAAAGATGTATAACTCATGGTGCGGACTTGTCAAAATTATCTAAATACCATAATTCTTGTGATTTTTCTGCCCACATTTTAAGAGGTTTTAGGACCCGGTGGTATGATCTGGGGGTTTACGAGCGGAAAAGAGGCTGTTACTCTAAATGTATGCATGTTAAAAATCGGACACTTCCTTATCTAAATGCCCACATGCCTTGCACACAATTGTATAAATTTGGAGAAATATCCGATATGGGGAAAGCTACTAAAAAGCGCAAAAAGTGGCCATTTCTTTACCCAAGCTCCTAGAAACGCCAGGATCGGAACAGTGCCTCCCATCAGTAATGCATGATGTGTGTATGCAATGACAAACAACTGTGTATCTGATAAATATGTATTTGGGTCAGAAATAGATTTGTGGGCAAACTGACCAGGGGAGGATCCTCTGACCCATAAAACCTACAGCATCACTCTGACTCACATTTCCTTCCCCCAATCATGGGAGAGGGGAGAATTGGGCCAATGACAAGTAGAGAGGGGCAGGCTTAGCTAGGCCCAGGCACACACCCATTTTCAAAAACACATAAAAAGAGACTGCTGGGACAAGTAGAGACATTCAAATCCAGTTGCTGCGGAGCGTTTTGCCGGACCACACAACATCCAGAAGATACCAGTTCCAGACTGACTCCAGCTACATACTCCAGAACCTAGAACTTATACTTTAGAACCTAAATCAGAGCCCTAAAACCACAAGCTGAGTTCTCTGCAGCAGGCCTCAAATCATTGCAAGCTACTCACAGCCGGGCGAGCTGCTTGAATCCCTTGCCAAGAACTTTTGCCAGGACCAGTGCAGAGATCCAGGAGCCGTGCAGAGACCGCTGTATACGGACCGACCAGACCAGTGCCAGACCAGACCAGACCGTGCAGAACCGCAGACCCAGAGACCAGATCTCTGTGAAGTGCCGCTAGCCTGATTGATCAGATCCGTGACGAGGTCCAGTCCTTCCAAAATATATTGTGAGTACTTAGGTCAGATTGTGACAGAAATAAGCTCTTAGTTTAAAATAATCTTATCCAAACTATTTTAATCTAACCAGAACTGCCTCCTAGAAGTTGTCACTTGTCATTTTGTAAAGCTGCACCACTGTCACTTGTCAATTCTGCAGCTGCATAGCTGTCACTTGTCAATTTCATTTACTTTAAATCCGAAAAACTACCTTTATTTAATCGTCCGTATCTCTGGAACAGTTTGGGATAGGAACGAAATTTAACTTTCCTCTGAAAGCTTAGAATCTCAGCTTTCCAACGAACCTGGAACCGACTTGCTACTACTCATACTTTTGCCGTAATCATGATTCACGCACTCACGAATTTTACCGCGATTTGCGATTTGGTTAAAAATCCAGCCACGTGTAACCATCAGCAGTCATTTCTTTCCTTGCTAAAAATTCTTTTGCCTCTTAATCACCATCTCTGAATCATTGCTAAAATGAGCCTGAACTCATCCCAAGTATCTCTCACTCACCCTGAACCTCCTAAAGGGAATTAAAAGCATTTTCAGCATATTTCTCGCTTCATTGCCACAACATTCAAAGCACTTGGGCCTGTGTTTTAAAACTCATACCGGTTTTCTCTAAGCTTGCTGGGGGGGAAATGAATTTCGTATTGTATTTGATTGCATTCCTGAGAACTGTGTGCTCCTCTTTCCATCTACTTCCATGTCTTACATTGCATAGGGGAGGGGGGTGAATTGCCAGAGAAAAAGTGATTATATTATCTTTTGCTAAAATCATCTCAGGTATTTCTGTACTGCATTTTATTCCTCATTGCTTTTCCCTTGAAATCATAAAAGTATTTTTGCTACTTGATCCATCCTATACTAACTCCTCATTGATTATAAAGAAGTGTGCTAGTGTCAGATTACCCAATGTTGATTAACATTATATTTATAAGGGTGATATCGATTATTAATTTATTATAAAAGCGTGGTATCTATATTTTGTCTTATTTCTCAAATAAACCTTTTAAACTTGCAAAACAGAACTACTTCTTGGCTCAGTGGGGTCAGGGGGATTCTAAGAGAGGGGTGTTATATAGGGGTAGTCATCCAGAACTCATGAACTGGACATAAAGATATATCAATAAGGGTTTCCATTCAGTATCCCAGACTAGGCATTGACTTAGCTGTAGTGTTCAATTGAATCTTCTTACAGCAGCCTTTTCATTTAAGGAGCCCTGTGGTGCAACGCTTTAACCACAGGCTCCTTGAATGAAAATGCTGCCTGATGTGGATGGCTGTGTACTCTGAAACAGGAGGAGGGCTGGACTGCCCAGCTCTCTTTTTGTTTCTGAGTAAATAGCCATCAGCCAGCGTGAGGAGCACAGGGGCTTCATGCTGGGTGATGGCTATTTACTCAGAAACAAAAGGAGGGCTGGACTGCCCAGCCTTCCTCCTGTTTCAGAGTGCAGAGCCATCAGGCAGCACGCACTGCACGGTTACACCTGCTACTTGCAGGTGTCGGCACTTCGGTTTAGAAACAAAGAAAAGGCAATGCCTTTTCTTTTCTTCTTATACGAAGTGCCGACACCTGCAGGCAGCTTGTGCAACTGTGCAGCTGCTACATGGGCTGCCTCTGGTGTCAGCATGGCTGGGGCTAGTCAAGGGAGGGCCCCGGCTCAGAGCCTTTTCTGGAGACTGCCAGGGCTCGACCCCCGGCTGGACCTGGCCCACTTAAAGCACTGCTTGTAAGCCTCAAATACATGAAGCTATCCAGCGAGAGATGGACACTTGAGGCTGGTTTCCCTTTCGGGTCCCCGAACATAACGAAGAGTTGTGAGGAGCTTTTGAGTTTACTTGTTCTATCGAGGTAGAGCCCAACTGCTCATCTGACCTCTAGGTTAAGCAGACGCTGACGGCATCAGAGGACGGGTTTGGTGAGAAGACTGTTAAAGACATTGACTGGTTTAGATGGAATTCAGAAACCACTTTAAAAAGGAAAGAAGGGTGAGTGTGAAGTACAAACTTATCCTTATGAGAAATTAGGAACGGATGTTCCACAGAAAGAGCCTGAAGTTCACGTATATGTCTTTCAGATGTCCCTGCATAAGGCGGTCAGGACTACATTCAAATCCCATTTGGGAGGAGGAGTCTGAACTGGCGGAGAAAGATGAAGACCTGCAAAGTGTGTTTTTACAACTGAATTAGCCAGCGAAAAAGAAGCAACTGTCTGTAGACATGTAAGCCGAAATGGCAGACAAATATGTCCTGCATGATAAGACATGTATGCCAGAAGCTGCAAGCACAGAAACAAAAGACAAAACATTGTCAAAAGACGCCGGCCTGGGATCAAGCTCTTGTATTGAGCTCTCGTAGTGCGTCTTCGTGCCGCTTGAATAATACGCATGTTGTCCTTGGAGAGGTTGACCTGTAGTTAAAGATCGGAAATCAGGCACCAGACCGCCAAGCTGAACGATTGTGGGGAAGGGTGCCACAACTGATGATTGCTCTGGTGAAGGTCGGTAATCTGCGGCAACCTGATCGGAAAGGACACTGATAGGTGCTGCAGTTCCGAAAACCAGAACATCGCTGACCACCAAGGAGCTATGAAGAGGAGAGTGCAGCTTGATGCACTCCTGAGTTTGCAAAGTGACCGATGAATCAGCGGTAAAGGAGCTAATGCATAAGCTTTCATGTTGTCCCACAGGATCTCAAGGGCGTCCCCCAAGGAAGACACTCCGAGCCTGTCCCTGGAGGCATAAAGAGGAAGTTTCTTGTTCGATAATGTCGCGAAGAGGTCCACCTCTGGAGTGTCCCATTGCTGAAAAATCTTGCTGAGAACATCGTTGTTCATCTCCCATTCGTAACTTGCCGCAGACAATGGCTGAGGGAGACTGCAGCCACATTGGTGTGACCTGGAATGTGCACCGCTTGGAGCCAGACATTGTGCTGGATAGCCCAATTCCAAATTTGAATAGCAAGCTTCACCAAAAGGCGGGAGTTGGTGCCCCCTTGTTTGTTGATATCGAACATTGCAACTGAATTGTCCATGCGAATTCGAACACTGTTGGTGATAGAGGGTTGAAAAGACTTGAGCGTCAGGGTTAGGGAGAATTCTCAGAAACTTGCTAATTCCCTTCTACCTTAGAGACCTCCAGCTCTTTTGCTGGACTTTAGAACTTTAGGACTTTAATTTCTAACCTGGAGGGAGCGAGACCTTTTTCCCCACTCTCTCATGTATTTTTTGTGTGATTTATACTCTGTGCTTCTTTTGACTTTGGAGTCTGAAAAACTCCATAGGCATCATCTTTGCATTGTGACACACAGCACCTTCAGTGCAGTGGCACAGGGAAGTCCCTTAGATTTCCCAAAGGTTTAAATACCTTCTCTTGGTCAAACTACTGTTTCCAAGAGCAGTGAAGTGAAATTGACCTTACAAATTGTAAGTAACTTTCTACACCCAGCACAAACTATCTTACCATAGGGTGCTGGAGGAGTTACTTAGTATCCCCTTTCTCTAGTTTCTCATGTAACATTTTTATGTTACAATTTCTACAATTAATGGTGCGCGGAGCTGAAACTGCAAAGTGCCGCTGAATTGAAGTTTGCCCATTGCTGCCGCTGACCTTCCCATTGCAACGCAGGAGTCCCCAGACGTCCTCCCTCTTGTCCCAGCGACTGAAGCCCAGTAACCAAACGATCTGCAGAGCTGTACAGGAACAGAAGCCAGCTGGAACCATTTCTTCTAACCAAAGGTACTGTAAAGTTAAGAGGACTTACCTCTTGTTGTGTAGCCTTACTTGTTCTCAGTTGAGACTTGTCTTGGTTAACCTTGCAGAGTTGCTTGCATCTTTGCCCCTCACAAGCCTCACAGCTTGTGGCCCTTCAAGTGAATCTTATTTCTTCAAACTTTTACTTACCTTCAAAGAAGAACTTCAGCTCCCCTAGACTTTGCTCAACTAACATTGGCTGTCCTGGCTCCCCGAGAGACTCTTCTTACCTCAGACTCTGTGCCTTTACCTTTCCCCAGGAAAGGGTTCCATGTACTTGACATTGGAAGGTTTAGAAAGTACTTACCTGTTTATGAATTATTTGTTAACCTTTGTTTTATTCCCCAATCTAACCTTTGCACCAAACTCAGTATTGCTCTAAATGTACCAGTGATAAATCAATGTCGACAGTGTCCGAGCTATTTAAGTCACCATAGGGTGTATGAAGTGTCTGTGTGTCATCCCCAATGGGTATCATCTGATTTAGAGAAACTAAGAGTATGTTTTGAAGTGTATTATAATTGTTACATATTTTGCTCCCTTCTGAAGAAGGCTTATATAATTGACTGTTAAATAAATTAATAATTGTTTAATCAAGAAAACTTGAGTGTAAGTGTTTTTTTTTTAATAACTGTCGATGTGAAACTCTGTGTTACAACTCTACTTCTCACATTGACCCCTCTTGAGATAGGCCTGGCTGCTCAGCCACACTACCAACCTCTGTAGTACAGACTTATACCAAAAGTTGGGTTCCTATTGCCAGGAGGTCATGGTTGCTGTAGTCTTCCAAAGGATACTGCACACAATCTTGCCTAACAGTCAGAAAAACTGCCAGGAGCTCCAGGTAATTAATATGGAACTGGAGACGTCCACAAATCGTACACCTCGAGGTGACGCAGTGTCGCTCCCCACCCCAGAAGGGAGGAGTCCGTCGTATGAGGTCCCACCGGAAGGGGTGGAGGAGGTGGCACTACCGGGACCTGCGTAAGGAGTGCCGGAGCAGTGGCCGGTGCAGACGGCTTAAGATACATTTCCTTAAACAAATCCTTAAAGTACGCCTTCATGGGATCAGAATGCAGAAGCCTCTCAAACTTGCCAAAACCCATCCTCCGATGAAGGTCTAGGCGCTGGAGTGGGCAGAGCGTGTTCAGAAGGGCCATACATCCAAGATCGCAAAGAGGATGGTTGCCAGGATGGCCCCCCACCAATCAGATCCATGTAGATCAAAGGCGCGGACGCAGAAGGGAGCAAGACTGTATGCAGTAGCGGAGTCCGAGCACGCCAATCCATTGTTGGAGGGCGCAACGGATTCTTATTGTCCCCAAAACGCAGAAAAAGGCTGCTCTGCCCCAAAAACAGGTCCCTAAGCACCAGGCGTGGGGAACATTGGTGTAAGAGAGGTAGTCAAAATGGCCACCGAGGACTGCATGGGTTGGACCAGGGGTTGGACTGCCATTTCGTCAACGCCTGAGGCGAACTGCGTCACAGGTGTAAGTGAGGCCATGGTCACCTCATGGGAGTCAGGGGTCTTATGTTCCATTTTATCTAAGAGCGCTTCAGGGACACCTTTCGGACTGTTGACAGATTAGCTCCAAAACAGGGAAATCGGAAGAGCCGGTACTGGAAGACTTATGGTGCTTGACCGGCTTCTTTGCCCCCTCAGCAGGATTGGTTCTACCACAGGTCTGAGTGTGGGAAGGCCTAGAGTCTCCCCCTGCCCCGATACCAGAGCCCCCAAAGGAGGCCCTTCAATCCTCCCGGTGTTAGAAATAGCCCCAAGGAGGGGAACCTCAGGAGTAACCTTGGTACCTTTAGTCACCTTGAAAGGGACCTTGAGCCGAGACTCGGCGCACTCAGCTCCAGATGTGGAGACCTCAGGGCTGACTGCGGTGACAATAGCCCCCGAAGGACTGGGCCCACCTTTAGCCCCCAAAAGGGGAACCTCGGACGATGATCCGGTTTTAACAGCCCCTTTGCAGGGGACCTCGGAGGAATCTCCGGTGCGCTTTTTAGGTCCCTTTCGGGACACCTCATGGAGATCCCTGTTAACAGGACCCAGAAGACCCCGGGAAGGAGTCCCCCGGCCGGGGTTCCCTGAAAAGGAACTTAACTTACCAGCCGTTTCCTTTTCTCCTCAATGAACTGCTGTAAATGTGGTGAAGGATCACGTTGAAACACCTCCTCCCACCTGACAAGCCGACGCTGGAGTGCTCAGACAGAGAGGGAGTCGCAGTAGAAGCACGAGTCCCAACGGTGTTCCGGGCCTAAGCACTCCAGGCAAAGAGAATGGGGATCCGCCCTCGCGAAACGACATTTGCATGATGAACAGCACACGAATCCCAGACGCTCCGGCATAGACGTGTACAAGGAGATTACGGAACCAGAGCAGGAATGAAGGACAAGGGAACAAAAAGAAAAATATTCCCAGTAATGCAAGTGCGCCGGACCCCAACCATGCAGATTAAAGGACTAAAGAGCGATGTGCGGGGTGGAGCTCAGGATGGCAGGGCTACGGTCACGTGCGGTGACCCCACGTAAAAATGAAAGAAGGACAAACATTTTTCTTTTTTGATGCCATTAAAAGTGCTGCGGTCCCGTCCAGAAGAACGGAATTCCCACAAGTATGGAGGAAAGGGGACAGGACGTAGGAGTAGAGCGCATGTAACTGGGCTTGGGAAGGGACTAGCAAGGAAGAAAGAACGAGGGATGGATCAGGGAGTGTTATTTGGGGAGAGAGAAGCAAGGATTAGGAGGGAGGGAGACTGAGGGAGTGCGAGTTGGAGAGATGGAAGGAGCAAAGTGGAAAAAGCATTTGAGGGATGGAGAAAAGGGGGAAGCAGAGGCAGTGACCGATGAAAAGATAGAGGGAGAGTGGGTAGAGGGTAGGTGATGGGAGGATGGAGGGATCCTGGAAGGAGGAGCGAGATGGGAGGGGCTATGTACGGAGGGGCGGAGGAAGGGATTGTGTAAATAGGTAAAGTGGCCCTTCAGTTTGCATGTTCTCCATCCCCAAACATTTACACACACACAGAAACCCTGAGAAACAAAGGGTATGAAATAGAAAAATAATAAAAATACTCCTGCAGAGACCTCAAGAATCCAGGAAGAGATTTGCCACCCTCCAACCAGTGCATCAGAACCACAAGCCTTCTGAAGTCATAGGCCTCTCTGAGGCCCTCCTACTAACAGGGCTGCGAAAACGCCAACCAATCATTATGATGTTTACCCCACCTCCCGAATGTTACTCTGACGGACAGATTCTTATACGTTTCCCAGGGACAGCATAGGACCTTTCAACAACTGAGCCCTGAGCCTCGGGGGTGTGTTGGGGTTGGGGGGATAATCTTGAGGCGGTCTTATGACACAGCAAACATGAACCTTTAATTCAGGAAATTAAATGTATGCTTGGCAGCGCACGTTTTCAGAGACAAAACATAAAACGTACTTCTGAGCGAAAAGGTAGTACTGGAAAGGCAAAAACAGAACACTACTTTGCAAAAGATGATAACTGTAAGCGTTTCCGGAGCCCCTTGCCATTTGAAGACAGGGTCTTGCATAATATTGGACATTTCTGCTAAAACCTCCAGAAACACACGAGTGGATAAAAACGGTGAATGACCAGAGATAAAGAAGCAGTTTTTAAAAAGGCACACAAAACAAACAAGACAAGCTTTGCCAATGCCAACAGTTTGGCCTTTTGTGTATGCTTGGGAAAGGCACTTGCCAGACACAGCCCTAGTGGCATTAACTACCCATTGTTGGTAGCAGGTACAAAATGGGGCAAGTACCTTGGCCTCTAATAGCAGTGCCTGGCAAAAGCTTAAAACCTATGCACAAGCCAAAAATGTTGGCTTTGCCAATGCTTGTTTTTAACAGGACTTCAGTGTTTACAACTCCAATTAATTCATTAACTCTCAGAACACTGATTTTAACGCACACTGGCAGGCACTCTGAATGCAAAGCCTGATGGTAAGACTTGTAATGTAATGTACTAGGCATTTGTATAGAGCCTCTCACCACTGCTATGGTCTCAACGCAATGTAGGTTGAACGTCCTTGAGGACCAAATTCCAAGTATGGAAAGCTTGATTAAAGGGAGCTCAAAGAGATGCCATAAGGTGGTGTTTTGGGCATGCAGAGGAAGGGATGGGTGGGAAAAGCCATAGTAATTAGTATGGCCATGGGCAGCCACATAACCAAACAACACCTACAGACTCTGTGCCCATCATATATCATTCTTCCCTATCTGAACTCCAATGCAATAATTTCAACTTTCAAAAAGCATTCAACAGTTTACAAATGTAAACATGTGTACAACTTAATGCTCAATGTGACAAAGGAAGAACTCGCCAGCACAAAACCAGGATTCTTTTCTTTTTTTTTTAAGGCATTTATAAAAACTAGTGAAACCGGTTTAAAGACAATGCAAAACAATTCCACTGTAAAGTCCACAGTGATGAACATAACATGGCTCATGCAATTAGCAATCGGTCTCATTTAGATATAAGCAAATGGAGGGCTCATAATAACGTGGATGGTCTACAAATGCAAAATTGTTGTGGAAAAGATGCAGACATTAACGTGGGTTTGTGATCTTATAGAAACAAAACAAGCTGAGGCATGACTGCGTAGAAGCCAGGGTGAGTGGTGCTGGCAATCCGTTTATGTAAACGATACAAAAGAAACCGACATACCCGAAACCCTGCATCAATGGACACTAGCTTCCACTACCAGCAGCCCCGAAAGGGTACATGACACGGAAAGAACACCAGTGTGTGCAAACGGCAGGCCTACCTCCCAGAGTCTTTCCTGCTGTCCAGGCTGTCTCCTTTGCCTCTGGCAGCCTCCTTTCCTCTCTCCATTTCCTGCATGAGCGCAATGTGGACAGGTGTGCTCCGGCCTTCGCTGCTCGTGCTGCCTCGATGTGAAGGCCGCTCGCTGCTCATCCGGCCTCTGAAGTCAGACTGAGAGCTGCGCTTCATGGCCTGAAGTTGTGCAAGGGGGACGATGTCGCAGTTCTGAGGCCGGTGCCACACGGTCTGTCGCGTGATGGCATTGTAGTAGTAGAAGCGGTTGTTGTTTTGGTCAAAGAGCTCCCACCATTGCTTCGCGTCCGACTGGCGTACCTTCACATTGGACGGGGGCTCCCAGCCACACTCCCCGGTTACCAGGTTGACGTACATGCGTTCCCGGGAGCGGGGCTCGATGATCTCGACCCAGTCTGAGCTGAAAAGACAAAAGAAAAGCAGCATGAGGCGGGGCAGGGCGACATAAATTAAATGGCGCAGGAACAATCTGAACAAGAAAACTTCACAGCCCATAGAAGCAGCTTTTCCAATCATACACTGACTGTTCTCTCCAGCTGCCCACAAACCAACATGGCAGAAATAAAACATGGTTCTTTTTGAGGGAAAAGTATGGCGCTTTTGTTTATTATTGTTTGATGAAATTCACTTTGCTACAAATCTCCTGCCCACATGAAAGTTCACTCCGCATGCTCAAAACACATGGTATTGAGGCCGCCCAACCACTTAACACTACTGCAATCATGCAGGATCCCCATCTATTTCACTTTATATATTGTTCTCATCTCCTGCACGTGCTCCCTTGTACCTCAATTACCCGTTGCAAACGACTGTGTTTTTAAATATTTCTCTCATACTCTTATGGTATTACCCATGGTGAGAGACCCATAACCTAAACAAGGCCCAAACCTCTACAGTCACCCTCTTTCCAGCTCCTCCCCGCCCCCAACTCTCTCAGCTTCTCCTTTATCCATTTCATCCAAGGCACCCCTACCAACTCCCCTCACCTTTCCTTCCGACACCAGGAACGTCCAGTTCCCCTTCTGCCACCGCTCTCGTGGTAGTTTACCCGAGTCTCGCCCACTATTCTGCTCGCTGTGGGTGATGACATCACGCCACCTACTCTCGCCCTTGTAGACCACTGTGGGGTCATACTGAGCCCTCTGCTACCCTGCCACCATCCAGTGAACCCAGTTCTCCCAATCTGTGGCATCCTGAAAAACCCAGCCACTTAGAACCATCTCCCCCCCCCCCCCGACACCTACCAAACAAAGCACTGGCACAGCACCAAGGGGTGCCTCATGGAACCCCCTTACCCTACCTGCAACGCCCTATAAAGTGTCTCTCCCACTGACTGCCGACGTTCCATGCCCCCATAGGATATCTTTTAAAAAAATATATATATATTTCACCACACCAGACGCTCACCCCTACTTTCTTTCCTTTGCCCCTTCCATAACCCTAATGGGGTGTCCCAAAAAAATTGGGTGCCTCACCGAGTCCAAATGACCCAATATCCATGGCCTGCTCTCGTTCACTCCCCTATCCCTCCTCCTGATCAAAAAAGCTGCATGAAACACTTGTGTATAGGCACGTTACAAATGCCATATCATAACCCGTGCCAGTATGCAGGGAGGCACCTGGACTCAGGGCTAAGCTCCCACCTGAGCCAGCACCCCCAATTGCCTCTCATCATGGACCAGCCCGACACAGGGCAGCTCCGAGAGCTGAGCCGCACCCAGGAGACAGCCACCCACCCCCTTTTTACCAAACTCCCTTGGTCCAGCAGGCCCAATCAAGTGCCCACCCACCCCCAAACCACTATAGGAGATGGACCCGCGAAGGTCCAGCGTCAACCACCCACTTTTCCTGAATCTTTGCCGGCACTCCTATTGAGTAAGGGGGTACTCTACTCCCCCCCGAACACAGCTCGCTGGGAAGTTGCCAGCCTCGGTGCACGAGCAGATCGGAGTTGGAGAAGTTGAACAGTTGAGCCAATGCAGTGTAGCCTGCAGCCACACGCTGACCCTGAAGCAAATAATCATCTTTCGCCATAACCACTGGCAACAAGGATCACCACGGCAAGGGATGAAGTAGGGACAAAGTCTGCGGGAATGTCTCATCTCACTCTCAACCCACCTGCGCAGTAGCATGCTGCCTCGTTTGCCCCAATACTGGGGTTGGACCCACATGAGATCGCCTTTGTTCTTGGGACCAAGTAGGCTTCATGGAAGGCAGCTACTGCTCTTCTAAACTGGTGAGGGAATGCATCGCATTTTCAAAAACTGACTGTTCTAAACGGATGTTACCTTGCAGCGGCAAAGGGACCCAATCTGTAATCCAAGCCTCAAATCAATGTTGATTATAAGCATTTCAACATTGACTTAAGGCCTGGATTAGTGTTGTTGAGAGTGACGAATTACGGTTATGTAGGGTACGAGATAGAATCTGGAGGCGGGGATGAACTGCTGTGCAAAAAGCACACAAAGGCCTTGTGTATAATGTTGGCAATAACGCAATTTGCGAGGCATACTGCTGGATACAGCCTTTTAGGTCTAATACGCATCTATAGGCAGAAACTAGTTTCTACTATCCTGTACACCCGGGAAACCTCCTTTAAAGATCTGACACCGTGCGCTAATAAAGGTGGGGAAATAGTCTGGAATTGACTAACACCACTCACGTGGAGGCTTTAAGATTGGAGCTTGGCCAGATATCTCTTTCTAGCCTTAACTGTGGCAAACTATTTATTAAAATGATGTGCAAACAAGAAGGTACACTATTGTGGACTTTGAAATCATTCCTTTTTAGCCACAAGAGCTCTCTGTTGCAAGTATATAAAAGGATAAATGAGACCTTTTTTCAGCTTATTGGGGGGGGGCAGTTTGGGAATATAGCATTGGAATAGCGTTGAGATCATTTAGAAAAGTTGCAGAAAAGTCAGCCTGGGCAGACAGCCATGAGAAAATAGCTAAAAAGAAATCTCGTATTACTTTTGTACTCATGTTTTTTCCTTTTAAGAAACCACAGAGCTATATTTGTCAAATTATATCTCCTGTGGTGAGAAGATTGTTTATGTTGCTCAGGTTTAATAAATTGGAGGTCTTGGAAAATAAGGGTGTGTGGTCAGGAATACCGATGTGTAATCATACATGCAGGCTGTGAATCAAGTTGACTCCATTAGACATGATGTAACATTATGTCAAGTTATATATATTATTTATGGGCAGTATTTAAGTAAACCTGTGGAGCAAATTCAAGCAATAAGAAGCGAGCTTGTTAGTAAAGGTGTGATTTAGTTTGTTATTCTTCTTCCCTGTATCCCTTCGCCCCCACCACCCGCACATCCCTCTTTTTCTCATGGCACCGTTACATACCATTTGTTGTAAAGGCGCATTATAAATACCCAATAAATAGAATGAATACATAAATCAATAGTCCTTAGCAATTGTACAAGTCTGGAAAGTTGCAGCCACCAGGTTATCTAAAAAGCAGCCTAATGCTGTGGTTGGATAATATTCAGCAGTGGGCTCATAGGCAAGGTATAAAATAAGCAGTGTTGCATAGCAATTTGCTATGCAATTCTGTAGGTTTGCTAATCAAATTGACACTTGTGTAGCAACACTTGCTATTTAAGTTGCCAAGCGCAATCAAAGCATAGCTAGCCCTGCATTCCTCTATTGCCCTCAGTGCTCTCTTCCTCTCTTTTCTTTGTTCACTTCAAGTGCTAATGGAGAGAAAGTGCAGCAGTAATCCTCTATTTTACTAAGTGCCTAAGGTCTATATGGTAGTGCTAGGCAAAAATTACTTTTTTCTTTTTCAAATAAATGCAAACCAGAATTAATCGGAATGATAGTTTAGGTGATACTTTTATCAAGCTAACTATATCCTGTCTGGCAAAGAAAAGTATGTGTTAACTTTTTTTTAAAAGTCAGTCATGCAATTCTATTCCTAAAAATTAAGTTGTTACAAAATGCATAATTATAGTATTGACACTGTAAAAACACTGCATTGTCTCCATGCATTACAGTAAAGATTAGGGTGGTGTATCTAAATCTCATATTGAAGTTTGTTGATGAAGATACATCATATTGACAAGTGAACACTTTTGAAAATGTACATGATCACACAATCAAAATGCTTTTGATAGCAAACCTAGTTCTGGAACTTGCCGGTTGCATACATCTGTTCAGTTGGTGCTTGACCCATGAGCTGATACAATAGAAAGTCAATGACTATGGCATCAGCCTTTTGTTTTATACCAGCTTCCCTGAAAGTGAGATAACCACAAACAACAATATTACACCTAGTTTGCTCGGTTCTCTGCTTGCTGTGCCATCCACTCTGTGCAGTCTCCTACTTTCTTTCCTCTTAGATAATGAATACACAAAGCTAACTAGATGTTTACACAAATAAGTGATCAATAGTTCCATCCAGTTGCTACCTTTACAGATCTACTGCACTACCATACACTGTACTGTGGGGCTCATGTGCTAATCATGATTGCATTATATATTAGCACCTACAGGAGACAGCTTGCCAAACTGTTTTCAGAGCCTTTTTATTATCATATCTATTTGTGTCCCTTCATGCAGCTAACCCTTTATAGACACTCATACACAGCTTGCAAAGTCTTTTCACCCACTCCCATAGTCGAGTAGATTTTATGAAGGGCAAGTACCATTTGATGTTGGAAACTTTTATTGAACATTTACTTTGTTTGCAGTAAATGTCAAATACAAGTTTCACTGTGCATAGCTGGGCTGTGGGTGGCAGCGGTGTGCCAACCATAAAGCAGGTTTGTAGTAACATACACCATTTTACAGATATTGCATTTGTTGTTATCTGTTGCTAGGGGTTGAGTTCATTTCTCTTAGGTTGAATAAGGTAAATTAAAGTTACCCGACCTGCAGGTCTAGCTGAATTGTAATGAATTTGCAAGTCCTAACTGTTCTCACTAATGTATTATTTCAGCTGTATGCAAACTGTATTGTTGCTCATTTCATGTATGCAGTACAAATAACTTCTGGCGACATTAACAATATTAGTACAAGATTGCTAATCAAATGGGTCCGTTTGCTAATCAATACATTTTGAATTGGCAAACTCTGCTAATCAATTTTTGAAAACTAATCTATGCCTTGCATATGTCTACCTTTATTTCTTTCCTTTATTCCATTTTATGTTTTGGATGTTTATATTGCAGGGTTGCTTTGTCCTGTTTTGTTTTCGTTAACAGCAGATTTGGAAAAGCTTTGTGTTGGATTGGTTATTGTCGATTATTGTTCAAAAAGTTGTATAACTATAGTACATAAAATAAATAAAAACATAATCATTTCCAACTGCAAAAGAGGTGTGCAAGGATTCAGTGGAGTCCTATCCTCCTACCCTCAGGTTACTATGTGCACTGTTGCTGGTGGAAAGGATGATGCCCATGCCCAGCTCATTCTATAAAGTTGCAGCATCAGGCAATGAGGGAACCTCGTCTTTCCCTAGCGTGCATTATGGGCATAGGCAGTTTCGTTAAAGACTGGTTGCATGCAAGCCGTTAGCAAAAGCCCAGATCTCAAGCTCCCAGTAAACAAGAGGATCGACCCAAGAATATAGATACTGTAGCAACCCCCACCCGCATCCAGTGCAGGTCAGTGTCCTACAAAAGGTATGGAAGGCAGAAGGCTGAATCATGTTGCGAAGGCATGCATGGATGGGACCACCACCCCACCCTGCACCCTTCAGAAAAGCACACCAAAAAAACAATGACACAAGGAGAATTTCACTAGGTACACCAGGTACAATCGCAGAGATACCAGTTTCCGAATCAGAAGGCATTCAGGGTTTTTTCATCTAGATATGGCAAGTGCACCATGGAAGACGGATGCAAGACTGGCCTGAAGGAACTCCACATTACAGTTCTATCAAACAGACTTTTATTCGGTGTAGAAAACCATCAAGTTACACAGCAATAAAACACTACAATTTTCTTGGTAAAATTCATAGATCTACAAGTGACAAAAAATGTAATGAAAAAATAAATAAAAAATATAAACCTTCATTCATGAAACAACAGCAATAATTAAATGAAAGGATTCCAGCAAAGTAAATCGACTCAGACTAAAACCTCATTGGATATGGCCCATTGTTCATAGACCATCACCGATGGTCAGTTGCATAGATACTGGCGGGGAGAGAAAACTCGCAGCCACAATGTCGGTATTAAGAGGCTGAATAAGCGGACCTCCTGCTCCTAATGCCTTTAAAACTGTTGACAGTCCTAATGGATTCTGGGTGTGTCAGCATAACGAGTGTTGAACAAATTGGTCGCCAAGGGCCCCGTCCTACTTTTAAATCCAGAAGTTTGAAACGGTATGCCTACAGCGGGCCCGCACCACTATCACTGGAAAGAGTCTACCACTTTACAGTTTTTTGGAGCACAAACTTCGGGGTGCAATAGAGCGCAGTACATCCGTAGGGAAAAGGGGCACTAAATGAATAATCAACTTCATGCATCACTAGCCTGATAAGTGTAGAAGCAACAATTGATATCAAATCTCAAAAGGAACCTTCAGCGAGAACACAGGTAAGAGGAGGCGTTGCCCAAAGTTTTACAAATGGAACTAAGTAGTAAGAATAACTAGAAAAGCATGCACGGGTTTTGAAGTGAACATAAGCATAAATGTAACACTATTAAAGCCAAGCAGCAAGCATTCCCAATTGTATTTTTTACATACTAGAATTAAATCAGCCAACAAGTGTTTCGACCCCTCCTGGGTCTTTTTCAAGGCTGTAAGATAATTTTTAAATTGCAAGCACCTCAAGTAAAAATTAAAGTCAGTATATCAAATCATGAATCGACCCAATGTGTGCAATCAAGTAAAGTGTTGAATCAGTGTGATAATCATAGGGGCATGATTCAAACATCATTAATAAGGATGCATTTCAACAATTGCATCAGAAAGCACACATCAAAACGAAATGGAGAGATCTAGGGAGCAGGGTTAGGTTATGTGAGGTGTTCTTGTAAAGCACTCGTTCGCCAAAGGCATCTTGGTGCTACAGGAGGGAGAGGTCTACTTACAACAACCAGACAGTTATAACAAGTGTTTTTTTAATGCCTTTCTAAAGGCAAGGTGGTCCTCCAGATACAGCGGCAAGCCATTCCAAAGTCTGGGGGCAACAACAGAGAATCCACGCCCCCCACAGCGGGCGCACTGAAACACAGGTATAATAAGTTGCTGAGTGCAAAGACTGCATCGGTAGATAGCGAGAGAACTTGGCGCAAAGGTATTCAGCTCCTTGGGCCCGAAGAGCACGGTGGACCAAGCATAACGTCTTGAAAACAATACACTGGGCAAGCGGTAGCCAATGGAGTGACCGCAAGACCAGAGATATATGGGCACCATACGGGGAGCCAGTGGCAACCCCGGCAGCCATGTTTTGCAGCCGTTAAAGTCGCAAGATAAGACCTTTTGGTTGAGATAAGTAGAGTGAATTACAGTAATCTAAACGACCCAATACAATTGCCACCACAACTGGAGGATGAAGATGGACAGGGATAAGAGGGAGAACCTTTCTGAGAATATGTAGACGACAGTGCCCTGCTTTGCTGACAGCAGCAACCTGGGACTCCATGGAGAAAGTGGATGAGAATATTACCCCCAAATTCCTCACCTTATCGGCTGGGAGAGGACCCAAGGTAGAAGGCCAGAAGGAAGAGACCCAGAGTGAGGGGTTGGGAGGGGATCCCCACCACCAGCACCTCAGTCTTGTCCTCTTTCAACTTCAGCCAGTTGCAGTTCATCCAATCTCAGACGGCTGCCAGACACTCCCTCAGACGCAACGACATCTCAGCCTGATCGAGATCTAATCAGATCAGGATCTGAGTGTGGTCAGCGTATGAGTAACATCTGACGCCGAAGGAGAGGATGAGACATGCAAGAGGCCAGCTATAAATATTTAAGAGAATGGGGGACAAGGCAGAGCCTTGAGGGACACCGAAAAGGAGTGAAAAAATTGATGAAAGGAACGGAGAAAGTTAAAAAGTGTTCTATCAGCCAGGAATGAGGTAAACCAAGCGAGATTCCGGCTTGGGCCAGGCAGTCGAGCAGGATGGGGTGGTCGACAGTGTTGAATGTCGCCGACGGGTCTAACAAAAGCAGGGCTCCCACTCCTCCTGCATCAACCAACCTGGCCATATCATCCAGAACCGAGACCAGGAAACACTTGGTCCCTCGACCTAGCCTGAACCCAGACTGGGTAGGATCTAAAAGCCCAGTAGACTCCATAAAAGTAGGAGAAACCAGAGATTCAAGAAGTTTCACAGGGAATGGTAGAAGTGAGATAGGATGGTAGTTTGATGACACCGAAGGATCAAATGTAGATTTTTTTTTTTTTAGCAGTGGGATCACTGTGAGGGACTTCCGTTCGGGAGGGATAAAACCAGTTTGACAAGAATGGTTCACTGCCAGTGATCTCAACAAGCAGTTCAGAAGAGATATCTCTCATGATAACCAAGGGAATGGCGCATGAGGGAGACCCAGACTTAATACGGCCAATAATATTAAGGGCATGAGTCTGAGTGAACAGAGGAACGGTAGACAATCCCCGAGATAGAAGCTGATTAACATGGGTGGGAGACATGGAAGTAGTTTTACAATCAGCCAAAGGGCTAGGAATTTCAGTAAACGTTTGCGTTGAGTATTGGCAATGTTAGTACGGATTGTATCAATTTTGGTGATAAATTAGAGGGCCATGGCATCGCAAAGGGCTTGCGTGGGCACAGCTGCAGCAGTAAATCTAGCTGTGGAAGAGAGAGATCTTACCACTGAGAACAGAGATTTTGGTTGACAGATAGAAGCCTCTATCTCCTGAGCATAAAAATGTGGTTTTGCTGCAAGGTGGGGAAAGAGGCAAAGAGAAGGGAAAACCAAGTATTTTTGCACTTTACATTTTTGCATTTTCACATAGCAAGTTGGTAAAGAAACCAGGGCATGGGGAGCCTTACCGGAATGTCATTGTATCCAAAATGGTACAATGAGGATCATGCAAATCATTAAGTGCAGTGACAAGGATCTAAATCCAGACAAATATCTTTGAATGAGGAAAAGGGAAGGGAATAGTTTCTTACCTGTAACTCCATTTCTCCAGCATTGGTATCTTTCATGGATTCACATGCTTAGAATATTCCCCGTCGACAGACTGGGAACCCTCGGTAAGCTTATAAAGCCGTTTCCCATAGGAAAACGTTTGACACTTTCGTGTCCTATCTACGTCGTTTTGGGCCGCGTACGCACGCCCCACTAGGACGTAGCGGTATAAATGCCCCGCCCCTGCAGCTCCCTTCAGATTTCGACCCCTCCAAAGCAGAATGGGGTGAAACCAAGAACTACAAGACAATTGCATTAAGGGGAGGCTGGCGGGCGCATGTGAATCCATGAAAGATACAAATGCTGGAGAAATTGAGTCACAGGTAAGAAACTATTCCCTTCTCCAGCATTGGATCTTTCATGGATTCACATGCTTAGAATAGAATGCACAGCTGTGATCCTGAAAAAAGGAGGAGGTGTGATGCAATCCGGCACCCACCCAATCCTGCGTATAGCGAACCACGCTTACATAAGATTCGAATTTAAAGTGTTGCATAGTAACTGCACAGAACAATATCCATATAAAGCTATAACAGTATACATATACATATATATATATATATATATATATATATACATATATATATATATATATATAAATAAATGTCCAAATCAGCATAGAACCTTCTTGAAAAAGGGCTTACCTTATTGAAATAGATGTCGCAAGACTGCTCTTCCCATTTGTATCTCGTCCGCATGCTGTCGCTCGAGGCAGTAGTGGCGGGTAAATGTGTGAGGGACTAACCATGCTGCTGCCTGGCAAATGTCTGTCAGTGGTACCCCTGTCCACAACGCTGTCGACGACGAAGTCACCCTGGTTGAATGAGCTCTCGGACGTCCTTGTAGCGGTTTTCCCGCTTTTGAATGACAGAAGGTAATCGTCGACGAGACCCATTGGGCCAGTCCCCGTTTTGATATTGCCTTCCCTTTTGCCGAAGGGCCATATGCCACGAAGAGTTGCTGCGTAGATCGAAGTTGTTGAGTTCGATGAAGGTAAAATATTAGAGCTCTTTTGACATCCAAGGTATGTAGGACCTTTTCTGCAGCCGATGAGGGAGTCACGAAGAAGGTGGGCAGGACAATGGATGAGTGTTTATGATAAGTTGTAGGAACTTTTGGGATGAAACGAGGACTCGTTGACAGAATCACTTTGTCCTTGAAAAATCTTAGGTACGGAGGGTCTATGACCAACGCTTGCAACTCCGAGATCCGTCTAGCTGATGTTATAGCTATTAGAAAAGCCACTTCCCATGACAAGAACTTCATCGACGCCGTGGCCATTGGCTCAAAGGGTGATTTCATTAACCCTGCTAGCACTATATTCAGGCTCCACAAAGGTGTAAAACGTTTAATCGGAGGGAATGTCCCGAACAAACCTCTCATGAAGTGTTTCACTAACCTGTCGCTAAACAAGGTAGATGACTTCCTTCTTCTTGTGAACCTAGAGATGGCTGCCAGGTGAACCTTTAGTGATGAAAAGGACAATCTGCTTTTTGCTAGGTGTAGCAGATACGGAAGAAGCTGTTCCGGAGTAACCCTCAGAGGTTGCACTCCCGTCTGTCCTTGACACCACTTCCAGAATCTTCTCCACTTACACCTGTAGGACTTGGTGGAACGGGCTCGCACAGCCTGTAAGATCCTCCGACAGTCGTAGGAAATGCTCAAGGCACCAAATTCTGAAAAGTCAGGAGCCAAGCTATGAGATTGAGACTGTCTGGATTGTGATGCCACACTGTTCCCTCGTCCCGGGACAGGAGGTTGGGAACCTTCGGGAAAGTTATCGGATGATCCACCGACAGGTGAAGCAGGTCGGAAAACCACGGCTGCCTTGGCCAACACGGTGCCACCAGGATGACTCGGCACCTGTACCTGCGTATCCACTGCAGAGTTCTCCGTATCAGAGGAAACTGAGGGAAGGTGTAGAGGAACTTGTCTGTCCACAGGAAGGAGAACGCTTCCCCCAGCGAACCTTCCTGTGGCCACCTGCTGGCATACATCTCGCACTTCTTGTTCCTCTCCGTGGCGAAGAGATCCAGCGGAGGCCGCCCCCATTTCTCGAAGACCTTCGACAATTGACCGGTGTCCATTTCCCACTGGTGAATCTGGTCCATATTTCTGCTGAGCGAGTCCGCCTGTTTGTTCCTTACTCCTGGAAGGTGTTGAGCTACGATGGATATATCGTGTTTCAGAGCCCAGTGCCACACCTTTTGAGCCTCGATGGAAAGGGTCCTGGATCGTGTGCCGCCTTGCTTCCTCAAGTAAAACATCGCCGTGGTGTGGTCCGTCAAAACTCTCACTGTGGAACCTCTGATGTGAGGCAGGAACGCCCTCAGGGCCCAGCGCACTGCTCTCAGTTCCAGAACGTTGATGTGCAGGAGAGATTCCCTCTGAGACCAACGGCCTTGTGTTTGCAGAGTGCCCATGTGTGCCCCCCAGCCAGTTAGGGACGCGTCCGTCACTATGGTTAACCGAAATTCCGGCTCCTGTAGGGGTACTCCTTTGGATAGATTCTGGACGCTTTTCCACCACTGAAGAGCTAGTAGGAGCTCGTCGTCGACGACGGTCAGTTTGTCTGACCAGAGGCCTTGAGCCTGCGTCCATCGGTCCGCCAGAAACTGTTGCACTGGCCTCATGAGCAGGCGGCAGTTGCCCACCAGAGGAATGCAGGACGCCATAGCACCCAGGATAGACATATATTTTCTCACCGACAGTCTGGTATTGATTTTCAACTGACCTGCCAATCGACTGAGTTTGGTGATCCTGTCGAGGGATGGCCTCACTAACCCTGACTGGGTCTAGAACTGTGCGCCCAGGAACACCAAGATTCTTGACGGCGTTAGCGAGGATTTCTCAAAGTTTATCGCAAACCCCAGCCGCTGTAAGAGGTTCATGGTGCCCTGCAGACTTCTGTGCGTCGACATAGGGGAGGACCCCCTCACCAACCAGTCGTTGAGATGCGGGTATACATGCTGGCCTTGCCTTCTCAGCCAGACTGCCACCGGGGTCAAACATTTCGTGAACCTTCTGGGAGAAGATTTCAGTCCAAAGGGAAGTACTGTGAACTGGTAGTGAGTCCGCCCTACCACAAACCTTAGGAACTTCTTGTGTCGACCACACATCGGTATGTGGAAGTACGCGTCCTGCAGGTTCAGCGACGCCAGAAAATCTCCTTCTTGGAGCGTGAGCATCTTGAACTTTATGCTTTTCAACGATTTGTTTAGCTCGCGCAGGTCTAGGATGGGACGCCACTTTCCGTTTGGCTTTTTCACCACAAAGTATCGGGAATAAACCCCTTGACCCCTTTGTGACGACGGAACCAGTTATATAGCACCTTTTTGTAGAATAAGTGCTACTTCCTGCTGCAACACGCTCAGATGGGATTGAGCTACAAACGCCGGTGGAATGTGCGGAGGGTTGCTTTTGAATTGCAGGGAATGTCCATATCTTACAGTGTCCAACACCCATTGATCCGTTATTTGCTCCAATTCGTTGATGTAACATGATACTCTGCCCCCCAGAACGTTCCGATGCCCGTCATTGCTGGTCCTTGGTCTGCTTATCCCTCGTCGACGAGTAACCTGCTCTCTTCTTGGGGGCCTGGTAGTCCCGGCGACGTTTAGCCACTTGCAAAGCACCTCTGTATCCCTGGGAGGGGTATGGTGGCCTACTGAAGGATCTGTCCCTCGATGCCGAGAATCTGGAATTCCCTGATGCTCCCCTGAAGGGACGAAAAGACCGTAACTTCCGACCGCTCTGGAGGGCCCCCGAAGAAACGCGCTGTGTCCGAGTCCTCTTTCATGCCCTTCAGGGCTTTATCCACCTTCTCGCGGAAGAGGAGGTCTCCTTCAAAAGGCATATCCAGTACCTTGTACTGCACCTCCGGTCGGAAGTTGGTGCATTTTAGCCATGCCTGCCGTCGGAAAACTACACCGTTATTCACCTGCTTAAACCCCGACTCCGCGAGGTCCACTGCGATGTTTATGGCAGGATTGGAAGCCTCTTCACCTTCCCTAACCAGCAACATAGCCGCTTTGCGATGTTCATCCGGAAGGTGTTCCAGTATAGGAGCCAGCCGGTGCCACATCTCCCTGTCGTATCTGGCAACTATGGCTAGAGAATTGGCCGCTTTCACTGTGGTAGCACCTACCGACAGCACTTTTTTGCCGAAAGCATCCGGTCGTCTGGCATCACTTTCCGGGGGGGTCGTGCACTTGTGCTGGGCCCTCGCCTTCCTCGCCGCCGCCGATACCACTGAGTCAGGAGTTGGTTGGGAGGAAAGGCACTTGGGCGTAGAGTCCGAGGCCTTACATTTTTTCCTCTAGACGACCCTTTATCGCTGGTTCCGAGAAAGGGTGGCGCATGGTCTGCAGTCCTTCCTTCCACACATGATCCACGATGGGTACTGAAAACACCGACCTTCTCCTTTTCCCCCATGTGGTCAAAAAGAAAAAAAACAGTCCTTTTTCTCTTCTTCCTGGGCCAGCCCGAATTCTGTACAAGCCCTGGCCATCATGGTGTGAAATTACCCAATATCGTCCGGGGGAGACGGCTGAGCCGGGCTTCTCTGGGTTTCCAATTCTGCTTCGGACTCCCAGGTTGGATCCCTGGAGGGGGAAAAAGAGACAACTGACGAGGCTCTGCTGTCCGAGTCCGAATCCATCAGCTCCCCTTCCTCGTGGCGTGGAGCCGAGAGGTTTGCATCCGGCGGCACTGCCACAGGGGTTGACGGCGGTGGTCGACGAGACGGGCCCGGGTCGTCGATAACCAACCTAGCCGGAGTTGTTCAAGGTAGTCCGTCATCCAGTGTCTTCAGCAACGTTTGCAACGTGGATAAGACTTCCAATGACAAAAGTGACTGGATTGAGCAGAGGGGTAGAACCCGGAATGCTCCCGGAGAGAGGCCTGGTAACCCCTTGCAACCCTAGGTCTGCAGGGCCAGCTATTCTCACATCCTCGTCTCCCGAGGACACCGACAAGGCCTCTTGCTGCAGAAGTGTCTCTGGCAAAATTGGGTCGTATACCTCTGGACGCCAGGCCTCTTGCGGGATCTCCGTCGATGAAGCGATAGTCGGCTCCGTCGTCGTCGTCGTCTGCGGTCCAGGAACGGTTGAGGCCAACTGCGTCAGCGGCAGAGAAGTAGTCGACGACTGCCCTACCGTCGACGGTGGTGGCCGTGCAGGCCTATGAGGCATTCCCGCCTTTTCCGAACTCTACCTGCGTTTTTCTGCATCTCGACCCGAGCCCGATCTATGACGATCGCTCGAGGTGGATTTAGATTTCTTTTCTGTCTTTCCTTGTTGAAGATGAGGATGACGAGGCCTTCTTCGACGAAGAGTCCTTGGAATGGCCTTCCGATGATTCTTTCTCCGCCAGTCGCGATTTCTTCACCGGGGGTTCCGACGACGTTGAGCGGCGTGAGGCCCCTGAAGATTTTGACACTGAGGCTGTGCTGCACGTGGAGCCCACCTCCGAAGGCGGGTATGCCCCCGCTCCGTCGTTCAACCATGCCACAAGTCTTCGACTCCGATCTTTAAGAGTCTTCTGGGAGAAGCCCTTACATATGTCGCACTTGTCTGCCGAATGATGAGGGTGGAGACAGTACATGCAATCCATATGTCCGTCCCCCTCGTACACCTTCTTCAACCCACACATAGCGCACTGGCAGAACAGCGCTTTTCCCAACATCAGGAGAAAACTGCAACAGCACAACCTAACAAAATAGTAGACAACACGAGGTGCTCCCACTACTTTGGAGACGGTTGAAATCTGAAGGGAGCAGTGGGGGCGGGGCATTTATACCGCTACGTGCTAGTGGGGCGTGCGTGTGCGGCCCAAAACGACGTAGATAGGACACGAAAGTGTCGAATGTTTTCCTATGGGAAACGGCTTTATAAGCTTACCGAGGGTTCCCAGTCTGTCGACGGGGAATTTTCTAAGCATGTGAATCCATGAAAGATCCAATGCTGGAGAAGGAGGGCATTACCTACTGGAGAAGTGGGACTTTCCACCGTACAGAAGGCAATAGAAGGTAAAATACCAGTCTCAGCGCAGCAGTGTGAAGCCTGGTAGGGCTTTTAGAATGTCACCTGTAGTAAAATATTGTGAGTAAGCGAGTTACTGTGTATCTCAAGCAAGGGGAATGGAAATATTAATATATGAAAAGGAATAAAGTTATGTCTTACCAGGAGGGACTAATCTGTCCTGCCCCTGCGGTTCAGCACATACAGCATACCGCGTTGCTTGCGGGCCCCACTTTTAAGAACAGTATAGGGTGTGTGTGGCGTTGCACGCTCTACGTGCAAACAGGATCACAATTACTGAGTGCTTGATTAGAAGATTAAAATGGTATTGAAACACAATGATAAGGTCTGCGTGATCGGGTTTGCCTGTCAAACTAGGTTCTTAAAGGGGCAGAGGGGGCATGGGGAAGTTCTCATGAATAATTTGAAAGACCAATCCGTACTGAGTATGTAGTTTATGCCATTGTGTGCGGGGACATTTTTTTCCAACTTTGAAAGAAGGGAGAATTTGGGAATTATTTCTAATAGTTTACCGGACAGTAAATAACAAACCCAAAGGTGTTTGTATACAACTCCCTTGACAATATCTAATGTTGATGGAAAGGTGACCGCGATTCCTCTATGTTCTGCTGTGTAGAGAGCACTGAAGCAAGTAAAATTGTTTAAATTCTATTAAATGTACTGTATTGCACAAATGGCACATTAAGATTAACCCAATTTTACACTAATGCACTTTAAGATGTTGTATGTGTGTGTTTTGAGAGTCACTTTGTTAGACATTTATATATTTTTCGAAAAATGAATACATTGTGCTTCTATCGTTTATACACAGGAGTTGCAGACTCGTATGCAGCCGTTATTGAAGTTTGGCTGCATAGTGTCCCAACGTTGCGTAATTAAGACTCAACGGGGAAGGGGAGGGTGTGGGGGATAGCTTGTTACTTATGTTGTTTATAATGCAAAGACACTCCCATACACAAAAGGAGGGATCGCCATTCTATGGGGCTGTGCCTTCCTAATTTAGGTTTATGGCAATTCATGTTTAGCAGGCACTGGCCACAAATCACTCCCACACATTCTGAAGTGAACTGAGCCTCTGTCGAGGATTGCCAAGTGGCTGCTGAGCTTTCAGGAAAATAAACTCTGTCTCAAGTTCTGACCTGGGGCAGCAACCCAACAGAATCATTTGGGGGAGACTGGATAGTAACCAAAGGCTTTGCCATGGAGAAAAGGTCTGCATGTTTTCAAATGTTCACCACAGGCATGGTGGCCTTTCAACTGCAGTAGCCTATATCGGAGTCAGGAGCGCCTGCATTTTCCGGTTAGGATTCTGTTACCTGCTGAAGTTTGTCGCTCTCGGTCTAGGGTATGTTATGGGAACCAACCCAGCAAGACCACGTGGCCCGATGCCGCATCATAGTTTGTCAAGCAGACAGGAATCAAATATGTTGTTCCACTGGGAGTCCACAAGGGTCCTGGGTCGTCTGATGTGATCCGTGTTTTTTCGGGGACCCAAAACGAGTACAGCCGCCAGTCACGCTTAGAGCTAATGCAGTTGTTTTTTTGTAAATTTCCATACATGGCGTTGCAAAAGTCCTCCTTAATTCGGGATAGAGTTCCAAGTAATGTGCTCTGAGGGTAATGAAGGTTTGATTTTTCCTCTGCGTGAGCAGTTGGAAGGAAGGCTCTCTTCAGGACTGTCAATAAGAATTGAAACAATGCGCGTCATCTGGGAGGGTTATAGGTCAAAGGATCGATTCAAAAGGATCGAATGGTCAAAGGATCGATTCAAAAGGACCGAAAACAAAAAGGATCGACATATTTTTTGTTTTGAGGGGGTCCCCCCCAACCCCTGTTTTTGTGGTAAAAACCACTTTTTTTACTTATACGAAAACCCCAAAATATACATATAATTTTTAAAAAGAATCAATCCTTTTGTTTTCGGCCCTATTGTGTCGACCCTATTACATTCAATCCTTTTGTAGTGGACCCTTTGACCGGACACCGTCTGGGAGGACTCTGGCTTGATGAGTGGGTCCGACCTAGGAGACTGGCCAGATGTATACAGTGTTTGCTTGGGCGATAGTCCTTACTGGAATAGGGGTCCCTTTTTTGAGCCTCCGAGCTCAACAACTTCGAAGTTTACAATGTGGCATGTGTGCTGGACATTCTGTCTGGTGTCATCAAGTTCGCGGTGAAATGCCCTGGAAATGAAGGGATGCTCATTCTTATGAAATAAGTGGGATTCGTTAAGTTGCTTGATGTGGGCTCTTTTTTCATTGTTGTGTCTCAGTCACTGAATTCTCAAGCCTTACTTTTTTCAGAGTGGCCACAAACAATGTTTATGGCAGGGGCGCTATATAAAGCTCGTGCCTAGGGGAAAGGAGGCGACGTTGAGAAAAACAACTTCAAACACCAAAATAACATTCTCACCGAAGACTTCAGATAAAAAGCAGCGGTTTTAAGAAACATGCGGATCAAAGACACGACAGACTGTGCCCCTTTAAGCGTGAGGGTATATTTCCATTTTTAGTGGGATCGAAGTTTGGCCATCTCTCATCGCTGGCACACAAACGGCAACCGTATAGAGCTAACCCGTAGAGAGGCCAAAGGTTACATAGGCACGAAGTCTGATTGGCCCCTATGTGATGCTCATGGACTTTGCTTGGAGGGCGGGGCTTGCTTTGCTGCACCTTTCAAGAGCACCACATTCACACGTGAAAATGGTAACCTGCTTGGTGGCGATTGAATGAGCCGTGTGCGCTCTACAAAAGAGATACTCCCCAAGTTCTTATCAAGGATTGGTGACTGGCCTGCAGATTTGCCCACTAGGTCTGTAATGTCCTCCTCCTCACTTGATAGGAAAGGTTCCCCCGAAATACCGTTCTCCTCCTCACCTGATGTAGAAGAGTAGTGGGTTCTCCTTCGACGTGGTTTCTCCCTTTGAGACTTCTTCTTGGAGAGCAGATACGGTCTGCCTCGAAAAGAAGCCACCGTGAATCTCAACAGAGGAAACCTCACGATGACCCCCTCCCGTGACAGCCAGTTGTTATCGGGGGAAAAAGCCTCCGAGGCCCAAAAAACCCCCACAAGTTGATAGAAGACTCCTGAAGCAGGTCCGTTGAAGCGTGGAGCACTAAACGCAGTATCCAGAGAAATCGGCTCCAGGCAGAAGCGGTGGAATCACAAGAAGGTAAACGAAGCAGCGTGAATGGGCTTCACAGAGGAGAGAGCTCCTGAAAACATTGATAGGAGGAAACGACCAGCAGGGAGTACTTCCGATAGAGTAGGAAGCGAGGAAAAGGGGAGAGAGCAAGCGGGAGAGAGCGTAGCAGGAATTGGGGTTGGAAGATCGCTAAGAGGGGACAAAGCTACAGAGCGCACGCAACGAACGGGAAAGCAAGTTGCAACGCGCCAGCCCGCTGAGATTCGGATGGAGAAATACACGGCGGGCGGCCATGTTGGAAAACACTAGACTGCACCGTACGTTGAAGCGAAAACGTAACGGAACCGTCTAATGGCGACGGAACTTCCACCTTCGCCAAATCCTCCAAGCGCCAATGGTCGTGACAGTATGCCCCCTTCGAAGGCCCCTTCCTCCAGGCTTACCCGGGAGGAGACGGTGGAATCGTAGAATCAATCGGGGGGCAAAAACCTGTGCAGCCGGTTCCCAAGTATCCTCGGAAGAGGGGTAGCCTTTCCAATGTATGAGGTACTCCAGGCGTCCTTGATGGTACCGAGAGTCTCGAATCTGGGAGACCTCATATTCCTCCGAGGTAGAAGTAGGTCGAATCACTAACTTGGGAGCAGCTTGTTTCCTGGCATCAGGGACAAAGGGTCGAAGGAGGGAGGAATGGAACACCGGATGTATCCGTCGGAGAGTCTTTGGCAACTCTAAACGGTAGGCAACAGGGTTGATCTTTGTCTCTATCTTGAAAGGTCCAATGAAACGAGGGGACAACTTAGAAGGACGGACCCAACGGGGTAGGAACTTGGTGGACAACATGACCTCTGTACCCTTGTCCCAAGAAGGCACTTGTCGTCGATGTCTATCGGATTGTTCCTTATACCGTCGGCTAGTCTCACTTAGACTACGTTCCGCTGTGTCATGAGCTTCATTCAGGCGATTAAGAGTGGTCTCTAAAGACGGGATGTTGGTCTCATTCCAGGCTGTTGGTATGATGGATTTAGGATGGAACCCATAAGTGCAAAAAAAAGGGCTGATGCCCGTTGCGGAATGCACAGCATTATTATATGCAAACTCAGCTGTTGGAAGTAGAGAGACCCAGTTGTCTTGTTGTTGATTTGTGAAACACCGTAAATACTGTTCCAGTGAACCATTGAGTCTTTCAGTCTGGCCATTAGTTTGAGGGTGATACCCAGAAGAGAGAGCCCTCTCCATGCCCAAGAGCTTACATAGGGCCGTCCAGAACTTGGAGGTGTATTGAGTACCACGATCGGATACGATCTTCTGGGGTAAGCCGTGTAATCTAAAGATATCCCTGAGGAATACTTCAGCCATAAATGAGGCTGTAGGCAGCTGGGATAAGGGAGAGAAATGAGCGAGTTTGGAGTAGGTGTCGACAGTAACCATGATACAAGTACAACCCTGGGAACTAGGTAGTTCTACGATGAAGTCAGTAGAGATAGAATTCCAAGGACCCGACGGAACAGGTTCTTGTTGTAACAATCCCAGTGGTTTTTGAGTGGAATACTTGTTCTGTTGGCACACTAAACAAGATTGTACATAGGTCTTGGTATCTGTCCTCATGTTGGGCCAATGAAAAGAACGTTTTAACAGTTCCAATGTTCCTCTAATTCCTCGATGTCCGGCGGTCCTGGCGTCGTGACACCACTGAAGAGCCTGTTGGCGATGTTTCTGCGCGGGCAAGAACAGTCTTCCCTGGATGAAGTATAGACCATCTTTCCTACAGACAGGCAGCTTATTGACGTCTAGAGCAGGAACATCTGAAGAGGTTTCCCTTACCTCCTGCATAAAAGAGGACACCGTTGAGACAATTCGGGTATGTGGGAACATTAACTCCTTTCTGTAGGTAGGGTTCAGGTCGTCTTTGCGGGACAAAGCATCAGCAATCTGATTTTGAGTACCCGGGATGTAGGAAATAGTAAAATGAAATTGAGCAAAGAAATGAGCCCACCTGGCCTGTCTAGTGTTGTAACATTCTTGTTGTCTGAGGACCTGTAAATTTTTATGATCGGTGCGTATTTGGAAAGGATGAAAGCTTCCTTGGAGTAGATGTCTCCACTCGAGGCAAGCCAGCTTCATGGCCAAGAGCTCCCGCTCGATGACTGAATAGTTCCGTTGGCTCGCAGTTAGTGTCTTTGAGAAGTAGGCCACAGGGTGTTCCTGGCCCTGGTCCAATTGCAGAAGAACAGCTCCTACGGCTGCCGCTGAAGCGTCGGTCTCCAGAATGAAAGGACTCAGCTGATCGGGCTGTCTAAGTATAGGTGCAGAACAGAAACTTCGTTTCAGGTGGAGAAAACTATCCTCAGCGGCTGTTGACCAGATAAAAGGTTCAGAAGATTTCTTTAGCAGCGAGGTTATGGGTAGAGTGAGTTGTGAGAAGTTTGGTATAAACTTTCTGTAAAAATTGGCTAGTCCCAAAAACCGTTGTATCTCTTTGACAGAGGTGGGAGACGGCCAACCAAGAATGGATTCAACCTTTTTGGGGTCCATAGTAATCCCTTGCTCGGATAGAATGAATCCTAAATAGGATACAGAAGACTGGGCAAAGGTACATTTCTCCGGCTTTACTAGAAGGTGATGTTGTTTAAGCCTACTTAGGACCTCTCCAACATGAAGAATGTGGTCTTTTAAATTGCGAGAGTACACCAGAATGTCATCCAAGTAGATCACAGTGTTTTGACCCAAAAGATCTGAAAATAGGCGGTCCATGAACCTCTGAAATATGGAGGGTGCATTTACTAGGCCAAACGGCATTACTTGGTATTCGTAAAGGCCGTAGGGAGTGCGAAAAGCCGTCTTCCATTCATCACCCGCTCTTATCCGGAGTAGATGGTAGGCGTTTCGTAGGTCGAGCTTGGTGAATACTACAGAGCCCTGAACGGCTTCCAGGATCTCATGGATGATAGGCATCGGGTAACGGTCTTTGATGGTCACTTTGTTGAGACCCCTGTAGTCTATACACGGTCTCAACTCCTTGCTCTCGCGTTTAGGAATGAAAAACAAAGAGGCGCCTGCGGGAGATTTAGAAGAACGAATCAGTCCATTGGCGAGATTGTCGTCAAGGTAGCGCCTGAGAACTGCCTTTTCTGACAATGAGAGGGGATACATCCTGCCGAAAGGAACCAATGCCTGAGGAACCAGATCAATACCACAGTCTTCGGGTCTATGCGGAGGTAGTTCAATGGGTACCTGTTCTTCAAATACTTCAGTAAATTTGGAATAGCAACTGGGTATACAATTTACGGTATTCTGTTCCGTAGCACATACCGTCTTGACCAATTCATGTTGGGGTTCAGGTAAACACTCCTTCAAACAGTACTTGGAATGAAAGCTTAACAGGTTGTTTGTCCAATCCACAGTTGGGTTGTGCTTCCGGAGCCAACCGATACCCAAGATGACAGGGAAATGAGCTGCTCGGATTATGTCAAATGATAACCGCTCCTTGTGTTGCTGAATAGATACTTGTATAACTTCGGTGGTATGAGTTATGAGTCCGGAACATAGGGGTGTTCCATCCACTCCTTCCACCTTTTGATCCTCCTTTTTTGCAATTCTAAATAGACCCACCTTATCCGCCCACAAGGTGTCCAAAAAGTTTCCTGCGGCTCCGCAATCCAACAACGCTTGCGTGTCGATTTCCTTGTCTCTGAAACGGAGCGTGATGCCTATCACCATCAGGCGGAGGTCCTCTGGCGTTCTGGCAGAGGTCACGGAAAGTGTGGTGTAAGAACAGGGAAGCACCCCTCGGTAGTCCGTCCTACCAACTACCGAGGGCGCTCGTTTCCCGACCTTCGGGGGGGCACAGAAGGGCAGTCCCTCAACAGGTGGGCAGCAGAACCGCAATACAGACAAAGATTTTCGTCACGTCTCTTCCTCTTCTCTTCGGCGGTCAAGGGAGGTCTAGTGGTTCCGACTTGCATGGGTTCGTCTCGGGTCTTTCGAGTAGCAGGTGAGGAGGTGGAGGTGTGAGAGTCTGAGAACAAGTTTGGGCCACGGCTCTTCTTTCTTTCGTTTTTCCGTTCGGTTAGGCGGAAGTCTATTCTTAGTACTGCTGCTAATAGATCCGAGAAAGAGTCAGGACGAGAAATCCTGGCAAGTTCGTCCTTAAGTTCTTCCCGTAAACCTCTGCGGAAAATCGTGTACTGAGCCTGTTCTTGCCACCCAGCTTCCGCAGCCAAGGTCTTGAATGTTGCTATGTAAGATAGTAAATCTGAGGTCCCTTGCCGCACATCCAGTAAATCCTCACTAGCAATGTGGGCACATTCCGTCCGCAAAAAGGTCTGTTTAAGGAGATCCTTAAAGGCAGTATAATCCTGTAACACAGGATCTGACTGGGATACCAATGGTGTTGCCCATGCCAAGGCGTTCCCAGTTAGGTGTGTGATCATGAAACCCACCTTAGCATGATCCGTGGAAAACGCATAGGGTCTAAAGGTGAAATGTATATTGCAGGCATCAAGGAATTCTTTTACCCTTCTCTCAGTGCCATCAAACTTTCCTGACACTAAAGGCAAAGGGGGTAGATCAGTAGCCTGTTGTTCTCTAGTTGCTACTCTCTGTTGGAGTGCTGCGTTGTCGGCCTTGAGTGTTTGGACCTCGACATTAAGGTTCTGAACTGCGGCCACCAGCTCCTGTAACTGCTGTGGCGTGGCCATGTCTTCTTCTTTTTGGCGTTGCAAGCTATCAAGGATTGGTGACTGGCCTGCAGATTTGCCCACTAGGTCTGTAATGTCCTCCTCCTCACTTGATAGGAAAGGTTCCCCCGAAATACCGTTCTCCTCCTCACCTGATGTAGAAGAGTAGTGGGTTCTCCTTCGACGTGGTTTCTCCCTTTGAGACTTCTTCTTGGAGAGCAGATACGGTCTGCCTCGAAAAGAAGCCACCGTGAATCTCAACAGAGGAAACCTCACGATGACCCCCTCCCGTGACAGCCAGTTGTTATCGGGGGAAAAAGCCTCCGAGGCCCAAAAAACCCCCACAAGTTGATAGAAGACTCCTGAAGCAGGTCCGTTGAAGCGTGGAGCACTAAACGCAGTATCCAGAGAAATCGGCTCCAGGCAGAAGCGGTGGAATCACAAGAAGGTAAACGAAGCAGCGTGAATGGGCTTCACAGAGGAGAGAGCTTCTGAAAACATTGATAGGAGGAAACGACCAGCAGGGAGTACTTCCGATAGAGTAGGAAGCGAGGAAAAGGGGAGAGAGCAAGCGGGAGAGAGCGTAGCAGGAATTGGGGTTGGAAGATCGCTAAGAGGGGACAAAGCTACAGAGCGCACGCAACGAACGGGAAAGCAAGTTGCAACGCGCCAGCCCGCTGAGATTCGGATGGAGAAATACACGGCGGGCGGCCATGTTGGAAAACACTAGACTGCACCGTACGTTGAAGCGAAAACGTAACGGAACCGTCTAATGGCGACGGAACTTCCACCTTCGCCAAATCCTCCAAGCGCCAATGGTCGTGACAGTTCTATAGGGAAGGGTTCTTCTGTCCCAGCCGACTGCCCTACCCTGCACCCCACGGAGCCAAGTAAACTACTTGCCCGGCGGGGAGACGTGCAAGCACCTGCTGCCTGTATCCGCCAGCTCAGCTGCCAGCTGGGCCGAGCCTGTCGGCAAGCATCGCCTCCGAATAGAGTCGCTGCCACCCTGGGCCCGTCTGCAGCTGTGCTGCTCAACAACACGGACTTTGACACGTGGGCGGAGGGTACACGGCGGGGACGGGAGGGGCGAGGGAGTATGCGGGCGGTCAGTGGTGTGCAGCAGTCATTATGATAAGCCCTGCCCCGCCCCCCCTCCTCACCGCTCTCCAAGTATTCAAGCGGGAAAATGTCCATAGGATACAGTCGGAATTATTTTTTACCAGTGTACTTTCTGTAAAAGGCGTTCACACTACATCCGTTGGCTTCGATGATTTGTGGCGTTTATCTTACATATGCACAACTGGAGAGAGGTTTGCCAGGGCCTCACTCAGGGGCGGACGGGCCTATAGGGCACTCTGGAGATTTCCAGGTCGCCCTCTGCACCCTGGGCCTCTTTTATGTGCTATCTCCAAATGTTCTCATAGGAAAAGCATTGGGCTTGCTGTAAATGTGTCATATGGGACCACTTTGAACTTTATTTCTAGGGCCTCTTTTGGTCCCCAGTAATTATTTCCAGGGCCTCTTAGTTCCCAGTCCACCCCTGGCCTCATTGGACCCGCACTACTGGTTGAGACGACTGGAGGAGGGCACGCACCATATGGACAGCCTGAGCCGTTAGTTTCCCGGTAATATCCCAGAAATGAAGCACAAACTTGACACTTCTGATGGACGCTTGCCCTCGCCATATAATAAACAATGCGGCCTCGGGAGAATAGGGGTTTCGCACTGAGTGACCGGGTATCTTGCAAACTCCAGGAACATGTGAAAGCCAGGTGCTCCAGTTGGAGAGGAGGGCCACACACGATCATTGCCCGAGTTACTCCTAGTTCCTAATCTCTCTCCCAGGACTCCCTTGGCGACCCAGTACCCCAAGATCGCCTTGCCAGGGCTTCTGCAGTGATGGCTCAATAACTTAGACAGGAACGCAGTGCACTCTGGCAGCCGCAATCCCACCAGCAATCCTCAACCATAGGCTATATTGCTGCATGTTCACAACTTGAGTAGACATGTCAACCACAAACATTCACCATTTACTGCCAAAAGGTGCTATATCGGAGCCTATTCCAAAAGTATTACTGCCCAGGCCGTGGGACAGACGCCAAATGTGCAGAGTTGACGCTGGGGGGGGAGGGGGGAGGAGGGCTGGGGGAGCTTTAGCCCCAGGTGTTTTGGTTGTAGCCCCGCATAGAAGCTCAGGGACTACAACCAAAAGGCTGGCTACCCCCGAGCCCCCTCAGTCCTGACATTAGCATAGCCCCAGATCTTTTACAAACCTAGCAGCACCCCTGCACATGCAGATGGTGCATGAAGCCCAACAATCGCATTTGCTGTACAGCCTGGGCCTTAATGTAAATCTGCCCCATCTCCCGAGGTGTCCACCCCAGATAAAAGAGGGGCGCACAGCCTGGGATGGAAATTGGAAGGTTTCAAATGGCTAGTGATTAGTACTAGCTCACCTATTCCTCAATGCAGGTATTCTACTATCTACTACTACTACTAGCCTGTCCAATAGCACAATGAGTGGAGCGCTCGCTTTGATAGCTGTTCAGAGTCTGCTGATGCAGGTTCGAATCCCGGCAGGGTCAAACTCAGCCTTTCATCCTTCTGAGATTGATACCGTGGGTAATAATAAGCAGCGCTCTAATGCCTGAGGGTTTGTAGCGCTATATAAATGCCAAATTATCATCATCATCATCAAGTACGTCATCATTGTGCAATGCCATGGGCAGCAATACTGGTAGGTTGGCTTCTTCCAATCCCTGCCAGCACAAACAATCTAATTGGTCATGTGCCTAGCATTTGAACGCAGGAGCAGAGTATTACATGCTTGCACTTTCTGCCGCAGCGCTGTTCCTATAAATGGTTTGTCGCTTCTAATCGCGCTAGGTAATGCTCACTATTAGGTCACCGTCATTAAGGCCCACGAGGACTGCGTTGGCAAGGCACTGTGCTCCCACTGTCAAGGTGAGGGTGCTAATGAGGTCTCTATTGGTTAGGTCGGCAAGCTGCTCCCGCTGTCTGTGCAAACCTGCAAGGCTCCATTGGCAAAGTTTCAAGTGTCTGTCTGTGGCTCAGTGGACTAATGGATCCACTACAGGGGCCGGTGTTTGACCTCATGGTCACAGGTTCAAATCCCATCATTTTCATCCAGCCCTTCGTCCTTCCGAGGTCAAAAAAATGAATATCACAGAATTGGGTAACAAACAACTATTATCTGTCAATAGCGCCACGATATCCCACTGGGGGTGAACATAGGCTCTACAAATAAACTGGTTATTTTATGTTATGTCCAGTCCTATAGATGAGGGTTGTATCAGCCACTTTTAATCCCAAACAAAAAGACAAATTGTACCAAAAAATAAAAATGGGGAGTAGAAATACTTCCAACAAAAAATAGGAATCAGACACATGGAACATTGTGCCTCTACTTTCACCTACAAAGCTCCACGAATATGTTTGAACCCGTAGTGCACGTAGTAACACAGGAAGAAACTACTATTATAGCTGCCTGATCGGAAGAAGTAAACACGTATCTTTTAATGTGCATAAATAACTAGGTGCAAAGAAATAATTATTACAAAAACATTTCCGTCTTCCAGTTAAAACATATTTTTACTTGTGTATAAAATACTCCCAGTGGGAATTGGAATTACATTTTTGCTCCCTAAAAAATCATTTTACTGGCAACTTTAAAAAATAGAGCGCAAAATACTCCCACTTCCAAATCTTATCTGGAGCACTGGTCATGTCCGAGTAATGTGATGAATCCGATGATGTTGTCACTTCTTTCCCAGCAATCACCTCTCCCCATGTGGCATGGGGGCCTGCAGCTGCTAACTGATCCTGACCCTGTGGGCGCTATATGAGGGAGGATCACATGGGAGAAAGCCTCCAGGAGAGTAGCAGAGCACCATCAGACAAGACATGGTATTACCCTTCTTCTTTTGAGGATACCCCATCCATAACCAATGCCTTAATGTCACATGTAATACCTCTCCTCATCCACCTAGGAAGGGCACTGAAGACCTAACCAGATCTGTATGCAAGCCGTCAAAATCTGACTTACCTTGTTAAGGCTCATGAAAACACCGGCTCACACTACCTACCAGGCATCCAGAGCGGAGTTGCCCCTTAAAGATCACTGAGAACACTTACCCAGAGTTTACATGCAAATCATCAAGAATGGACTCCCATTTCCATAACTACAAGAATACTGCGATGAGGAAGATCAGCCGAGTAAAGTAGAGCAAAGAACGCCAAAAGCACAAGCTGTGCTCTAGTTGTTGAGCATACCTGTGGCTGGAAAAATGAAACAGCAGAGGCAGCTGACTGGGGCACGCTGCTGGCGGGAGAGAAAGCTGCTCCTCTCGGTACGGACTGAGAGACACTGGGGCTGCAGAGAGTTACACTGAGCCAACCAGCTGAAGGATCAGGAAAAGGAAAGCTGACCGCAAGAGAACACGCTGTGGGAACTCCAGTAGCCGATGTATGGCTCCTGAGCGTTAGCAGGTCTTGGGAGGCAGCGTTTGCCTTACCGAAGCCCGGAACGAAGCAGAAGAGCCCAGCAGGAACCGCGAGAGGCTGAGAAACTGAGGCGGTGAATCAGAAGGAAACGTCAAATGACTGCCACCGGCTTGGCGCTGAAGAAACAGTATGCCAGCAAGAGCCGGCGAGTTCATCCAAGGGAAGCAGCGACAACTGGGTGTATTCGTAGCCATGCCAAACCCAAATAACTGTTAATGAAGCAAATTAAAGACAAAGTGAGCATTTTTTTAAAAGGGAAAAAAAGGAACAAAAAGGAACAAACCGATACAATATCAGATAAAGCTAACATAAGAGAATATCCAGTTTGGAAGTTGGTGCAGAGCCCAAATGGGAAGCGCCCTGACAGAAGAGTATACCAGGCAGTTGCAAGTGTGCTCATAAGAAAGCCCTGGCAGGGAAGCACCCCAGACAAGGACAAGCTGAACAATGTATATGAAATACATCACCTAAAGAGGTACTGAGAAGGATTTATCAGCACCAGCAAAAAGGCTGCGTGAAACCAAAGAGAAGAGGAGTGAAAATGGAGTGAAAACCTGGCAAAGAAGTACCGCAGGCATTCTGCTGTGGAAATGCCTGTGTGCGACTGTCATGTTTCCCAAATGTATTTTCTATCTTGCACTGCATATGACTGTATATTTGCCCCAGACTACAGTTTCTAAGCTGTTTATTTCTGTCAAGTACATGTTCCTAACATTGCGGATCACTATATGTTGTAACTTAATAATACCTATAGTTGATTGTTTCTGGCACACTGGACATTGCCCTCTGGGAGACTCTACTAAAACCAGTTTTCCCTGTCCCCAGCCTAGGCAACCAGCTTGCAGCCAGTACCAGAGGGATTCCATTCCTCCCAAAGTCCTAGCCAACGCTCCTCGTTGGAAAACCTGTTTAGCCCTCCCCTTGAGCCAGAAACCAGCCCCAGTGTTATCTGCAACTGAGGGCTGACCACTTTACACCCTGTAATTACCCTGCCCTCTGCAAGTCACCAAGCTAGCTCCTGATCTCTTGCACCCTTTCTGGGAACCTCCCCCACCCCCCCCCCCCAAACTATTAATCTCCCCTTGGTGCTGCAACTGCCATGCACTCTATAATTTCAACTCCCTTGATCTGGGAATCACACAGAATACTTGAAAATGTGTGTCCAGCCCTGCATCCCATCTCCCCATGAAACCACACAACTTGTGTCTGGTGACAACCAAACACACACTTGCCTGGGTGGTGGTGTTAGGCAGAATTGCATGCAGTACCTTCTGGGACAACCACATACAATTACGACTACAGGTGTAAGCAAAAACCAACCTTTGGTATAAGTATGCACTACACAGTTTTTTTTGGTAGCGAGCTGTGCAGCCAGGCTTATCTCGAGAGAATGTGAGCAGTAAAAGGATGTTACACAGAGGTCTTACAATCACAGTAGTTCAAGTAGACACTTACAATCAAGGTTTCTTGGTAAAACACATTAAATTTATTAGTCATTTAGAAAACATTCACTAGAAGGAGGCAACTTAATATCAGACCCAAATACACTTCAATACCAAACCAATATGTTTCTGAGTAAATTAGGCTACCCTGAAATAGGAGCAAAATGGCATTTCAGTTACTTTAAATGGGAGTTGGGAAAGTTTCATGACCTTTCACTGAGAGAGGCAAGTTCTCTCAATCAGGTTGGCACAGTACCTTAATATGAAGAAAAGATGCAGCTGAAGATGTTGGTTCCTGGCAGTTTCTGCAGATCTCGCTGTTCCAGAGTCTCAGTCATGGGGAGAAGAGGGAGGACGTCGGGGGACTCCTGCACAGCACAGGGATGGGTCAAACAAGCTGGCAAAATGGAAGATCTTCAGTTCGAGTAGCTGTAGTCAAGCACACAAGCTGGTGTGCTTCCCCCCTGGTTAATCCTAACCAGCTCCAAGAATGGTATCCAGGTGGCTTACGAGTTCATTGGTCCCACCAACGTAAAAGGGAGAAGTCGTCCTTGAAGGGGCTTCTCTGTCGAGATGAACTTGGCAATTTGCACCTGCAGCAGGGCTTCACCAGGCAAACCAACTGTCCAGGAGTTGCAGCAGCCGTCCTCTTCCAGCTCGTCTTCAGTTCTTTTGTTCCAGTGGTCGACTCTCCAGTCCAAGAGACTCGCCTTTTAAACAGTTTTCTCCATTTCATTCCAGCCTAGTTGTCATTCACCCAGCAGGGTGGCTGTTCTTGCCGGGCAGTCAGCCAGCCAATTAAGCCAGAGTGCATTTGGGTCTCCTAGGGGACTAAGCACAGGGAGTTTCGGGCACCTCCCTCACTTTCCTGCCCAGCCCAGACACTCAGGCACCAGAGGCGGTCTTCAGTCCTGAAGCCGCCAAAGGCATAGAAAAAAAAGGGACCAAACCTGGCGCGCAGAGACAAACACTAGAAGGACCTTTCCAAAAATAAATGGCGAAAAAAGAAGACCGGACCTGTTTAAGCATAACCAAAAGAAATAAACACAGAAAACAAACAGGATTAAAAAGTTCAGAGTCCCAAAGTTCAGCAAAAGAGCTGGGGGTCTCTAAGGTAGAGGGAATTAGCACATTTATGAGAATTTTCCCTAACAGGTGGCCTGGCCCTGCAGTGGAATGATTTTTTTTTTTATTATATATATATATATATATATATATATATATATATATATATATATATATATATATATATATATATATATATATATATGATACATTACCATTACTCACCGTAATCGTATTTCTGATGCTTGTATCTGCTTAGATTCACATGCTGTGCATAGGCCGACATCTAGTGGAAGCTGCGGAGTATTACAGTTAGTTTTTCGAAACTCGAAAATAGGCGTCGACACAGGGCGTGCCAGTAATACTATCCCTAGTGCGACGTCCACTGTACCCAAGATCCCTCACGCGTCTAGGATCCTCAGATTGTATTTTTTCTGACATGAGGTAGCATGAGGAGTAGCGTGAGTACAGATAATCCAAGCAGATAGACAGAAAGGTAAGACTACAAGCCATCATGCGCCTTCTCTCAGAGGGGAGGAAGGGTGGGTCGCATGTGAATCTAAGCAGATACAAGCATCAGAAATACAATTACGGTGAGTAATGTATCCCTTCTGAGGCTTGTGGAATCTGCTTAGATCACATGCTGTGCATAGATTAGCGAGCAGTACCTGAAGAAGGAGGTGGGATGTGAGAAGGGTCATGAGCAAATAAGTGTCTTAGAACCGCTTGTCCCACTTGTGTATCTGCCTTGGAATGGGTGTCAATGCAGTAATGCTGAGTAAAAGTGTGAATAGAGCTCCAAGTAGCTGTTTTGCAAATGGTGTCAAGGGGTACATTCGCAATGAAAGCCAGAGTGGCCCCAATGCCCCTAGTAGAGTGGGCTCTTGGCGTGAAAGGCAGAGTTCTTTCAGAAAGTGAGTAACACAGCTGGATACAGTTAATAATCCACTTCGAGATGGCACCTTTAGAGACGCGATCCCTCTCTCTGCCTGTAGCTACGGAGACAAACAGTTGATCTGTTTTTCTTAGCGGTCTGGTCTTATTTACATAGTAGAGGACCGCCCTACGCACATCTAGGGTGTGTAGTTTCACCTCAGCCGAGCTTTGCGAGTCCTGGAAGAAAGCCGGAAGCTCGATGGACTGGTTTACATGGAATTTAGATATAAATTTAGGTGAGAACCTAGGGCGTGTGCGTAAAACCAGTTTGTCTTTATGGACAGTAAAGAAGGGATCCTGCACTGACAGAGCCTGAATTTCACTGACCCTTCTTATAGAAGTAATAGCTACTAAGAAGGCTGTTTTATAAGTCAGGTGTTTGAGACTGCTTTTATGCATGGGTTCGAAAGGGAGGCCCATGAGCTTGGCTAGCACCACATTAAGGTCCCACCCTGGAGGTGGGTTTGAAATAGGAGGGTGAAGTCTCTTTACTCCTTCAATGAAGGCTTTAACTACTGGTACTTTCCACCACGAAACCTTGCTATGGGAAGTGGTGTAAGCCGACAGGGCTGCCAGGTGTACTTTCAGTGAGTTAAAAACCAATCCTGCATCCAGCAGGTGGAGCATGTATGTAACAATAGTGGAAGGAGTGCAATCAACGGGGTTGATTGATCTACTCTGGCACCAGATAACAAACCTCTTCCACTTGTCAAAGTAACAGTGCCTTGTGTTTGGTTTCCTAGATTCCTTTAGGATGTCCATACACCTCTGTGGCAAATTGAGATGTCCAAACTCTATGACCTCAGGAGCCATGCTGCCAGGTTCATTGAGTTCGGTTGCTGGTGCACTGTTTGACCTTGGTGCTGGGACAATAGGTTGTACCAGACTGAAAGTTTGATGGGCTCGGACACCGCCATCCTGCGTAGGTGTGGGAACCACGGTTGTGTTGCCCACATGGGAGCAACTAGGACGAGCGTCATCGACTCTCTGTTCATCTTGTTCACCACTTTCCTGATGAGGAGTTGGTGGAAAAGCGTACGCAAACATCCCTGACCAGTTCATCCACAGGGCGTTCCTCTGGGAGTCTGGTTGGGGGAACCTGGATGCAAATCCTGGGCATTGTCTGTTTTCGCTTGTGGCGAATAGGTCTATAGTGGGGAAACCCCACTGAGAGAAGATATCTTCTACGACCTCTTTGTGTAGAACCCATTCGTGTTCCTCTGGGAGGGAGTCTCTGCTCAGAGCATCCGCTAGGGAATTGAGCTCCCCTGGAACATGTTGTGATGACAGGAAGATGTTCCGTCTGAGTGCCCATATCCAGATTTTCTGGGCAAGCTTGGACAGATTTGGCGAGCGAGTCCCTCCTTACTTGTTCAGGTAGAACATGGCTGTTGTGCTGTCCGTCCGGATTTGCACTGACAGGTTGAGTAGGTGGGGCTCGAACGCCTGAAGCGCTCTGAATACTGCCAGAAGCTCTAGCAGGTTGATGTGGTTCTTGGCCACTGAGTGAGACCAGAGACCCTGAGCTGTGTGGTGGAGATGGTGAGCTCCCCACCCCGTCAGGCATGCATCTGTAATGACTATTGCCTGTACCTCGGGATCGTAAAAGGGTTTCCCCCTGTGCGAGATTCTCTCTTGTCCACCAGTGAAGGCTTTGTACCAGTGTTGGTGAAACGACCACTAGATCGTCCCACTGACCACTTGCCTGAGACCACTGTTTCGCCAACCATTCCTGCATGGGACGCATGACGCCATCATGCCCAGTAAACGCATTGCTTTGCGTACCGTTATTTGTTGACCGGACTGATAATGCGGAATTTGCAGTAGTATATTCCAGATTCTTTCTTCTGAAGGAAAGGTCAACCCCTCTTGGGTATCTAGGATTGCTCCTGGGAATTGTTTTGAGGTGCTTGGCACTAGGCTTGACTTTTTCTCGTTGATTGAGAAGCCTAACTCGTGAAGGAGGTCGATAGTCCTTTGAATGTTTGTTCTGCAAATTCCTGGGGTTTCCCCCGTTATGAGCCAGTCGTCCAGATAAGGGTACACTGGGATTGCCTCCCTGCGTAGGTGTGCAGCCGCCACCGCCAGTACCTTGGTGAATACCCTTGGTGCTGAAGCTATCCCGAAGGGCAGTACCTTGAATTGGTAGTGTTGACTGTCCACCTTGAGGCGCAAATACTTTCTGTGCGGTGGGAACATGGAAATATGAAAATAAGCATCTTTCATATCCAAGGTTGCCATGTAATCCCCCTTTTTTAGGAGGGGGATTACCTCTTGTAGCGTGGTTATACGAAATTTTTGGGGCTTGACATACTTGTTGGCAGGCCGTAAGTCCAATACTGGGCGCATTGTCAAATCTTTCTTTGGCACAAGGAAGTAAGTTGAATAAATACCCTTGTTTACCTGGTGTCCCGGGACGAGTTCTATCGCGTCCTTTTCTAGCAGAATGGCAATCTCCTCGAGGAGAATCTTCTGATGTTCCAAATAGTGTACTCTTTGTCGTGGAGGATGGTTCTGGGGACGCTGCAGTAGTTCTATATAATATCCTGTGGATACTGTTGACAGCACCCATCTGTCTGATGTGATACCTTCCCAAGCCTGGGTGAAGTTGGAAATGCGTCCCCCTACTGGGCTTGCGTGAGAAGGAACCCTGAACTGAGCGTCACTGCTTTGGTGGAGGCGTGCCGCCTCCCTTGTTGGGGCTGCCTCTGCCTTTACCACAACCTCTCCTATTACCCCTGCCGTAACCCTGGGTAGACTGTTGGTTGTTGTTCCACTGTGTACCCTGTCCCTGGGACTAGGTAGATCCTCTCTGGGAATTTTGGCCGCGTGGGCGACGAAAATTACTATTCCCTCTCTGGTTAGGGGGTTTATTGGTTAACTGGCCAAGGGATTTGAGTGTTTCGTATTCGTCCTTGGCATTCTTCAGTGCGTCTTCGACCGCCTTACCAAACAACAGATCGGTTTCCACCGGTTTGTCCAACAATGATGCCTGGGTTTCTGCCTTAAAACCAGACTGCCGTAACCACGCGTGTCTTTTGATAACAGTGCCTTCCGCTATCAATCTGCCTGCGTTGTCCGCGGCGTCGAACGTTGCTTTCAAAATGCAACCAGACACGGCTCTACCCTCTGCGGAAATCTGAGCTAACTGGCCCTTTAAAGGTTCAGGAGCAGAGGCTATGAGTGCCGCGACTTCTTCCCACTGATGGCAGTTGTAGCTGGCCAACAGGGTGGTGGAGTTTGCAATCCTTGCTTGATAGGCAGACGTTGAGGCTACTTTCCTGCCGAAACCGTATAGTTTTTTGCTCTCCTTGTCGGGAGGAGCTTCGGACGATGACAAGGGTGTCCCAGCCCTCTTACGAGTGTTGGTGACAACTAGGGAGTCTGGCTTCAGATGTCCTCTTATATAGAGAGGGTCAGACTGGGCCGCCCTGAAAAGTTTTTCAACCCTGGGATTGACTGCTCTGGTGAGGTTTGGGTTCACCAGGGACGGATCTATTCTCCGCTGAATGGACTTAAGGATAGGGATGGTCTGGGCAACAGGCCTCCTTTCTCCCACTAACTCTTCTGCGAAGTCCCTTTCCTCCTGGACACCATGGGTGTCAATGTGGAAATGTTCTGCTGCGCGTGCGAGAACCTCGTTTAGGAGGGGTTGGTTATCGACCGGGGAGTCGGTAACCGGGGCTTAGTTCTCTACCGGGGAATCTACTCTGTATGTTTCCGGGTCCTCCTCTTCCTCTTCCTGGTCCTCATTCATCCCCATAGTAGCCCGTCCCGGTTTGCTCTTCTATCATACCAAATTCTTGGTCCTCACAAAAGGAAGCCTCTCCTTGATGCAGTGAGTATGGTCTTGCGTATGGTTGTACCTCAAGGGGTTTTGACCTCCTCGGAGTTTCAATCCGGGGCTTCTAACTGGGGGGGATAGGATCAGTAGAGCCTGAGGGTGTCGCCCCCTGTGGATCATGGAAATGTTCTGGATTTTTATCATAAAAAACCGCCAAAGAAGACATTCTTGACATGACCCTCTCTATGTCTTCACTGGACCATTTTTTGGAACTGGGGATGACCCTCTCAGCAAGTCTATGGGATTTATCTTGAGTAGCTTTGCTGGTTTTAGACATATCAGCAGACCTGGTTTTGTCTGTCTGTTTAGGGGGAGTGGTGTGTTTCACAGGTGTGGAAGAGTGCAAAGGTTGTTTCTTCTGCTGTTTTCCCCCCTCCCCGTGAGTGGAAAAATGTTTTCCCTGTCCTGTAGTGGGTCCGGAGGTTTTTGACGCCTGGCGTCGAGGATCGGGGGTGGTGTCCCTGTCCTTCGAGCGTGGGGCCTCGCTGGTTTTAACTGCGGGCTCCGACTCCTGGAGCGCAGCCTGGGGTGGAAGTCGTCTTCATCTTCCGACGATTGAACTTCTGTTAGCCTAGGGAGCGAGGCACTCTTGGCAAGAGTGGATGATTGCCTGGAGTCATGCGGCAATCTTGATCGAGAGCGCCCAGAAGACACCGAATCGGACCGTTCTGTTTGTGCCTCTTTCCGAGAACTCGACGTCGTCGAGTCTCGGTTGGACTTAGTGTGTTTAGTGTGTGTAGTATGTGAAGCGCTTGTGTCGCCGGGGGTCTTCCCCATAGCCGCCCTGCCGGACGACCTTCCGAGGTCGGGGACCTGCGCTCGGCTGTCTTTCGACGCCGTAATGCCCTCGCCGTCCGAAAGTACGGCGTCGCTGCCGTTGCTGAAGGCGCCCTCCGCTGCCATGGCCGCCTGCCTAGTGTGGTGGGCCCAACGCTTCGTCGAACGGTCCTTAAGTGTCTTAGGTTTAAACCTACTACACGCTCTGCAGTTCGCTTTGGGGTGGTCCCTCGGCAAGCAGAGATTGCACGTGGTGTGCCTGTCGACCCAAGGGTATTTGCGATTGCACTTGGGGCAGAATTGAAAAGGGGTACCCTCCATACGCACCTTGAGGCAGCGGGCTGTTAAGTGTAGGAAATGTATAAGGTGTACCTATATACCAAGAGTGTAGAGTATGTACCACCCCCCACTCTCCCTACTTGCAGGGCCGAGGCCGGAGGCCTTCCAAGGCCCGGGCCGAGGCCAGCGGCCTTCCGAGGCCCAAATCCATCGTGCAGCAGCCGACAGTCGATTTCTTCTCCAGCCGGCGTTGAGTGTCGAAGTTCGACGTTGAGGTGGGGAAGGATGTCAATAGATTATTATTTTAAATTTTTAGCAAAAGTATGGCTAAGGCCAGGGGACTCCGCAAAATGCTTCCGACCAGTATGGCGGAAAAAAACAATCTGAGGATCCTAGACGCGTGAGGGATCTTGGGTACAGTGGACGTCACACTAGGGATAGTATTACTGGCACGCCCTGTGTCGACGCCCATTTTCGAGTTTCGAAAAACAAACTGTAATACTCCGCAGCTTCCACTAGATGTCGGCCTATGCACAGCATGTGATCTAAGCAGATTCCACAAGCCTCAGAAATATGACAATGCATTACTTACCGTAAAAGCATTTCTGATGGTTGTATCTGCTTAGATTCACATGCTGTGCATAGGTCCGACATCCAGTGGTCACTGCGGAGTATTGCATTTTGTTTTTCGTAGTCGAAAAGGGACGTCGACAAGGCGTGTCTGAAATACTATCCCTATAGTGATGTGTGTTGTACCCACAATCCCTCACGCGTCGAGGTCCCTCTGTTTGTATTTTTCTGCCCTGAGGGAGCCTTCTAGACATGAGTGAGTACAGAAAAGAGATATAAAAGGAAGTCTATGTTCCTTCCATCCGAGCGGGGAGGAAGGGTGGGCGCATGTGAATCTAAGCAGATACAACCATCAGAAATGCTTTTACGGTAAGTAATGCATTGTCTTCTGATGCTTGTTAATCTGCTTAGAATCACATGCTGTGCATAGACTAGCGAGCAGTACCCGGAGTTGGCGGTGGGTTATGAGAAGGAACAGTAGAGAAAAGATGTCTTAATACTGCCTGACCCACCTGGGAGTCATCAGAAATGCTTTTACGGTAAGTAATGCATTGTCTTCTGATGCTTGTTAATCTGCTTAGAATCACATGCTGTGCATAGACTAGCGAGCAGTACCCGGAGTTGGCGGTGGGTTATGAGAAGGAACAGTAGAGAAAATATGTCTTAATACTGCCTGACCCACCTGGGAGTCAGATCTCGAGTGTGCATCTAGACAGTAGTGTTTAGTAAAGGTGTGCACAGAACTCCAGGTAGCCGCTTTGCAGATGGACTCAAGGGGAACATTTGCAATGAATGCTATGGACGCCCCCGTGCCTCGAGTAGAGTGTGCTCTAGGCTTAAAGGGCAGTTCTCTCTTAGCAAGAGTATAGCAGAGAGTGATGCATTGAACAATCCATCTAGAAATAGTGGACTTTGAAACTGCATCCCCTTCTCTTCCTGCTGCCACCGAGACGAAGAACTGATTAGTCTTCGTCAGTGGTCTCGTTCTTTCCATGTAGAACATGACCGCTCTGCGCACATCTAGTGTGTGTAGAGTTTTTTCTCCCAAGTTGGAAGGATTTTGAAAGAACGTTGGCAGTTCTATAGACTGGTTTACGTGGAATTTCAATATGAACTTCGGCGCAAACCTTGGGTGCGTGCGTAGAACCACCTTATCTCTGTGAACTGTAACGAAGGGGTCTAGAACAGAAAGAGCCTGTAGTTCACTTACCCTCCTGATGGAGATGATAGCTATTAAAAAAAGCAGTCTTAAGAGTGAGGTCTTTAAGAGATGCTTTGTGCATGGGTTCGAAAGGTGAGCCCATGAGTCTGGTAAGTACCACGTTAAGGTCCCATCCGGGAGCTGGGTCAGCTATCGGGGGGTGTATTCTCTTTATTCCCTCCATGAAGGCCTTTATAACAGGGATCTTCCACCACGACACCTTGAGTTGGGAAGTGGTGTATGCAGAAAGTGCCGCTAGGTGGACTTTAATGGAATTGAACACTAGACCTGAATCCAACAAGTGGGTCAGGTATAGAACAATATGTGTGGGAGAGCAGTCAATCGGGTTGATGCTTTTTCCTCTGCACCAGATGACAAATCTCCTCCACTTGCTAGAGTAGCAGTGGCGAGTGTTAGGTTTTCTGGCTTCCCTGAGGATGTCCATGCATCTCTGCGGGAGCTGTAGATGTCCGAATTCTATGATCTCAGGAGCCAAGCTGCTAAGTTCATGTTCTGGGGGCATGGATGCAGAGTCCTGCCCTTGTCTTGTGACAGCATGTTGTACGGGCAGGGGAGTTTCACTGGGGGAGATAGAGACATCTCCATCAAGTGAGCGAACCATGGCTGTCGGGCCCACATTGGGGCCACCAGTATCATGGTTACTTGTTCCTGGTGCATCTTGTGACCACCTTGTTGAGAAGGGGAGTCGGGGGGGGGGAAAGCGTAAACAAATTTCCCTGACCATTGCATCGACAGACCGTTCCCCTTGGATTGGTTCTGGGGGTACCTGGAGGCGTAACTTGGGCATTGTGAGTTCTCCAGGGTTGCGAACAGGTCTATTTCTGGGAATCCCCATTGTGTGAAGACGTCGAAGACGATGTCTTCGTGCAGTCGCCATTCGTACTCTTCGGGCAGGGGGAAGTCTCTGCTGAGTTTGTCTGCCAGCAGATTGAGTTCCCCTGGTACATGTTTTGACAGTAGGAACATGTTTTGTTTGAGAGCCCACTTCCATATATTTTGGGCCAGTTTGGACAGTCCTGGAGAGTGGGTGCCCCCCTGCTTGTTGATGTAGTACATGGCTGTGGTGCTGTCTGTAAGGACCAACACAGTTTTGCCTTGTAGGTGTTCCTGGAAGGCTTTTAGCACCTTGAACACAGCTAGTAGCTCCAGTAGATTTATGTGTTTGGATGCTACTTTCGGAGTCCACACTCCATGAGCAGTCTGATGGGATAGGTGAGCCCCCCATCCTGTTAGGGATGCGTCAGTGGTTAGAGTGGCTTCCGCCTCGGGTGTGGCAAAGGGTTTCCCTTTTTCCAGGTTTTCCTTTGTCCACCATCGTAGCGAGAGAACCAAGGCCTGTGAGACCACCACTGGATCGTCCCATAATCCGCTGGCCTGACACCACTGGCTGTTGAGCCACTCTTGCATAGGGCGCATGCGCAGGCGCGCGTGAGGTACCAAATAAATACACGACGCCATCATGCCTAGCAAGCGCATTGCTTTGCGCACCGTCACCTCTCGACCGGTCACATATTGAGGGATCTGAAACAGCATGTTTTGGACCCTCTCGTTGGAGGGGAAGACGAGGCCGTCCTTTGTTTGAATTAGAGCCCCTAGGAATTGTTTGATTTGGCTGGGGTCTAGGCTGGACTTCTTTTCGTTGATGGAGAAGCCCAACTGGAACAAAAGGTCTACAGTCTTTTGGGTATTGGAGAAGCATGTTTCGTAAGAATCCCCTGTTATGAGCCAGTCGTCGAGGTAAGGGTAAACTGGGATGGACAACCTGTGCAGGTGGGCCGCTGCCACTGCCAGTACCTTCGTGAATACCCTTGGTGCTGATGCTATGCCGAAGGGTAGCACTCTGAACTGATAGTGTTTACCCTCTATCATAAACCTGAGGTATCTTCTGTGCGCTGGCAACATTAAAATATGAAAGTATGCATCTTTCATGTCCAATGTTGTCATGTAATCTCCCTGTGATAGCAGTGGGATCACTTCCTGTAAGGTCACCATACGCAACTTCTGGGGTTTGATAAACTTGTTCGCTGGGCGCAGATCTAATACAGGGCGCATGGTTAGATCCTTTTTGGGTACAAGGAAGTACACTGAATAAATACCTTCCATTACCTGAGATAGAGGCACGACCTCTATGGCTCCTTTTTCCAGCAGTTGTTGTACTTCTTGGAGAAGGATGGCAAGGTGTTCCGGTGTCATGCCTCGTCCCCTCGGGGGTCTGTATGTTGGGGAACTGTTGAATTCGATGCAGTATCCGTGGGCTACGGTGGAAAGTACCCAGCGGTCTGACGTTATTCCCTCCCATGCTGGAAGAAAGGATGTTATCCGGCCCCCGACCGGTGTTGCATGGGAGGGGACGCGAATCTTCGCGTCACTTGGTGTTGTTGGGGGCTTGGGAGCCTCTGGGGGTGGACCCCCGCCCTCTCCCTTTGCCCCTGCGCTGTCCTCTTTGGCTGTACTGCCCACTATTGGTCTCGTAACTGGTGGCAGGGTACTGTTGCTGCCGATTCTGCTGTTGGCGTTGACCACGAAAAAAGCGCTTGTTGCCATAGCCGCGTCTGGTAGTGGGCTTAGAGATCTGGTCAAGAGTCTTGATAGTATCAAACTCTTTTTTAGCCATTTCCAGAGCCTCATCCACCGCCTTCCCGAAGAGGTTTGAGTCTTCAACAGGTTTATTTATTAAAGACGCCTGTGTCTCCGGTTTGAACCCTGAGTTGCGCAGCCATACATGGCGTTTTAGGAGTATTCCCTGAACCAGGGAACGTCCCGCTGTCTCAGCAGCATCCAGAGAGTTCTTTACAATACTCTGGTTGACCTGGGTTCCTTCGCCAATAGTTGAAAGCAGGCGTGTACGTAATGGTTCCGGCGCTTCTTCGGCGTCCTTGCGCAGTTTGGCCCACTGCGCGTCCGCGTAGCTAGCTAACAAAGAATTGTTGTTCGCAATTCTTGACGAAAAGGCAGCCGAGGATGTGACTCTTAACAAGGGCATATAACCTCTTGCCCTCCTTGTCAGGTGGTACCCCACTGGTGGACAGCGGCACCCCTGCCCTCTTCCTTGTATTAGTTACTACAAGGGAATCCGGAATGGAATGTCCCCTGATGTACAGCGGGTCTGAGGGTGAAGGAGTGAAAAGTTTTTCAATCCTTGGATTGACTCCTCTGATTAGTGCGGGTGTGGATAGCGAAGGGATGATTCTGCTCTTCACTGAAGCGAGGAGGGGAATGGTCTGGCTGACTGGGGGCTTCTCCTTAATTACTCTTTCCACAAAGTCTATTTCCGGAGAGATCTCCCCAGTGTCCAGTTCGAAATGCGCTGCTGCTCTGCGCAACAGGGCATTGAATGTGGGCTGATCATCAATGGGAGACGTGTTTCTAACAGGTGAATTGTCAGGAGGATTTAGGTTCAGGACATCAGTGTCCGAATATACTGATGGGGATTGCCAGGGACGAGAAGGTCCTTCTTCTGGGTTTTCTCCGAAGCCTTCTCCTACCATGTCTGGGCTGTCTTCCAGACCTTCCTCTTGGTTCTGTCCTTCTTCATTGTCCACAAAATCATCCTCCTCTTCTAAGTATTGTTCCTCACCAGTGAGGTCATACACATTATGGAAGTTTAAGGGTGTGTCCTGCCTCGGGTATTTGGCCCTGGGGTCCTCCTGAGGCCCTTCTCTTGTTCTCTTGGGAGTGGGAGGGTTCTGGGTGTTCATAAACCTCTCCATGCAGAGATGGAGCCTTTCCATGGTTTCATGGGGTACCCCTGAGCGGTCTAGCGGGGGAAAATTAGTGTTATCTTGCTGAAAACGGCTCGACCTCTCCCACAACGTCGAGGAAAGTGTCCCGTCGCCCTCCGAAAAGCCTTCCGGTATACTGGGGGTCCCCCCGACTGAAGGGGGTAGTCCCTGTTTTTCTTCGGGCTTTTTCGGCGTGTCTTTCGACCTTTGCGTAGCGCTCGACGTGTCTTTCGGCGTACGCTTCTGGGCGTCGGCCACAACGATCCTCGCCAAGCTCTCTGTGACTCGTTTGTCGGCGGAGGGCTGTGGTTTCGACGTTACGGGTGTCGAACGTTCTACGGCGGCGTGCGCTCTCTGCTGGTGCGCGCCGGCCGATGGTTTGGGGGTGGTGCCCTTATTTGCCGAAAGCCCAGTCGCTGGTCGTGGCTGCTGTTGCGAGAGGGGCTTCGAACCCGAACGGTCCGAGGAGGCCGCCGGTGTAACCTGCGTCTCCTTGGGCGCTGATGCTTTCTTCGTCTTCGACGAAGAAGAGCTATGGGTTGTGTGTTTATGTGTTGTATCGTGTGCGTCAGTGTCGCCGGGGTGTTCATCCCCATAAGCAGGGCGTGAGCCGAGCCCGTCGGGGCCGGGGACAGACGACGAAGAGCGCGAGCGCTCTTTAGAGGGGTGTACGACTTTCGTAGCGGAGGTCGTGTTATCACGTTCCTCGTCACTGTCGGTGGTAGCAGCGGCGGGTGAAGACCCGGCCTTCGACATAGCGTAGGCCGCCCACCTCTTGACCCTACGGTCTTTTAGAGTCTTTGGCTTTAGAAGCCGACAAGCCGAGCAACCCTCCTCTACGTGATCGAGGGGCAAGCAGCGGTTACACCGTGAACGCTTGTCCTTCCAAGTAAACTTGCCCTTATAAAGTGGGCAAAACCTAAAGGGTGTCCTCTCCATAGCCGAGGCAATAAACCGTGATAACTACCCCAAGGGAAAGGAAGGGGAAAAGGAAAGGCATTCTCAGAAAAAGAATCAGAGATGTCCCACGACCCCACTCTCCCTACTGTATTTGGCCTGCGAGGCCAGGCCACGTGTTCGGCAACGCCGAAGGATCTCCTCCGCTCGTCCCCTCCGTCGAAGATCTTGCTCGGCGGAGATAGCTTCACAACTGCGTCGAGGGAGGGATCGATATATTAAATCTTTAAACAGGAAAAAAAACGACCAAAGGTCGAGGAGATGGAATCTGCAATGTCTCTCGAGGAGCTCCACGTAAAGGCGACCAGTAGCTGGGCGGAAAAAAACAATCAGAGGGACCTCGACGCATGAGGGATTGTGGGTACAACACAAGTCACTATAGGGATAGTATTTCAGACACGCCTTGTCGACGTCTCTTTTCGACTACGAAAAACAAAATGCAATACTCCGCAGTGACCACTGGATGTCGGACCTATGCACAGCATGTGATTCTAAGCAGATTAACAAGCATCAGAAATATATATATTCTCTCCCTCTCCTCAACCAGCTCTATATTTCCACCAATAGGGCCCCTCTCTGTCTGCCTTCCCCTGTCTTTCCCCGTGCCCCTCTCTGCAGCTACCCCCTCGGTCTCCTTTTCCCCCTCACCATCTCTACCAGCCTCCTTCTCCAATTCCCGCACCAACCCTTCCTTTTCTCACTTGGTGTCCCTCCGTCCCCCTTGCATCCAAGAGTACACCCCAGACCCTGGGTTCACCAGAGAGTGTGCCTAGCTAGTCCAGTATGTCCAATTTATCCTGATGGCAAGGAGTCGACTCCTTCCTGTAATAAATCTGATCCTGGTTTCTACAAAGACTTTGGTGCCTTCCTTGTGTTCCCACTTTTCAGTGCAGCCTGCCTGTTATTGCCAGAGTGGGGACCCAGTCCGTCTGCATGCACAACACACCCCCACCGGGTCTGTTGACTCCCTGGTCAAAAACTGTGAACCCCCCACCGCGCCCCACATCCATGATGGGCAAAAGTGGAACTTGTTTTGCAGGGTTCAGAGGGGCTTGATGCCATAAAAATTATAGGGTGGAGTGGGAGGAAGAGTTGAAAGGGGTTCCACGCTAAAACGCAGCAACAGGTAGAACTGGTTCTTGGAGGGATCGTGGCTTGGGTCCACAATCTCCCCCCGTCACCCTCCACCCCCTCCGAACCCCCACCCACCCACACACACACACACACTCAAACACTATGCAGGGGACACAGAGAAAAATACATTTGGGAAAAATAAAAAAAGTCACCTAATACTTTGGAAAATGAAGTTGTGTGATACATTGAATACGGTGGGGAAATTAAAAGTCACGTACTACATTATAAATGAAACCGTGCATAGAAACTGACATTTCAACACTACCAAGATACAAACTCACAGCCAGGTTGTTTTGTGTACTATGTGTATTGTTGATCAAGAGAAGAGGAGTGAAAATCTGGCAAGGAAGTATCCAGGTATCCTACCAAGATACAGATTTACAGCCAAGTTGTTTTCTTAACCAGTTGTGGATCAAGACAAAAGGAGTGAAAACCTGGCAGGAGGGTACACCAGGTATCCTAACACTATCAAGACTAAGAGCCAAGTTGTTCTGTGCACTAGCTGTGTTGTTGATCGAGAGAAACTCAAAGAGCTGATATTCTTGAATATAAAACACAGTGGAGAGAAATCCAGGATATGGGAACCACCCTATGGAACAAGAACTCTATCCTTCTGTAACTTATGCGTAAATCCAACACAATTGTTCTTTTTTTAACATTTATAAATCACTCAAGGCCAAAGACGTTACCCTTTTCGCCTTAGAATTAATTTTATAATATGAGGCGCTAGAATAGTACTTTGAACAAAGGACGTTTTTACTTGGGACATTCTGACATCCGACAGACCCTTAATTTTATTTGAGGTATGGAAACCCCTCTTAGCGCAGGGACAGAGACATTTTCCAAACCCATTTCCTTTTGTCAATAAAAGTCTGTCTCCTCGTCGCATTCCTGGTTCCTCACAGTAATGACGATATGGACTTTGCAGTTGGCCATGCTGGAACAGCAATGCTCAGCACATTTACTCATATGCTCAACTTCTTGTACAATCGCCAGCCATCGCCATCAACATTATTACCTCCAAATTCCTTATCCTCATGCTGGTACTCAACTTTGAGGTGTCCACTTCCAACAACAAGAACCCATTACAACTTTTTTCTGCTCTACGTCCACCCCTTCAATATAATATTGCATGTTCCAGTTCTTTCATTTCCTGTCTGCTAAACAGGATCCAAGAAGCTGCGTGCAGCGAGTGCAGTTACGCATTATATTGGGGCTTTATGAGCATTAGTAGAGGGTTCCCCCTAATGGCGAATCCTTGCAGGGAAGAGATCAGGCGTCCCTCTGGGGGCCGGCAGTGCGAAGTAACCAGTGTGATGGAAAGAGAAGGCCTGCAAAGCATAAGGGGAGGTTTACAGGAAGCTCCAAAGACTGTAACCGCGAACAGAGAGACACAGTGCATCTAAGAGCAGGTAGATTACAGTATTATGAAGACATGGTGCCAGGGGCACATGGGATCAGAATTAAAAATTGTATTCTACAAGAATGCCCAGCCTCGCATAATATAAGCAGCGTGGCTCCTGGGCATACTGTAGTAGTGGCTGCATGTATGCATGAAATTCAGATTGGGTCAGAGATAATCACTCACCTTCCCTCAGGTTACGAGCCAAACAGCATGAGGGAGAAGTAGGCATTTTAGTCTAAGCGTGAAATCATTAAAACAAGCAGTCAGACACGTTGGAATGGGATGATGGTTTTAATCAGAGAGCATGTGCTTGCAGGCATGCGATTTGAGAAATGTTCGGACTGGTTCCCAGTGCTACATTGTATCATGAGGGCCAATCCAGTGCAATCATGGAGAAAGCAGGTGAAAAGGTAGGCATTCTGTCCTGCAAGTAAACAGTTATTCTGAAGAGGAATCCTCATACCTTCCAAGGAAGAAAAGACAAACCTCTAGAAAACAAAAAGGCAAGATGGGCACCTTCACAAGTGACAGAACTGGAGAAACAAAAGCAAAAAAGTAGGACAGAGGAAGCACAGGATCAGAGCTTAACGTTCTTCCTTTTCACCTTGCCGATTATCCTCAAGTTGTTCTCCTGTAATCAGTACAGGAAGATATCAAGAGGAAATACCTCGGCTGGGGCAGTGGCCGTAGGTCCGCATGCACAGGATTTCCCATGTCTAGGTCGAGACCCAAAGATACTTCAGGTTAAGCATAAGACTAAGATGGGACTTCCAATAATCTCGACGTTAAGAAAAAGCTATTGATAAGGTGGCAGGAACCAGGAAAATTAGCTATGCCCAGCTTTTATGCTAAATCGAATCCTCTTGGAGGACAGGAATAATTGCTGCCTGGTAGTATCGTGATGGAGGAGATCCTGCCCTGTCTTTTGGGTCGTTCCTCTATGGCCTATGAAGCCAATATCAGTGAGCAGATGGATACAAAAAATTGGGACAGGCCCGGAGAAAAGGCTACAAAAAGGAGCTCACTTATCCTTGTGGTCTTCAGTATATGCTGGCTAACACTTACCATTCAGTAGGCAATAGATCCCACAGTTTGCATGGGGCAATTGATGGGGAGAAGACTGTGCTCCTATACTGCAGACCATGAAAAGACAAGTAGACTTCCTGTCGGGCCTAGCATCTGATGGCATAAGAACCTCTGCAATGGCAGTGCAGGTTTCTGTTTAAGAGACGGGCCCTCAGAAGGGACCCCGAGAGCCGCAGCAACAGGGATGCCATTTGAGGGTGCATTTCTAATTGGAGACGGTTTAGAAGATAGAGTACATAGACTTTTTCGAACCGACAAACATGCAAAGAAAGATTAAACAAGCATGCAAGGGCACGTAGAGCAGCTACAGAAAGCCTTACAAGAACCCAGGGTCATCAAAAGGGAGATTTCCTTTAAAAACTGCCAATAAATCCAGACAAGCACTAAACAAACCGTTATTCCCCAAAGCAACAGATATCCTGATGGTGATAGAAGGCCAGTGGGGGCCAGGCTATCAGACTTTAGGAAAGAATGGGAAAAGATCACAGGCAACATATGGGTTTCTCTGGATCTTGAGAATAGGGCATGGGATATCGTTCCTAACTCCCCCACCTCTCATGGACTAAAATTACTCTGCTACCCAGAGGAAGTACGAAGAGGGAGGCCATTCGTAAAGGAATATATTTGTTGGGAGTAGGAGGTGATTGCGAGAGAAACAAAGGAAAAAGTAGGGAAAGGATTTTACTCAATTTACCTGGTACCAAAATCATCAGGAAAGTGCAGGATAGCACAGACTTAAGAGCACAGAATAAGTTTGGGTCGAACCAACACTTCAAGAGGGACACCTTACAGTCAATAATGCTGCTGTTTGTGTTGGATCTCTAGGACTCATACTTTCATATTCTAATAAGGAGGTCCAATCGAAAATATGAGACTTTCAATAGGATCAAGTCACTTCCAGGTCAGGGAGCTTCCTTTCTGAGGAAAAGCAGCGCCTAGAATTGTCAAAAAGGTCCGGTCACCGGTAGCGGCAGTTCTTCACCTGGAAGGGATCCGGGTATTTGCTTACATGGGATGATGGGCTAATACAGAACAGTTCAAAATCCTTCTGACCAAGCAGGTGGAGACAACTTGCAATCACTGTAAAAGTTGGGATGGCTAATCAATGTTCAGCAATCCCACTTCAATCCAGCACCGGAGCTCCAGAACATGGGAGCACTTTTCTGAAGCAAAAAGGGTAGGGTGCTTCTTCCCCCAGACAGGACGGGGTGGCTCTAAATGCTGCTGTGGTATATTCTCCAAAAGCATCACGCCTCAGTGGGGCAAATGCAGCAGGTCAAGAAGCACATGGTGGCATGTGTACATGTGATTCTGTGGAACAAGGTTTCACCTGCTCCTATTGCTTGCTCGTCTACTCAAACATTAGAAGGAAACTGCTCATGATTTCTAGGCAATAATTCCCTGGGGCGAGGGACCAAGGAAAGCCAGGCAATTGTGGCTAAAATAAAGAAAACCTAAGTAAAGGGGTTCCCTGGGATCAACCATCTCCGATCACACATCACGGATGCCAGCGGGATTGGCTGGGCAGCAAATCTGGAAGTCCCCGTCCATCAGGAGTAGTGGGAATGGAAGTATTAACCCTAAGCTCCAACTGGAAAGAGTTGGAAGCAATCTACAGACACCTCATGCACTTCAATGTGCAGATGAGAGATTTGTGTTTGTGAAAACAGATAACATAACCACAATGGCATGCATAAACAGGAAGGGCAGGTGGACACCTCAATCCTTGCGGAAGTGGGTTGCTGGGCACAAAAGAATTGGATTGCCTTATTATAAAGTAGTGCCTATAAAGGGAGTGGAGAACAGCAGCAAACATGCTGACCAGATATTTTCCTTCCTCACAGAACTGAATTTTCAGTCAGAGGTCTTCAAGGACAACGGCTTATGGTTCAGCACCGCAGGCTCATCTCTTTGCATCATAGGAGAATGCAGTACTCCAATTTTCTGCCTGAGGATCTGATGTGAGAACGAACAGGGGTGGATGTGATGTCTATGAGAGGGCCCAAGGGTCTACTTTACATTTTCCTTCCAATCCTGCGGATTCCCAGAGTCAGTAAAAAAGAAAAAGAAATAAAAAAAGAAGATGATGATGATGATGATTCAGGCATGGGTGATTTCAGTGGTTCCCTTTTGGCTGAAGAGAACTTGGTTCTATCTCTTAATGGGGATGGTAGTGGAACAGGTCTGGTTCTTTCCTCCCCCGACCCCCGTTTCTCCTCCAGTATTGGGCCTCAACAAATGGAAACGGGGTGTATGGAACTTCAAAGGAAATAACTGCAGAAGAGAGGCCTCTCTGAGCAATTAGCATGGTCAGTAAAAAGTGCACGCAGATCAGCAAACCTGGAGGGTCACAGCAGGTATTGGAGTCATGTGTCCTGGAGCGAGAGAACAATATTCCTCCTCTACCATGTGGATTTCCTGAGGAGATGCCATTCCAACAAGTGGGGACCTCAGGGGGTTTGGCAGAGTTCTCTCTTGGGAACGAATGGGCTGCTATAAAGCGGGATCCATGTGATGGCTTGGCTCAGGAGATGACCTAGTCACCTATGCAAGAGTTTCCTGCTATGTAGCCTAAGGCACCGGCAGGGTTCCTGCTTGGGATTTTCCCTTAACACAAAACACCTATTGCTTAGATAGATATAAAGATGTCGATCCTTGACATCTTGTTTAGAGGTGGTGACTTCAGCCAGAAGGCCAGTGGGGAAATAGGGCACTGTTAATCACACCTTCATGCCCTACGGTTCTGCAGGATGCAATTTTTACTGAAATGGGACCATTCCTAAGGTGGTGAAGTTTTGCTGTTTCTAGGGGGTGCTACTACAAGCCTACTTCCCTAATCCATTTTTGATGTGGCACAACATGGATGTGAAAAGCGCTGTGTTAATGTACTTGGAAAAGAGATTAAATAAGGAAATCGGGCAATCTCTTTGTAACTGTCGGGCCAGGGAGGAAGTCTTCGGTGGTGATTAGATGGGCCATCAGTCTGGCATATGCAAGCATAGGACTTCCTCTGCCGGCCAGAGTACACAGTCGATCTGCAAGGTGCATTGGTACCTCTTGGGCAGGTAGGGTGCATTACTGGGCATTTGTAGATCGGAGGCGTAGGCTGAATCTGGAAGGGTCAAGACTAATGTACTTTTGGTGTTTCTTTGTCTGATCTTGCGGCATTGCTATTACTCAAAGTTAATTACTGGGAGCAGGAAGAGGGGCGTGGACGTAGCGATCAGCAACAGGCCTTACCCTGGATTAAAGGGCGCTGGATTTCTAGAGAAATGGCCTATCTAGCCTCAAAGCCGTCCTGTCAGATTTATTGGACAACTGAAAAGCTGGGGGCGTCTAAAAAAGGCAGTCCTAGCAAGGTGGAAACACCCAGAACTAAAAGGAAAAAGAAAAACTAAACTTCTGATATCAAGAATCAGGATAGGCCAATTCAGAACATCAGGCAGCTCTTGGTGAGAAGCACAACGTATGCAGGCAGGCAGCCGCTCTAGAGGTGGTGGCAGTATAGAATTACGCAAGAGGGTAAAGAGAGGGGTTCCCAAGCTAGGTGGTAGGACCAAGCCGAACACAGGAAGAGGGCAAAAGTGCACAGCGAAACAGTGTACCCACGAACACAGAAGCGTCCGGCGGAAGAGTCCAGACCTGCAATTGCAACGTGCAGTGGGACGTGCACGTCGCAAACATATTGGAGTTCGGGCAGAGTTCCAGTCGGCTCCAGTGAATGCTCATGTGAGGACGTACTTTGCTGCTCTCCTGTTCTGTCCCACGGACTGCTGCTGTTACCTGCACCTTTAAGGAAAAACATCCTGCACCACCTTTAAAAACTCGCCAGAGTTCCAGTCTGCTCCAGTCCGCTTCTGGCCGGTGAAGGGGAGGTGGTTCTCTGACCGAACGGGAGGTAGGTTGCATTCTTATCTACCCCCGTTTTGTGTTTGTGCAAGGACGCTTTGCAGTGTGACCTATCTATGGTCTGTTTGTTCTGTGACAATCTTCGCTGATTCAACCAGCGTTTGAAAACCAACGTTTGCCGGCGGCGGCAGAAAGGCGGCCCGCGCTCTCGATTTTCTTCTCTCCGTAGCTCGGTCTTTTCCATCCTCTTTCCCCCCCCCTCCTCCTCCACCCTCCCCCCCTTCTTCCTCTCCTCCATTAGATTGTCGTATTGTCTCTGTTTCTCTTTTCCCATCTGTTTCTGTCTCCCCCCCCCCCTTTTCTTTCCCTCCCCTCCTCCTTACCCTCCCCTCCTCACCCTTGTGCCTTTTCTTTTCCTCTTCTCCCGTGGTCTTTCCTTCCCTTTCCCCCTCTTCTCCCCCCTTCTTCCTGTCCTACCGTCTCCACTAATTCCTTGTTCTCGCTTTCCCTCTGTCCCTCTCTTCCCTTCCCGCTGTCCCCCCCCCTTCCCCTCCCGTTTCCACACCCTCTTGTACTTACCCCTTTCCTCTGCTTTTCCCGGGCTATGGATGAAGACTCGGAGCAGCGCCTTTTGAGAAGTCGCGTCAAAAAAAATCTGCTATTAATGCAGAACAGTTCATCAATGACTCCCACTACAGACTTGCCGGTTGCTTCTTCGACCGTGCCCTTGTCGTCGGCAGGCCAAGTCCAGGCCGAAACATCAACCAGTCCTCTTAGGCGGCAAGACGCGCCTAATGAAATGAAAGCTCCAAAGGCTGTGCCGCTTTCTGGTTTGGCACTGGCGACATTGAAATCTGCGGCACCCAATTGTGTCTTTAATGGTCCTCTGCCGCAGACCCTGGCGACAGATCTTAAAGGCCATCCACTCTTTTCTAACAGCGCCTCAAACTACGATGTGGAAGCACACAGGACCCCGCTAGCCAGTACCGCCCACCCCTATACCGCCTTAGCGAGCGGCCCTCCCTCCGTGAGGGTCAGAGGATCCACGGGGGAGGACTTGGGGGGGGGGGGGTGTTACTGGGGGGGGGGGTGTTACTGGCGGGCCGGTTGGCTCAGGCGGGCGTGCACTCGGTGCCTACAGCTGCGTTGCTTGATCTGCCCGAGCCCCTGGAGCCGTCCCCTCCCTCACAAACCATCATGGCTATGATGCACTCTCCGCTGGTGGACTTAGCCATAGAAATCAACGAGCCAGGGAAAACTGTTCCCCCGATGTCTCCTAGGCCTTCAGCAACATTGACTTCGGCTGTCACGGAACCAGAATCTTCTTCCATTTTGGATATACCCACCGGATCAGCATCATCAATGAATGAGGTGCGGGCCATGGCGGCTCGGTCTGCCTCGAAAAGGGCTAGAGGCACCCCCAAACTTATTTCTGATTCAGACTCTGATTCCGTTTCGGATCAGTCTTCTACATCGCTGGCGAGTCTTGAGCTGTCTCAACAGCCAAATACAAAAAGACCTTTTTATTTAAAAAAAGGAAAGACGACCCTGAGAAACATCCAGTGCCAAGGCCCCATTGCTAAGAGTTTTCCACTCAATAAAACACAGCATAAACAAGTGGAGCCCAATGGAAAGAACAGCAGACAGATGAAACAATGGGGGCCATCTGCAGGTAACAAAAAAAAAAACCTCTGGGGAAAAGTGTCCTCTCAACTCCTATGCTCTCGAATGCCCTTTTGAATTTCTTCAAGACGCAGGGGAAAAGAAAAGCAGTGACTGACTTCGAACCATTGGATGCTGAGATCCTGGAAGCTCTGGAGCAAACCCCTCCGGCCTCTAAATGTAGGAAAGCAGCTGGGGCGTCAGTCCCTCATTAACCGATAACTGAGCCAGATGCAGGCCATGCGCTGGATATCCGGCAAACCCCGATGATGGCTCCATGCACGGCGTCAGCGCAATCAAACACTCCATCGACTATTACCCCTGCTCATTTAATATCTCCTCAAGCGGGGCTAACGTCACTTAATATTACTATCCCGCCGTGTAAACCCCTGCAGTCCCCTGCTATTGAGGCTAGGCCACCCTCCAACGGAGTCTCAGAGATCCTGGAGCTGCTTCAGCCTAAAGTTTATCTGACTCAAAGAGAGATGTCTGCTCAACCATGGACAACAGCTCACTTGAATTCACCGAAAGCAGTTTCTTCACCACAGGAACTTAGTCTTAGACGCAGGCACTCAGTTGCTAATGCAACTTCTATAGATCCAAAGTCCACATCTGCCAGGAATGGAAGATTAAATGACAACGAATCTCTGAGGCATAAAGAATCACCAACCACAAGGAAAGACATGACTACAATCATGTCTGCCATAACCATAGCAATGGCACCTTTCTGTATACTTTATGAATCCCTGGGCGATACATCAAAAGACAATACGGCATCTCTAGCCATTATCCAATCAAAGTTAACCTTTTTGGAGGGTTACATCACGGCAATAGACTTAAAATACGACATTCAATCCAAACAAAGGGACCTCCCGGAGCGAGTCATGTCCAATCCATCATCATGTACATGCACCAAACGAAGTCTGGCAGAAGTGGCGGTTCATAAAATCGACACAGACCCAGCCATTTACATACAACGAGGAACTGGCTCCATTGTTCCGCAACAAGTCCTCTGCCACAACCCCGTCATATAGGCCTTCGGCTAGTGGGGCTTTGACAGGGGGTCCTGGCCTCAGCCAGTTGCAACACCTGACTAAGGGCAAAAAAACACAAACTAAGTAGGAAAGAAGAGGTGGAACGGCCGATTGTCCAGCCCTCACATCAGGATTCTGAACCTAGCGGGATATTCTCACGGTCTCATTCAGAGGTGGGCATATCAGCTGTAAGGGGCAGCCTGGCAGCCTCCGTAACTGACTTAACCCAGTCGCCTAAATCAGCGGATTTCCTGGACTCAAGCCTCTTATCGAATGTCTGTGTACAGCCTGATGAAGTCCAACTGCCAGAAGACCATAAGCTGAAGGAAGTGTTGAAGCCTCCTACTGTTTCAAGCAGTCCTCCACGGAAACTACAATCTGCGAAGAGCTTAACCGTCCAAAGCTCAGCCAGGGAGGACGCCGCGGCTCGGCCGCTGGTCCCAAGGGACAGTCCCGCACGGAGATCTCATCAAACTGGATCCGTATCAACCGGTCATCATAATTCTGACAACCACTCAGAATCCCAAGAGGCTGATGTGAATAGGGGAAATCAGATCCGTCTGTTTAAAATTGAACAAGCTTCCAGCAAAGACAGCTTCATGATTCTGAATCGTAGAACAGTACTGAAAATCACATCCCGACAGTTAGCTTAAAGAAACTGAAATCCGAGGACTTTAGATGGATTCAACCTTACCATAGCGACAAGAAGGCCAAGGCATACCTGTATATATATGCCACCGCAATACAAGATCTCTCCCGCAAAACAGGAGATGAACTAAAATCACTAGGGTTTCTTCTATCAGAAATAAAATCCCCGGGAAACAGCAACTATGTGACGAAGGATAAGGCTTCGACCACCACTCGCAAACCACGAAGCCCAGCCCTCCACTACTCTGCACGGAGAGAAGCTTTGAAAGCACATTTCTTTGATTTACCAGATAAGAACAATACCCCTAGGTATCAAAGCCAGCAAAGAGCTCGCTCTCCGGAAACAATACGCCGGACAATCAACCGTCCACGAACACCTGAGGCAATCCGGCAAAGAGACCATCATGCTCGAACCTACGCGGAAGTTACATCAGACTTCTCTAATAGGAGAGGCCGAAATGAAAATAATAGAAACAGCTCGCCAGAACGACGCCTGGATAAGCGTCGCACCTATTCAACAAGAAAAATTACCAGAGATTATTCTCCATACACAAGAAAGGACACTCAAAGAAAACATCGACAAGGCTCGGCAAGCAGGAACTCAGAAGATCGTTGTGAATTTCCCAAAAAAACATCACCCTTAGGTGGTCCATGGAATTGGATCAAAGGAGCGCCGAGTTCTAAACGACCTTCATAGCCACCATCTTCCGAAGCCAGCGAAGTGTGTGCCCGTAAGACTCTGACGCTGGCCTCATGGAATACGAGAGGTCACGCCCACTTAGCTGAATCCAGCACCATTGACCTAGCCTTGTTCAACATTTTCTGTCTCCAAGAGATGTGGCTCCAAGACAAGCCGTCCATGGACGGATTCGAAATTGAGATTTCGCCAGCCACAAAGGGTTTGTTAGACCGTTCTTCGGCCGGCTTCCTCGTGGCGGTACGCTCTGGGCCCAACTTGAGAATCATCAAGACCACGAAGAGGGCTTATGGGGTCTTAGCCATCCTTATTGAGTGGAACTACGCTGCGGAAAATCTTCCCCCTCGTTCTAAGCTTTATGCAAAGCACCCCTTAGCAGTGATAACCACATATTGGAACCCGCAAAGAACGTCATCCGCAGACTTTTGCCACACCATGACAGAAACTATAGATGCAATAATGCTGGAATGGAACACCCCTTTCGCAATAATTTGCGGAGATTTTAACGCCAACTGTATCCATCCTACCCAACAGGTTGTTGCTCCAACCACGCAAGCGGAACACAGAGGGCAAGCCTGGATGGACCTAATGACAGCGAGAGGGCTACATAACGCAGAATGGATTTTGGGCGGAGACCATCATATTCCGACCTGGGAAAGAGGCCAGTTGTCGGCAACCCTGGACTACATCTTTGTCTCGCAGGCTCTAACCGCAGCAATTCAAGATTATCAGGTGGTGAAAACCGAGGCAAGTGATCACAACATGCTCACCTTGGAATGGGCAGCCAACGTCCAGGCGTGTAATTATTTTTCTCCTTCCATCGAGACGAACCCCCAACAATCTCGGCTTCGTCTAACAGCGGCTAATGTGCGGTCCTTAACTCAGCAGTATGCTGCAGTGGCCAAACCGCCACACACCTGTGAACAGGCAACGAGGCCAAACTATCTGCCGATGTTGATAGGACATAGAAAAAAGGTGGGGTCTGGGATGGGTACTTTTCCAGCCTTTACCCACAATTACGACAAACTCATAGCAGAGAAAAAGAAGGAGCTAAGGAAACAAAAACGCAGAGCGAAGATTGAAAACACACGGGATGCCTGGGACGTGTGGAATACTTACAACAAAATCTATAAGTCATGGATCAGGTCAAGAAGAGCAGCCATTTATCAAAATGATGGAGAAATAATGCTGAGAGCCCTTATCATGAAGAAAACTGCGGTCTTTTGGAATCTGATAAATCACTCTCAGCCTAACACGCAGAACAACTTGGTTAACGCAGTGTCGGAAGCAGCCTGGGTCCAATTCTTCACAGTCCTTTTTGCGAGCCCAAGATCCACCATAAATCTACGTAGAGCTGTTGCAGGCTTCTTGGGTTGATTTGTCGGATCCTACGGACATATCATTGGCTATTCAAAAATTGAAATCTTCCAGAGCCCCGGGTCCCGATGGCCTCTCCAACCTGGATCTAAAAACCTACATCAAGGAATGGGTCCCCTTCGTAAGTTCACTCTTCAAACATTGTGCCGACAGTAGGAAAATCCCTCTATCGTGGACCAAAGCCAACGTGATCCCCATTTTTAAAAAGGGAAGTTGTGAAGAACCAGGCAATTACCGGCCTATAGCATTGCTTGATATCCTGGGGAAACTATTTGCATCGCTCCTATTGGACTGTTTCCGGCGTTGGGCGCTCTTGGCTCCTTGCAGAGATACCTTCCAGGTTGGCTTCAAGAAAAACGGAAGCACCAGCGTGAACATCTTTATAATGAACATCTTGAAGGCTAAAATCAAACAAGGGGCTCCGACAGTCTACGCTGCATTCATTGACCTCTCACGGGTATTTGATAAAGTAGACAGAGTGCTGCTGTGGAAAAAGCTAAAAAACTGGAATAGTCCATATGCCATCCTTAACCCAATAATTGCACTCCACACTAATACCACGCTAAGTGTTCGCATGAATAAACAAGGGTCCCAATCAAAGGAAATTTCAGCCAATAGAGGGGTAAAGCAAGGCTGTCCGCTGGCACCGGCACTCTTTGTTGCCTTTTTAGGAGATTTCAAAGAGTCTGAATGCATGATACGATCATTTCCTCCGAGTTTTGGTGGCTCCAAGATGTCCCGCATGTTATATGCGGATGATATGATTCTGCTTGACCAAACGCCCATTGGCCTTCAACGCCAGCTGGAGAATCTAGCATGTTATATGGAAATTAACAATCTGTCCATAAATAAGCTGAAAACCAAGATCATGGTATTCTCTAAAGGTCAACTGCCGACAAAAAACATCAGGTCCTGGTCTGTAGACAAAATTAATATCGAAGTGGTCTCGCAATTCACATATCTCGGAGTGATTCTTGACGATAGCAGGCAAGACATAAAATTGCAACAACAGCTGTGGGCAAAAGCCAAACATTTAACTTCACAATTGAGAATGGTGGACCGCAAATATGGCAAATTTTCTTTGGTCCCGGCCATTAACTTCTACAAAGGCAAAATGGTTCCTGCCCTGACTTATGGTATGGACGCCGTCGCCTCGCTCACCATACCGACCTCTTTTTGGCAGAAACTAGAGGGCTTCATTTGGAAATCAGCTCTTGGCCTTCCTAACTCTGTTCCTATTGTGGCCCTGCGAAGAGAATTAGGTCTGCTATCACTGGGTGCCACTGTAAGTGTGTCCACACTGGCCCTATTCAGAAAGACTCTTATAAAAGATGGGCTCCCCATCTTTAATGTCATAGCTCAAGAGATGGCTTCATCAAAATGCAAGACTCTTTTGAAATGGATGACCTCCAAAAAATGAAATTACAGGAGCTAGAGTGTACCACGGACTATCTCATCTCCAATCCCCAAAGAGTCACCAAAAAACTGAAAATCCAGGACTGGATAACCACCAATGATCAAGAGTAAATAAAGTAAAAATAAAAAAAATTAAAAAAAATTGTATGGATTGTCCAACTGAAGCCAAAAGTGCATTACGCGCGCGGCAGCGCAGAACAACTAGACAGCGTCTAGTGGCAAAGTGATGGCCTCCAACCAGCAGCCTACACACTTCACTGCCCTTCCATTGCCAACGTTTCCCGAGCTGTTAGGATGGCATGACACAGCAACTGGCAAGCTGATTGGCAGAGACTTTGAAGCACGTTGCTTCACAAGCGAAGTGCTATACTGCAGGCCACCTTTCACCCCCCTGGCCGTGCCCCCCTCCATGAGTACCCCCACCCGTCCCCCTTTTCCCCCCTCCACCATCCCAAAAAACTGGTGCCAATTTCTCTCACCCCAGAGTGCCTCCATCCCCTTTTTCTTGTCCTAGCCCCCCTTTCCTATGATATCATCTACCAAAAAACAACAATGCACATTCTCCCCTTCCTCCCCCACACCCAAATGAGTGAGACAAACAGTGTGAAGCACCCTGGGGTGCTCACATAATGCACACAGAGGAGCGCATTGAGGTGTTAAGCGCTGCCGATTATCCTGTGGGGGAGAAAAGGCAGGCAGCGGGGAGCTGAAACACTGAAAAGCACATTGCTGATAAACAGCGATTATGCACACAGTGACGAAGAGAAAAACTGCCAGATTCTGAGAGAGGCAGATGAAATGGCCCCATGGCGCCAGCAACTGTAACGTGTGCACTACAAAGCGCACATTTGATGGCTGATTTGAGGAATATGTTGCTATGTGATAGCAATACCCAGATGGGCTCAGCTTCTCGGGGTGCCCCGGACGCTTAGGGCCCATTTCAAAGCTATCAGTTGAAAGGCCCCGACACCGTACCTGCCCGCCTCTACCCATATATCACTATTCCCATTGCTCTGCCATGAGCCCTGCAGCGCCATACCCCAAAAACCCTCAACATTTTTTTAAGAAAAAAAAAAACAGCACTGCCCTCCTCCCCCATTTTTTGCTGCCATTGTCCTGACTCTGCTAGCGTTTGGCTCCAAGAGCCAGGCCATACCCCCCTTCCCTCTGCCCCCCCCCCCCCACGGCACAGCCCCAGCCAGGAGTTCCGTGGCTCCAATTACAATACAACAGAGGGGTGGCTAAGGGGGGACCACGGCCACCCTTAAAAAAAACGCTGCCCCGCCTCCCTCTATGTACTTGTTTTGGTGGGCCACCCATATGAAAAACGTCTGGGGGCGCCGCTATATATTGTTGACATGTCCGCCTGCAGCCCGTTTCTGCGAGTGAGGAGCAGAGCTGCCTTCCGAGCACGTGCGGATTGAAAGATGAAGGCCGATCCCGGCACCGAGCAGAGCTCATCCCTTAATGCGATCAGCAGCCCCTAAAAGAACTCCAACACAAGTTAAGGATTGCATGCACGACGGAAGGTGTGCAGTGACCAGAGGATACCATATGCTGCATGGAAGGTGCATTGCCCAGAGGCAAGATGTGTGTGCAGCGACTGGTGCCTAGCCCCACGTGCACTTTCCAGAGGCAGACTTGAGCATGCAGCACACAATGTGTGCAGTGACGAGGGCCTCTGCACGAGGTGTGCGCTCATCGCGGCGGAGACAAGGGTGCAGGCAAAAATCGTGAAGGGACCAGAGGGGCGAAACTGGTGCATCACACAGGTCCGTTTCTGTGTTTAAATAAGCAGCGAGACACATGGACGTCGTACAAAAGCCTGCAGGCGGCAGCACTGGAATCTTTCCAACTCGAATCAAAGTGATGAAATGTGTTCCATTTCAGTGATTAAGGGCTCAGTTGGACATTCCAACTGTAATTTAGCATAACGGACAGCGCGCACGCGCTCTGCTCTGCTGCAGAGCAGCATTCCCGAACGCTGGCCTTCACTTTAATGAAACCGTAATTACCAATGAAATGCAGGAGAGGCCAGTGCAACGCGTGCACGAATGATAAAGCAGGCTCCTGATCCGTGGGCGGCAAAACTCAAAATGGGCAGAAAGGCAGGGTTCCCATGACGGCTAGTGTGTTGGGTGCAAGTGAGCCACTCGCCTTTCTTCAGGTGAACTGATAGGTTATAAACTTGCTGTGACAGAGTCAGGGACCTGACCCTTTCAAGCAGGGATGGGGACCCTTTCAGCCGGAGGAAAGAGGTTTACCAAAGGGTTTCCCAGAGCCAGTCCTTCCCAGATGAGGGGTGTGGGAATTATGTGGGCCCCAGTGTGCCTTCTACATGTCAACCAAGTGCCACTTTGTCCTGCCCTACACGGTTATGCACAATGCTGGCCAATTGCCTACGTTACCCACACGGCATGGCAGTGAAGAAACAATGAGGAACTCAACCAGGAGAGAACCAGCGAATAACTGTCAGAACGAGAATCGACCCCCGTCCCCCAAAACTGGCACTCCAGACGCTCCATGTAGTCCTTATAGGAATGCTGATATTGACTACATCCTTAGCGAGACGCCATTGTCCAACAGCAGCAGACATAAATTCTAAAAAGAAAAGTCTAGCTCAAGACATAAAATAAGCAGTGTTGCATAGCAATTCGCTAAGGAATTCTGTAGGTTTGCCAATTAAATTGATGCGTGTAGCAAAGCTAGCTATTTAAGTTACCCTGTTCATAATGAGCACATCTCACTGTGTATTTCTCTTGACTTCAGGGCGATCTCCACCTTCTTTTCTCAGTTCACTGCAAGTTCAAAAGCACTAATGCAGAGAGAGTGCAGCAGTAATAATCTCCTCTACTCTGTGCCAAAGGCCTGTGTGGGAGCGCTAGAGATGATTTTTTGTCTGTCAAATAATTGCAAACGAGAAGTAATCGGGCTGATACTTTTATTAAGCTAACTATATCATGTCTGGCAAAGACCAGTATGTGTTAATTTTTAGATTTTTATTTTTTTTAAAGACAGTTATGCAATTCAATTCCTAAAAAAAAAATTTTTACATTATGCATAATTACAGTATTGGTTCTGTAAAACACTGCATTGTCTCCGTGCTTTACAGTAAAGTTTAGGTTAATGCATCTAAATCTCATAATGGTAACTATATTTCATTTGGTTGGAAAAGATGCATCATATTGCCAAGTCAACACTTATGAAAATGTGCATAGTCACACAGCCAAATGCTTATGATGGCAAACCTAGTTTTGTGACCTGCTGGTTGCATTAATCTGTGCAACTGATGCTCAACGCATGAGCTGATCCCCTACTTCTTGACATTCTATCTTATCACCCGGTTCCTTTATCCCCACTACAGTGAAAATGAGAGGACAACAAACTACAGTATTCCACCATTTTCCCCAGTTCTTTGCCTGCTACGCCACTCACTCTGCTTAGTATCTTACTTTCGTTCCTCTTACATCATGAACACACAAAGCTAATTAGATGTTTACGCAAAGTAGTGATCAATAGTTCCATCCATTCTGTACATATACAGATGTACTGCAATACCATAACATAGTCAGTCTCCAAAGCTTGCTTTGCTCTATGATTAGGATTGCATTATATATCAGCACCTGCGCGAGAGAGCTGGCCAAACAATTTTCAGGGCCCTTTTATCATATCTATTTGTGTCCATTCATGCATTTAACCTTGAACATTTTAAAGACACTCATCTAGGGCTTGTAAAATCTACTTGCCCACTTGCATAATCGGGTAGATTTTTATGAAGGGGAGCACCATGTGCAGGGGATGATTGAAACTTTTATTTAAAGTTTACTTTGTTTGCATTAAATGTCAAGATTCACTCTGCATGGCTGGCTCTTGGTGGTAGCAGTGAGCCCAAAAAAGTAGGTTTGTGGTGACATGCACCATTTTACAGAAACCGCATTTCAATTTCTTTTCATCTATAAATCGAGTGAATTTCTATTCGACCTGCAGGTATAGCAGAATGTATTTTGCAAGGCCTGACTCATATCATTAATGTATTACTTCAGAATTAGACAAACATGCTGAATTGATGCTCATTTTATGTCTTTGGTACAAATAACTTCTGGTGAGATTAACAATATTAGTACAACATTGCCAATGAAATGGTTTTGTTTGCTAATCAAGAAGTTTTTAATTAGCAAACTCGAAAACTAATTCTTGCCTCGTAGCTGGTCTGTAATGAAGGTCGTTCCTTTGCCCTTTCCAACCATTGGAACAGCTGGGCATTACAGGTATAGCACCGATAGCCCAGATTTGCACATTACCTTTGCAAGATATCAGACGTTGACACTGAGAATTGCGAGCAGAGAGATGAAACCCATAAGACTTCACACAGTATAGTGCCAAAGTGGCTCTGCCTTCCACTGTGACCTGGTAGGTTCTGTCTGGTGGAAAACGTGGTGAAAATAGGCACAGTAATCTCTCTGGCAGGAACAGAACCATTCCAAGTGGTATGATCACTGGCGTTGAAGGGACATGTTTTCATCCATGGAATCAAAGGCCAACATATATATGGGTTGAAGCTGCTAGCAGATGGTGGTAAATTGCTTGGAGGAACTATTTCGTGAAAGTTTGGGGGGTGTACCCTGCTTGGGTTCAGAAAGGAGCTATCAAAATGTGGTTCCTGTGGATGCATTGTAGTAGTCTATCTTTGAATAAATCTTATTGCCGGATTCCTCTTGCTTCTAAGGGTTCTAGAAGGGTTCACTAGCCAATTTAATGTACTGAATTTATCAACCGTAGAAGGATGAAGAACAGAGTTGGCCCTGCAAGGATTACAACTTGAGAAAACCAGGCGGCTTCCAGACATATTGAGCATTAATTACAGATATTGCTTATAGGTATTCAAAGTAAAAATCAAAATGAAGTTAAAAGCATTGAAGGGATTGAAATAATGATTTGATTAACAGGAGCCAAAGGTCTGCCCTAGATAACAGGCAATAACGTTTTGCCCATTATATATGGCCCACTGCAGGGTTCGAAATGGATGGGAGCTTTCTAGCTCTTGGATAGGGCCTGGAAGAGTCTTTTAGCTTAATACCAACAGCTACCAGGAGCTACTTTTGGCTCCCCAAGCCAACAGGCGCAACACAAATACACCCATCTGATATTAACTTATCTGATGTATCTGGGAAGAGATACATAACATAAGAGACATATTACCCCTAGTAGCCATGTAAAGCATGAACAGTCATATGTACTGAACACAACCTTTTAGTTGCTTCTCATTTGGAAGTCCAGAGTCGTTTTATACTATAGCATTATAGACCGAGTGAGGGATCATTGGGCCATAACTTGGTGGCATGTCACTATACCAAGCGATAATTACCCCTCCCGGGGTCTATAAGGCTACTAGCGCATGGTGGAAGTAAGCAATATATGTTTTGACATTTTGGTGATTAAGTAAAAAATGTTGCTTTAAGAGCGAGTAAAGTAAATAGACAAACTGTTATTAAACTAAATGTGGTTTTATTTTGTAGTATTTAAATAACATGGCTGTCTTCATAAATTAAACATTTTAACTGCAGATTGTAACAGATTTAACATGAGCATGCTTTAGGTGTCATGTAAAAGTTAACGGTTTCTCTATGAGAACGTGAAATCATTTTACAATGTTTTATCTTTCTCTTTCGTGTGTTCAATATGATGTTGCAGCAAAAGAAAGTGTCTTCTTGAGAAAAAAAAAAGATTGCCTGAAAATTAAATTTTTGTTTCACTGTCTACTTCCGAAGACAGAATGCTATCAATACCAGTAGTTATTTACTGGACTGTAAACATTCCAATTGGCTGAGAGGTGGTCAATAACGATTTCCGTGGGCTAATATGCATTAGTGCCTCATTCTAATAGTAAGCAATGTCACTACAGAGATTAATGCAGTACAGGCTTGGGCTGGCCAATAGGGCCAAGGCCGAAACAAAATGCTGGTGTGGGTCCGTTTTTTGACCAAAGTGGGCCACTTTTTTGGCCAATTTGGGGCAGCTTGAGGAGTTAATTCTGCGGCTAATAGTTTTGACCAGTATTGCTGAATAAATATTCTTTTAAAAAGGCACAATTTGCAACACTATCAAAAACCTCCCCCAAATAGTGTCACAAAAGGAATGAAGAACCATTTGCCACTGTGGGCCACTTGTTCATTGGTGCCTGAGGCAATTGTACGGCCCAGTCCGACCCTGTTGCAGTAACAGATGGTGCATAAAAGATAGTAGCAACACCATGGAAGAACAGAGAAAACAAATGTAAAATAAATAGGACAGCAATTTAAAGAGTATGTGAAAAAGTGAGCATACATAGCAAATTGGCAAAAGAGGATTCAACAGAAACAGTCAGCAAAACCGTACAAAACAGAGAAACACAAAGGGTTTGACATTGAGATTCAATGAGCCAGAGCTAAAACCAGCTCCTGGGTGTCAGGCATCAACCAGTAGGCAGGAGCTACCGCAGGGGGACCAGGAGCTACCAGAGATGCGCCTTTAACATTTTGTCCATTTTGTATGAACCACTGTGTTAGATGTCTTCTAATTCTTCTTTATTAACAATCTCAAATACTCAAAGCAAATGTCACATTTACATGTTTGAAAGCCACCAGTTGGCCCTAGGTGACAAAAGTAGCTCCTGGTAGCTGTTGGTTTCAAGCTAACCAGGCTCTACTATGCTAGAAGCAGGCGCTTAATAGCTCCCAGCTCCCCTCAACTTCGAACCCTGAACAAACACAGCAATGGAAAGAGGTGGTCCAACACGTGAATTGGGGGGGTCATGCCACATTTTGGGGGAGAGGGAGGAGCATGTTCTGCCATCTTTTAGGTACTCCATTCCTGAGAATGGACTTTAAATAGCTCATGGGTGGTCGTAAGTAACTCGTGGGCAGAGGAAACTCCAGAAATCCAGTAGCTGCTCCTGGCTCCATGAAATCAAATTTTGACCCCTGCATGGTACTTTAAAAATCTTCTAGATGTGTCCGATCGCACCTTTATACGCATTCCTAAACACACAAGAGCTCCTTTTCTAAGTGCCCATAGATTGCATGGAGAGGACCGCCCATGTTTGCACTTATGTGCCGACATGTCCCTTGGACGCTTCTTTCATTATTTGCACTGTGGAGTGCAAAAAGGAGGCAAAATCTTCATTATGCCTCCCTTTTGCACTCCACAGTGCAAATTGACTAACAGCTGCCTGCTATTTACGCATGGCAGGCAGCAATTACTATGCAACCCTAAGGGTCCCGCCTGCTTTTTGCTGGTGTATAAAGCAGGCGGATTCTTTGGGAATACACAGCATTTACGCGAGCATGAAAATGTCATGCTGGCATGAGTGCTGGAGTATATGTATGGCATAGAAGGAGGGGAAGGGCGAATCGTAAAAATGACAATCCATGCCCCATCTCTTCCATTCAAATCAACGAAGATGCGTCATGGTGTGAAATACATGCGTACAAATGTAAGGCATGCTTTTCACACTATGCTACCAGGAACACGAGCCCATAGAGTTAATGTCGTGTGACCTAGCTATGTTTATATGGCAGTAGTAAGCCTGGAGAGCCAATGAGCGGCTACAAGCAGGAGGTAAACCGCACGGAGGATTTCCAATACCGGCACTGTGAGATATATTAAATCGAGAACGCCAGCCCGGGCTATGCATTACTGTGTTAGAACGTCTGCCTTAATATCTTTTGAGTTTACAGGGAGCAAAAGCATGCCTGGGCATGTTAACTTGTCTCTTTGCAGCCGTCTCGTCACCGCCGTGCAAGTCACGAAACTGCGAGTATTTCTTCAGGACTTGTGGACAACGTTAGAATTAAGATTGATCGCACCATCAATTAAACCAACCCCACAGAACGGCTGCCCAGTAACAAACCTACCGATACTCAGAGGTCAGACTTAAAGTTTGAACGGCACCTTTCAGAATATGAATGGGAGGGAGAAAGGGGTTACATTGTGCTATTAATATGGTAAAACAGCAAGGCTACTCCTCTGAGGTCAGACACAGGCCACGGCCAGCTGCTTGCATTCCACTCGACTGCGGGGCATTCAATGGGCAGGCAAGGCTGTGGGGCTCGGGATGGAGGGGAGTGGGGGGGGTAGGAGGGGGGGGGGTTGGCCAGTGCTGGTTACTGAGGTGAGCCAGGAGCCACAGAGCAGGCTGGGATCTTGATGGGGGGAATGGGGCGGAAGACCAGTCACGCACTAGGGTAGGGGACTTTGGGCTGATCGGGGCAATCCGGGATCAGGGTTGAGAGCTAGAAGTGGCCCCAAGGACACGATGCTCACGGGAAGAGGACGACAGAACAGCAAACTAAAGGACCGTGGCACTGAAGGCTGTGGAGCTCAGGGGCAGCAGAGGTCCCAGGGGCGCACCTGGGAACATGAAGCCCAGGGCAGACTATTCAATGTGGTGATCATTGGTGGTAAGGAGAGGTAGACCTATGTGGCTGGACTCAGAGTGCTTACAATTTACTGCCAATTTACATAAATGATTGTACATGGCGAAAGGAACAGCCTACTAACCCGAGAGTAACTCAATATTCTTTTTAAAGGAACTAAACACCCTTCCCAACATATTTTAGGACTGGTGCAATTATATAAAACTCCAGTCCTAGAATATTTGGGGAAAGTGTTAGATTGTGCCTTTAAAAAATATATCGAGTCACCCTCAATGTTATTTGCTGCGATTATATCACTGGATACCCCCACCAGTTCCATGTAGTCGAGAACCACTATGCATCCTACTAAGTCTCTAGATTTTCCCCAGCTGCCACAACTAAGTCCAAGGCTTTGGAGTGTGTCTTTTTGTGCCCTCCACCATTACAGTAGTCATCATCTCCATTAGGTATCTCTGCTGATGGGGAATACAGAGTACGAAATTGAGGGAAGCTGGGAGCTATTTAGCTCCTGCTTGTAGCCTAGAAGAGCCTGGTTCGCTTGGCACCAACAGCTACCAGGAGCTTCTTTTGGATCCCCAGCCGTCTGATGCCAAACCAACACAACAGTGTAAATGTAACTCTGCGGATTTGGGACAATCTATAAATAAACATTAGGACACCTCTATACAAAATGTAAAGCATAAAGGGTCATAAATAATGGACAAAATGATGTTTCCATCTTATGCGGCAGTTAGCTTTGTAGAAGGCCATGTACTAGCTCCTCGTTCCCCGGTAGTAGCTCCTCGTCACTGGTTCATGCTGGAGACCCAGGAGCTGCTTTTAGCTTCCGTTTATCCAATCTTAATTGCGATCCCTGTAATATGCTGCTCATCTGCCAAGAGCCCCTTTCTATGTCGTTTTCCAGGTCAAAGTACTATTTTTGAAGAATCAGTCCCATCACAGATCCCTTCCTCAACTGGCCTAGATTAATGTACCTACAACATTGTTGAAATAGCTTAATAACAACATGTTTAATTAGTCTGCTATTGCCATTGCTCTGTCTAGTGTAAGGTGTGAATCAACAACAAAAGTAACTAATGTTTTATACTACTGTGCCCAAACTTTAGATCCACTTAATAACAATTACATACGTTTTTATCTGTGGCATCGTTTTTTATATTTAGAGATAAAGTTCACCAAGCCTCACCAAAATATGTTCTAAATATAAGGGAGGTATCAGGGTATAAAAGTATTTGGCAGCCCCATAGCTATCACAGCTGTTGTTCGCTTGGAAGAGTATTTTTTAAAGAGAAACTCGGTACCACCTTGACCTGGAACAACAAACATAGGCTCGACTTCATGCTGGGCATATTGGGATCCTTGCAGAAAAGCATAGATCTGGATCGCCCCGAAGGTCATATCAGAGGTACACCAAGTCTTGGAAAACACTGGTATCAACCAAGGACTCCTACATTTTCCTAAAGACATAACCTATTGATCCGACAAGTTTTGGCAGTTAGACCACTATGGTTTAACTGCGTAAAAAATCCCTAATGTTTGCCTTTTAAAGATGTCAACATAGACTATTAACATCAATAAAATAAAAAATAGTTCCATACAATGCAGAACTAGATTTCCCTTGCGGAGATCGGCAGAGACACTAATAACCTAATATCACTTTCTAGAAATGGCCTTTGTAGAAAGTGGGAACCAAAATGCGCCCTTAAACCTATGTATTCTGCAAGGAGGTTGCAGTGGGTAGGAAAGCTGTGCTGTCCAACTTAACCGCATGAAGTGTTCTCGGCAATGCATATCAAAGAGGCTCACGTGGAATAGGCTTTTAATGGAAACAGTAGTAAGCAGCCAATGCAGCAGCGAACAGGAGCTCTGCCCTTCTGAGAACACGAAGCGGGACACATCCCACAATAGCAGTTTGCAGAAGAACAAGTTACTTTCTTACCTGGTAGCGTTCTTTCGATGGGATGGTCCGACGACGTATTCCATATCTATGACATGTAATCACCACAGCTGTGCTGCTTCGGAAACTTTTTTCGGCGTCTGCGTCCTGCGTCGATGACGTCGATGCGCCGTCGTCGAGGACCTCCTCCGACGTCCGACGTCATCCGATGTGATAAGTAGGACGCACGACGCCCGTAGCCTCAGTTGTAGTTTTTTCTCCCAGAACGTGTGACATTAGTCAACTGCCAGTCAGACACAAAGCCTTGCGGAACGTAAGCTGCAATCGCAAAAGAAATTCTGCAGCGGGGAAGGCAGGGCGGGAGCGATATGGAATACGTCGTCGGACCATCCCATCGAAAGAACGTTACCAGGTAAGAAAGTAACTTGTTCTTTGAGGGGATTGGGTCCTCCGACGTATTCCATATCTATGACAGACTCCCAAAGCAGTACCAGAGCAAGGAGGAGGGAAATAATTTAGAATCAAAATTTAGAATAGCCAATCAAATAGCAGAGCAAAGGACCGCCTTGCCAAAGGCCAGATCCTGTGCTCGGATGGAATCAAGGGAATAGTGACGTACAAATGTATGTACTGAAGCCCAGGTGGCTGCATCACAGATGTTGCGAATAGGAACACCCCTCTGCAGGGCAGTAGATGCAGCCATACCCCTGGTAGAATGGGCCCGCAAGCCAGCCGGTGGGTCCTTACCCGCCAAGCGGTAGCACTCCGAGATGGCCAAAATAATCCAGCGAGACAAAGTCTGTTTCGTCACAGCTTGCCCTAAACGCTTTCCAGCGTAACCAATAAAGAGTTGATCGTCCACTCTGACCCGGGACATGCGTGAAACATAAAAGCTTAAAGCTCTCCTAGGATCAAGCCTATGGAGCCTCTCCTCTTCCTTACCAGGATGCGGAGGAGGTAGAATGCCGGAAGAACAACCTTCTGGGCCAAATTAAATTCCGTCACTACCTTCGGAAGAAAAGAAGGACGAACTCTAAGGACAACCCTGTCCTTGTGAAATACAGTGAAGGGTGGCTTAACTGAAAGTGCCTGTAACTCACTCACTCTGCGAGCGGAAGTAACCGCAACTAAAAACACAGTTTTCAGAGTTAACAGCCTCAAAGGGCAAGAATGTAAAGGCTCAAATGGAGCACCCATAAGAAACTTAAGAACAAGGTTTAAATCCCAACCGGGCACCAGGAAAGGTGACGGAGGGAACACATTAGTGAGCCCTTTCAGAAACTGTGAAATTAAAGGGATTTTAAAGTAAGAACACTCTTCAGACGAGCGCTTAAAGATGGACAGCACCGCCAGGTAACCTTTAATGGTACCCACGTGCAAGCCCCTGTGGGCCAAAGAAAGTAAAAAGGACAGAACCATGGGGATGTCACAGGCAAAAGGATCCACATTCTGAACTCGGCACCAGTCGCAGAACTTACGCCAACGGCAACGGTACAGAGACTTTGTTGCTGGCCTTCGGGCCGAAAGCAACACCTCCATCACGTCTTCAGGGAGGTCCCAATCCATATACCTCAACCTTTCAGAAGCCAAGCGTGAAGGTTGAGGGATCTGACCTCTGGATGGAGAACCTGACCCCCCTCCCGTGAGAGCAGATCGTCTCGGTAGGGAAGACGACGCGGAGGGCAGATGGACAAGTCTAGAAGGTCCGGGTACCACGTCCTCCGAGCCCACGCCGGAGCAATGAGGATCATCCGGGAACCGAACTTCCGTAACCTCCGCAGCTCTTGTGGGATGACGGGGACTGGAGGAAACGCGTACAGCAGCGGGAACGACCACTCCACCACGAACACGTCTCCCAAGGCTCCTTTTGGAGGAAATTCCCGCGAGCAAAACCTTTCGCACTTCCGGTTGACACTGGAGGCGAAGAGATTCACTTGAGGGGTCCCCCAAAGGGCGAAGATCTCCAGGAGAATTTCCTGAGCCAACTCCCACTCGTGAGAGATCGTGCTCTGCCTGCTCAGAGCGTCTGCCGTCACGTTTTCGTCTCCGGCCAGATGAACTGCCGAGATCGAAACTTCCTGCTGGATGGCCCAGAACTCGAGCTGCATCGCCTCCCTGCACAGAGGAAGTGACCCTGCCCCCCCTTTTTGTTGAGGTAGTGCATGGCCACTGTGTTGTCCGTCAGGATCAGGACACTCTTTCCTCGCACAGTCGGCAGAAAAGCCTTCAGGGCTAGCCTGACGGCCCTCAGCTCCAACAGATTGATATGGAGTCTGGACTCCGACGGAGACCAACGACCGCTGACTGTCAGCCCGTTGGCATGAGCTCCCCAACCCGTGAGGGATGCATCCGTCACGATTGTCACCTCTGGCCAGGGAAGCCAAAAAGGAGCCCCCTTCATCAAGTTGCCTTCGACGGCCCACCACAGAAGGTCCCGGGCGACCGAGGGCGGCACCTGAACCGGGTCCGACATCCTGCCGGAGGACTGCGACCATTGCGTCTTGAGCGCCCACTGCAAAGATCTCATCCGCAGGCGAGCCTCTGGCACCAGAAGAATGCAGGATGCCATGAGGCCGAGCAGCCTCAAGAACTCGAACGCTGGGAGCGTCTGGGCATGCTGAAACTTGTGCACCATCTGCTGAATGTGAAGAGCCCTCACCTGGGGAGGTAAACACTGCCCCAGGGAAGTGTCGAGCACTGCTCCGATGTACTGGAGCCGCTGTGTTGGCGTCAAATGGGTCTTCTTTAAATTGAGGGAGAAGCCCAGCCTGTGAAGGGAGTGGCAGGTGACGGACAGATGATCCAGGACTTGTTCGGGAGAGCTCTCCCTGATCAACCAATCGTCCAGGTAGGGGTAGACGTGAATCCCCCCTTGCCTGAGATGCGCTGCCACCACCACCATGAGCTTGGTGAAAACCCTCGGGGCGGAGGTCAATCCGAACGGCAGGACCCGAAACTGCGAGTCGCCAACCGCGAACCTCAGGTACTTCTTGTGCTTGGGATGGATCGGCACATGGAAGTAAGCATCCTGGAGGTCGAGTGACATCAACCAGTCCTGGAGCTGAAGGGCCTGGAGGACTTGAGAGAGAGTAACCATCTTGAACTTGTCCTTCCTGAGGAGTTTGTTCAAACCGCGCAAGTCCATGATGGGTCTCAATCCCCCGTCTTTCTTCGAAATCAAAAAATAAGGGGCATACCATCCCATGTTCCTCTCCGCTACAGGCACCAGTTCTATGGCGCCTTTCTCCAGCAGGGCTTGAATTTCCTGCGCAAGGAGCGGATCCGGACTCTGCAAAGAGAGGTTCCCCGGTGGATTGTCGCGAGGCCTGTGCCGAAAGGGAAGACAGTAGCCGTGGGTTATGATCTCCAGAACCCACACATCTGAAGTAATGGCTTGTCACTCTACAAGATGCTGCGCCAGCCTTCCCCCAACCGGCGAACCATGGGACATGGCCTCATGACTGAGTGGGAGCGGCCGCGGCGTTACCTGAGGGAAAAGAGGCAACTGCCCGAGCGGCCTTGGCACCACGGGTACCCTGTCGTCCACCTCTGGTACCCCTGCGTTGGCCTCTTTGACTGCCAGCTCCTCTCGCTTTACTGAAGGACGAGTAATAGCGAAAGGAACCACCCCTCCACTGCTGTCCCCTAGGACGAAAAGGCGGAGGCTGGCGAACTGCAACGCCCAACGACTTTGCTGCAGCTTTCGAGGTCTGCAACCTCTCAAGGCTCTCGTCAGCCTTGCTGCCAAAAAGGTGTTCACCGTCAAAGGGCATGTTGAGGAGCCGAGACTGCACATCAGGAGCAAACCCAGACTTCCGCAACCACGCAAACCTGCGTATCACGGTGCTCGGCGCCATGGACCTACTGACGCATTCAGCTAAGTCCAAACCCGACTGAACGGACTCACACATGGCATCCTTACCATCCTGGACCATAGCAAGGAAACCATCCCGTTCGTCCCCTTCGGGAATATGTTCAGCCGCTAACGCAACACAGTTCCACAGAGTGTGTGTGAAACGAGACAAGGCACAAATGGAGTTGGCCGCCTGAAGCGCCATACCACCAGAAGAAAACACTTTCTTCGCCCAGCCATCAAAACGTTTGTCGTCCCTATCAGGAGGGATGGTAGGGTACGACGCCTGCTTTGCCGGGGCCGTGGCGCCTGCACCACCAAACTCTCCGGAGTAGGGTGCCTGGTCAAGTAGCAGGGGTCGCTACTGGCTGGACGGTATTTTCGCGACAAGGATCTGCCCACCGCCGGGAGACTCTCCGGAGCAGTCCAAGCCACCGCCACCCTTCTCTGTAAAGCCATATGGAACGGCAGAACCGGATCAGTTGGGGGACCAACATCAAGGATGTCCGTCAGATCATCCTGCACAAACTCCCCTGGGGGAGCAGACCATCCCAAGTACTCAGAAACCCTAGCCATAAGGCGCCGGTACGAGGAATCGGCATGAGAGCCAGGCTCAGGCCTACAAAACTCCACCTCCGGAGAGGTGTCCAGTCCACTGGCATCATGCAGCGACTGTCTCAAATCGTCAAACTGACTATGGCCCGAGACAATTTCATCTGGAACCTGACTAGGAACCAGGCCATCAGAATCCTCATCCGCCTCTGAAATATAGTCCAGGTGGCGAAAAGAAGGCACCCGAGAGTGCTTGCTCTTAACCAGAGCCTTCCTAGGGGGTTCTCCCGTGCCACAGGGTACCTCCGACACGAAAGGCGTCGATGGCGTCGAGCGAATCGGCGCCGAGAGAACCGGCATCGGTGCCGAGAGGATCGGCGTCGAGGAAATCGGCGTCGACGTCAGATGCAGCGCCTCCAGCAACGGCGGCGTCGACACAGCCCTCGAAGCCAGAGCCCCGAGCGTGTCCCTCGACGACCTGAGCGTCGACGGCTTCGACGACTTCCTCGGAGCCGGAGCCTCGAGAAAGCTTGTCGACGCCCTCGACGCCTCAGACGTCGATGTCTTCCTCTAAGACCTCACAGATGCATGCGGTCTCGAACGCGTCGAGGACCGGGACCTGGAACGGGTACGTCGAGAACGAGTCTCCTTGTCCGAACGGGACCTCTCCCGTGACTCGTGCCGACCACTCTTGCGAGCGGTGTCTCTCGACCTCTCACGACCGACCCCACTCGGGGGCGCGGACGGCATAGTACCCTGCGACTCAAGAATCGCCAGCATTTTCTTCCCGAAGGAAGCCCATTCCTCCGGCGTCGCACGGCTGGTGGGGTAAGCGACGTGCCGGGCAGAGTCCTCCAAAGAGGACCTGGAAGACGACCGGTGTCGGCGCTTCCGAGAATGCCTCGAAGAGGCTGAGGAGTGGCGAGACAGACTCCTAGAAGGAGACCCACGAGACTTCCGACGATGACGCGGAGAGTCACCCCTCGAATCATCCGTCGAAAGCCCCGCAGACTTCGACTTCCTGGGCTTGGACACCCGACCTACCGACAACTTCTTCTTACGTTCTCGTAAGGCTTTGGACGTGAGCGACTGGCAGTCGATACAGTCATCCGTGTCGTGGGCCTCCCCGAGGCACCAGAGGCAGGCGTTGTGCGAGTCCGTCACCGACATCTTGGACCCACACTCCCCGCACTTCTTGAAACCCGGACACGGGGTCAAAGACATCTTCACACAAAGGATTTTCACAAAACGAATAGGTTCGAGGAACCAAGAAGAACAGAACTCTAAAGAGTCGAGGCGTGAACCAAGAATCACGAAGCAACACGTTTGCGGAAAAAACGGAACTGAGGCTACGGGCGTCGTGCGTCCTACTTATCACATCGGATGATGTCGGACGTCGTAGGAGTTCCTCGACGACGGCGCATCGACGCAGGACGCAGACGCCGAAAAAAGTTTCCGAAGCAGCACAGCTGTGGTGATTACATGTCATAGATATGGAATACGTCGGAGGACCCAATCCCCTCGAAGTATTGTACTCAATTGACAATTCTCTGAAGGCTGAAATGTGTGGTCATCATCCATGGTATTAAATAGCAACACAAGACTGGTATAGTTGCTTCTACAGACTAGGATCTCAAAAAACAAATCAGTGGATTTTGTAAATAAATGCTGGCTTGATTTGACGCAGATTTTCAACCTGCAAGCTATTAGTCAGGCATAAAAGTCAATCGTGCATGACATGAAAACCAGTTCTCCACATGCACACAGCACACCATATTTTTCTCGTCAAGAATGAATTATCACTCGCCAATGGCAAGTAGAAATTGAAACCTGAACATGTTTGCCCTGAAAAAGCTTTACCACAATATGAGAGGATCGAACCATTGTCAACTTGCATTGCAGGGATGACCCCATCGTTTTATTTCAGAACATTAATTCTTAAACCACTTTAAGTGCAAAATCTGCCCACACAATTCTAGATTATTCACAGATTATGTTTCTACCAAAACACGACTAAACCCATGTCCAAATAAAAATGATGTGTATTGATGTTAAAATGAAAACTGAAACGAGGTTTACAATTTTGAACAACAAAATCAAACCGGGACCCGTGTACTAACTCTTTAGCTCCATTGATTCATTAACATGATCATGTTTCCCATTAGGGTTTCAACCTAGGATCTCTGGGATGTACACAGATTGCCGCAGCAGGAAACCACGGAGCTATACAGGAGTCATTTAGTGCTGCAACCAATGCTCAGTTATTATGGTGCTAGGGGATTGATTGCCTTATGTTAGTTAGCAAAGCTGTGCTAACAAATAGTCCTCTGTCCCCATGCAAGGTTAGGCAATCTGGCGATGCTATATGTGACCAAAAGCATATAACGTTATTGCAGCCTCAGACTTTGGCAGCCATGAAAACTCAGAACCCACAACTGCAGCCAGTTGATTGCAAGACTCAACGCAAGGTTAACTGAAAACACACCCTCTTCTCACACATGCAACACATGCATCTGCAGTATTTCGACTCCTAACACACTCCGAACGGCCAACTAGCACAGCCAACGACTAAACACACACCAACCCAGGCAATGACAGATGCTGGGAAACTAATGTTAATCTCTGTCCTTGTAATCTTGTAATAAATGAAGGGTCATTCAAGAGTCTGCCATGAACCCAGAACGTGTAGTAAGACAAGTCTGACCGCCCCCAGTGCTACAAGGCCTAACGCACGGCACTTTATCACTTTACAAATAGTGGTGTCACAGGGGACAGCGTCCAAGCACACAGCATTTCAAGGCCATGGTGGTTCAGGACAAAGGCGAGGAAAATACGGGCCCATGAATATCCAAGCTACAGTCTTGGGCAGCTCTATACAGGGCACTTTGCTTGGCTTTTGGGAAAACAGGATACCAATAACCATAATCCGGAATTAACGGAACTTTGGCTTTTATTCTACCAAGTGTTGCTCACAGAACACATTATTTTGTAAGCTTCTTTGAACGATGCCGAGGGAATTGCCAGCAGGGAATAAAAGCGGGACCACCAAAGCGTATTGCCCTTTAAGGATCTCCATTTAAACAGTGGTGTGTATTCCTTACTGCTAGTAGGACGTTTTGGGGAGTCCATGAACATTTTCTGGTCATTGCATTCAGCATACTGGAGTCTCGGTGAGTGGCAGATGTTTTAGTGGTTTTTAGATTTCTGTAAAGCCTAGTGAATTTGTTTTAATGATGTAATTGAACTATGAAATAATGTGGTGGATGGCAACGTTTTGTCCGTGTTTGAGGCACTTGATGGTTGAAGAAACCAGTGTGGTGCTGCCAATTTATATAGGTGTCCCCGGAAATACTGCTTGTGAACTTCAAAAGCAAATGTTAATTTCTTAACTGCGAGGTTTCATCAGGATGCACTATGATTGCAATCTGCTAGCCAGAAATATAGACTTAAGACGTTAGATTCGCCAACCAGAAGGAAGAATCTGCACGAGCACATCCACGCACATTGTAAAATATCCTTGAAAACAGATTGCAAGTTTCATGGATTAGTGTTGTGGATGTGCATGCTGGCAATTCCATTCCAAGGCCACTGGCACAGATGTTAAATGACTGCCCTGGTTCATATGGAGTCTATTTAAGAAATAAGCCCTGAGCAGGAGGGCATTACCACTTCAGGTAATGCCCTGGGGCCCATAGTTACACGTCCGAGTGAAGCGAGGGCCTTAACGAAGCCCCTAGAGCAGGGGTCTCCAACCTTTACGTTAGCTAGAGCTACTTGTAGTGGAGGCCAACAGTGGAGAGCTACTAGCGGGCGATATCGGGGTGGGGATATTTATAAACCTTGGAATTTTTACCAATATTTTTTTGGCTCGATTATTTCCCCTCTATAAACAGATGGAATAACATATGCCTTCACGAATATATTAAGAACTTCAAAAACCTCATTGTTGCATTATTTATTAGTAGCTGTCTCAAAAAGACAGATATTTGTTGGACTACCTCACAAATATCGTGTAATTTTTGTGCCCCTTCCTTTGCGTTTTATGCAGGCTTTCTACATGCTAGGCACACTATTGTTTTCCAAATGTGCATTTCACACTTACATAAAAAAAAATAAAAAAATAAGTAATTTCCAAATTGAAAAATGTTGCTTGCGTTCACAAGTTTTCTTTGAAATGTTTTTTTTTGTCAGACACCACACATACTCTGTTATTTGCCAGTAAGATAGCTCAGCGGTTTGAGAGCTCGCTGCTGCGATCTGAGCGTGATCTGCAGGTCGCAGGTTAAAATCCCAGCAAGGCCAACTCAGCCTTTCATCCTTCTGAGGTCGATACATGAGTGCCAATTTCAGTTGGGTGATATTGCATGTAAATATGTGCTCTGTAAAGCGCTTTGGATTAAGGCGCTAAATAAATAACACATCATCATCATTATTTGTGTGCCCCTCTGTGTTTTAGCACAAGTTATATTTATAAAGATTTTATATGCTTGTCAAACTGGTTAATCACAAATAAATGCTTCTGTTATGCTGACAGCAGTTTTTAGGAAATTAAACTGTGGGTTCATGGGTGCCAACTTTGATTTTCACAGGGGCAGAAATATACCCACCTCACCCCTGAATATAAGCAAGCAACCAGCCCAACCCATACCCTGGACAAAAACATTGCATAGCACTTTTTTATAATGCACTGCAAAAAGTCATACGATTAACAACCTGTAGTTTTGAATATATAACATCTCAGCATCGGTCTTTCAACCTGCTGAATTAACCTGGTAGGCTTCTACTGTACAGCGTGTCTATGGATTGCTTAATGTACTAAAAGTGGGTGTACTTGTGTCATGGATGTGATTTAAAGTGGAAATGTACGGTGTGGAATTTTGAAAGAAACCACCTGAAAGAAATTGCACAATTTTTTAAATATTATTTTGAACATTTCCAGGCAAGCGGCAGTGCTACTGCGATATTTTCATTGCGTGGTCACAATGATCCTGCCCCAGCCCCTCCAACATCTCTGGCAAACAAGAGCAGCTTGCTTAAGAAAGACTGTCGTGGTGGCGCACAAGGCCAACTGTGGTACTACAGGCGGCCTGCAGAAGCATAACGTGATACTGACATTTGTCAGTGAATTTACAAGAAGTTCCAAGTGGCACAGTACCCAAGCTCTCTGCCTGCAATTGGGCTGACTAGGGTTCGGATCCTGAACACGGAACATGGGTGCAAAAAGCACCATTAAATAATTTAACTTAGGAGAAATGTTTATTTTTCGGTATCTTCAGCGCGGGCGACTGAAAAGGCTCAGACGAGCTACTAGTCGCCCGCGATCGACTGTTTGGCGACCACTGCCCTAGAGCATTTACCTGAAGTGGTAATGCCCCCCTACTCAGGGCTTATAGCTATTAGTACCCCGGCCTGTAAGACCAGGATACTCTCTGCATTTTTTCTCTGTTCTGTAACGCTCAGACCAGAAAGAAAAAAAAGTTTAAAAAATGGCGGCCGGTGAAGGGAAAAAGTCAGTTTTCCTTTTCCATGGCAGGCATTAAAAACAATAAAAAAGTCGACAAACAAAATGGCGGCTATGGAAAGGAGAGAAGGGACTATGCGCAGTCCCTTCTTCCAGTCCATGGCAGCCTGTCGCAGATCGGGAGCGGACACGCTGGAGACAAGTGCTTCCTGCGTATTCGCTCCCGAAAAGCAGGTAAGTGGGGGGGGGGGTGATGGAGGGAAGGGAAATGTGGGGGAGAGGGGAAGACTTACCGCATTCTCTGGCAAGGGGCGATGGCAGCTGCCAGACCGGAGGAGGCTCAGGGCCGAGGGATTGCCTTCTGGTAATGCCCACGTTCTGAGCCTCCCCATTGGCTGGGAGGCAGCAACAGCCCCCTCGCCGTAATGTTAGGTAAAGGATATATGTTGCCATTTCAATTCTTCTGACATTGGTTTCTGGTGGGAGGCACAACCCCTCCAGAAAAAAATAAGCAGCGCCCTTCCCACAAGCGTTTCTATTGTCGAAGCTCTGTTAATTTCCATGCTCTCCTCTATCTCGCCAAAAGAGTGGTACCAATCACCATTCCCAGCTCACGGATGCAACCATCCTTCTCCATAGCACAGCTCCTCTACAACCCACCCCAGGGGGACAGGAGCGGTATGCTCTTCAAGATGCTCCATTACTTGACCACCTGCTGATCACTGCCTTTTCAACCACTAAGACAACCAGGTTACAGTTCCCTGCATTACAACAGTCATGGTTTCTCAGCTAATGGAGTCGGAGAGAAGTCTGCACCGACGGGCTACCAAGAAGATGGATAAGCGACTTCTTCAACAGGCCTTAGGGAAAACATTCGCACAAGTGAGAGTAGCATCTTGCCCAGGCCCTTGACTAGCAGGAATATACTGCAGCTCTCAAACTTCCGTCAAGCCCACAATTTCCGAATGTCTCGAGCAACAGTGAAGGAGGGGCACAAATTAGGAAGGAGTAGAGGACGAAGCCCTACAGTAATTACAAAGGATAAATGAGCAATCATTACTGTTTTGGAGACATCTGGGAATCATTGGGAAAGCGGTGGTCGGAATCCTAGGAGTGCAGCAGTGGCTCAGAGGAAGCAGCGGTTAATGGCAATTGTGCCTACTGTACCAGACAACAGGAAAATGGTAACTAGGGGTTGAAAAGCAATGATGGCAAAGGGCATGCATGTAGCGAGACAGCGGAGCTCAGAGCAGGGGTACCAGTCTAGATAAACTAATAATGCTAATACATCCGTTTTTATTTATCGAGCTTTATGCTGGTTTCCTCCTGTTTTTTAAGCACTGTAATAATAGCTGGCACCCAATTTAATGGTACTTATTATACCACCCTCACAAGGTTAAAGGGCTGAGTCGGCCCAGCTGGGGTTCAAACCAGTGAGGCACAAGCTCCCCCCAGCCCCATAGAAGCAAGCACTTTTCTCAGAAGAGATTTACCAGATTCCCGTTCCCAACAACCCACTTTAATTTATTTATCCGAATTTGTAGAGCGCGCAGCAGCCCGTACAAATTCAATGATGCTAAATGAACACCCCCAGCCTCGTTCGTGCACGAGCATCCATCTGAACGTGGCATACAAAGCCCTCAGTCTTGGGTTACAACCCTGGAAGGAGCAGGTGGTGCCAACATGACATTTCAAACCAGAAATGGTGGACTGTTTATCGCTCAGTGCAAGTGTCAAGATGAGCGCCTTGCTCAACATGTGGTCTTGCCATCACCAAACAAAGAGCCAACACAAAAGTCTGGACACCCGGGAAGACTATTGGGGAAAAAGACGAACAAAGAAACGGCAGTAATCAATGTAACTACATTTAAAGATGAGACTTTAGCAGACAACGACCTGCAGCTATCTGGGTAATATAAATGACGTTCTGTCAAGAAGATTCACACCGGCCATGAATTGCTTCCAGGAAGTCCTGCTATGCTATACAATCTAAACTGACACGCATGAGTACAGCTCGTATGTGCAAGTGTCCATTCACTGAAAACAACTGCTAGAAAATGAGGAAATCTCCATGAAACCACAGCTTTCGTCAACAACAAAAAGTGGAGTGGGGATGACAATAGGGACAAGAATAGATGGATATGGGTTAAAGTGGAAGCATAAGTGAGGCGGTGTGGGCCCTCCAAAAAACGAAAAAAGGAGAAATTCGGGAAGGACAAAAAAATGTTATCAGCCATAAAAATTTGGCAAACATGCAAAGATCCTCTGTTACAATCTGGTTAGCATGATATGACTTTGAAATTAAACCAATTCTAAATGGAAGCGAAGTATGGGATCAACTCAAAGTCAAGACCCCCTCCCTGCCGCCCCCACAAAAACGTGACAAGCCATCAACTAAAAACATGCAGAGATTGGTATGTAAACGCCCTCAATAATGTGTATGCAGCAGAACTGGGGAGGCAGTCCCTCTCCACCCTTACTAGAAATAAAAAAACGAACTATTAACTTCTTGAACCATGTCAAAGAAATTACTAGGGTACATGTCTTCAAAGAAAAGCATGAAAATAAACATGGGCCAAACCAGAACGGATGAAAATACAGAAAAAGAAGCATTACAAAGACTAGCCCTGTGTATCAGTCCCTTTTACTCCCTAAAAATAGGCAAATACACCCAAAAAATAGGTTCATTGTATTCTATTGCAGCAATAACAGTGACATACAATTACAAAGTGTAATACATATTGCATGACAACAATATTATTTGATTTATTTATTGGATTTGTAGAGGCGCTATTACATGAAAATGTAGGTAGGCTTGATTCAGGGTTACAACAAAGGCGGCCCAACAGTAAAGTTTCTTGGTTACAATTACATGTGGTTGAGTAGAGTTCATACAGACATAGGTAATTAAAGTATTTCGTAAAGAAGGCAATTTATGAAGTTTAACTATTAGTGGTGATAACATCCAGCCCAAAATGCGAGATGAAAGAGGCACAGGGGCATGTACAGGGTGCAGAGTCATACAAGTAATCTAGTGTTAATTGCTTTGCGGAAGGTTACGCGAGTCAATCATCCTCATATGAGCTGCTAGGGAGTTCCAGAGCGAAGCTGCCATGGAAGAACTAGTTACTCTTACCTTGTAACGTTCTTTCGATGGGATGTTCCTCCGACGTATTCCTTATCTTAGATATAAATCCTTCAGCTTTGCTGGCCTCGGAAAATTTTTTCGCCAGAGGGCGCTGCGCGTCGATGATCGCCGAGTCGATGACCCTCGACGGCCTCCGTGCCGACGTCGACGTCATCCTGCCTATAAAGGCCGCGCGCAGCGTCCGTTGCTCAGTTCCGTTTTGTAGTCCCCAGTAATGTTTTTGGATTAGACTAATCACCTTGAAGGAGCATAGGCTGCAAACCCACAGGAAGTCATACTGCGGGGATGGATGGGAGGGTCGATAAGGAATACGTCGGAGGAACATCCCATCGAAAGAACGTTACAAGGTAAGAGTAACTAGTTCTTCGAAGGGATTGTGTCCTCCGACGTATTCCTTATCTTAGATAGACTCCCATAGCAGTGGTATTGTGACTGGAGGCGGGAGTAATAAAAGTTATGTTACCCTTCCAGAATGGACAGAGTGTAACACAGCCTTGCCGAATCTAGTTTCTTGACTAGAGGAGGAATCCAGGCTATAGAATTTGGTAAATGTATGTGCGGACGACCATGTGGCAGCCGCACATATATCTCGAATTGGCACCCCTCTTTGAAGGGCTGAGGATGTTGCGATACCCCTGGTAGAATGAGCCCTTAGATTTTGAGGAGGCTCCTTTCCTGCCAATTTGTAGCACTCCAGAATGGCTAAAATAATCCATCTGGAGATGGTTTGTTTTGTTATTGGAAGGCCCAACTTATGTCCTGCATAACCTACAAAGAGTTGGTCTGCTTGTCTGATCTTAGCCAATCTGCTGATATAGAAGCTCAAGGCTCGCTTAGGGTCCAGCCTGTGCAGTCTCTCTTCCTCCTTCCCCGGATGAGGAGGAGGGTAGAAAGAAGGTAATATAATCTTCTGAGTGATGTGAAACTCCGAGACTACCTTCGGGAGGAAGTTAGGCTTCACCTGAAGAACAACTTTGTCCTTGTAAAAGATTGTATGTGGAGGTTTACACGATAAGGCTTGCAACTCGCTAACCCTTCTAGCAGATGTCAATGCTATTAGCAAAACAGTTTTGAGGGTGAGAAGCTTCAATGAACAAGAGTGTAGTGGTTCAAAAGGGGCACCCTTTAGGAAGTTTAAAATTAGGTTTAAATCCCATAAGGGAACTTGAAAAGGTTTCGGGGGATAAACATTAGTTAATCCTTTTAGGTATTGTATTACCAATGGAATTTTGAAGTATGAAGGCTCCTCTGCAGTGCGCTTAAAGATTGATAGCGCTGCGAGATAGCCCTTAATTGTGCCAACCTGTAGGCCTGAATTAGCCAGGTAAAGTAAGAATGACAACACCATAGGTGTACCACAAGAAAAGGGTTCAATATTCTTTTCTCTGCACCAGCTGCAAAATTTGTTCCAACGGCAGCGGTATAGAGTTTTAGTTGCCGGCCTTCTGGTCGAAAGCAACACCTCCATAACATCATCCGGAAGGTCCCAATCCTTGTACCTCAACCTTTCAGACACCAAGCGTGAAGGTTGAGGGTCTTGATGGCTGGATGGAGAACCTGACCTTCCTTCTGCGAGAGAAGATCCTCTCTGTATGGCAGTCGAATTGGAGGGCAGATGGACATGTCTAGAAGGTCCGGGTACCACGTTCTCCTGGCCCAATCCGGGGCAATTAGGATCATGGTCTTCCGAAACCTTCTCAACCTCCTGATCATTTGAGGAATGACAGGGACCGGAGGGAACGCGTACAGAAGTGGGAACTCCCAGTCCACTACGAACGCATCTCCTAGAGCTCCTCTCGGGGGAAATTCCCTTGAGCAAAATCTGTCGCACTTCCTGTTGATACTGGTGGCGAACAGATCCACTTGAGGGGTTCCCCAAAGGGCGAAGATCTCTTGAAGGACTTCCTGAGCTATCTCCCACTCGTGAGAGACTGTGCTCTGCCTGCTCAGAGCGTCCGCTGTCAAGTTCTTCTCTCCGGCTAGGTGAATTGCCGATAGAGAGATTCCTTCCTGAATTGCCCAAAACCAGAGCTGCATCGCCTCTCTGCACAGTGGTAGTGAGCCTACGCCTCCTCTTTTGTTGAGGTAGTGCATGGCCACTGTATTGTCCGTCATTATTAGGACGTTTCTTCCCCGTACAGACGGCAGAAAAGCCTTCAGCGCTAGTCTGATGGCTCTCAGCTCCAACAGGTTGATATGTAGTCTGGACTCCGATGGAGACCAACGACCGCTGATGGTCAAGTCGTTGGCGTGAGCTCCCCACCCCGTGAGTGAGGCATCCGTGACTACTGTTATCTCCGGCCATGGTTGCCAAAACATTTCTCCTTTCAGGATGTTCTCCCGACAGGCCCACCACTGAAGGTCTCGGGCTACTTTGACCGGGATCCGAAGGAGATCTGTCATCCTTCCTGAGAACTGTGACCACTGAGTTCTCAGTGCCCACTGGAGGGATCTCATTCTCAGGCGAGCCTCCGGCACGAGGAATATGCAGGATGCCATGAGGCCTAGCAACCTCAGAAAGTCGTAAGCTGGGAGATATTGGGCATTCTGAAATCTGATGACCATCTGCAGAATATCTCGAGCCCTCACCTCTGGTGGCAAGGCTTTTCCCAGGGAAGTGTCCAGGACTGCTCCAATGAATTGGAGTCTCTGTGATGGTATCATCTGTGACTTCTTTAAATTGAGGGAGAAGCCCAGCTTGTGAAGGAAGTGGCAAACATAATCTAGTTGTCTCTGAGCCTGTTCCGAAGATACAGCTCTGATCAACCAATCGTCTAGGTAAGGGTAGACATGAATCCCTTCCCTCCTTAGACTTGCAGCCACAACCGACATTAGCTTGGTAAAGACCCTCGGGGCGGAGGTTAGCCCAAATGGCAGAACTCGAAATTGATAATGAGAGCTGCCAATTGCGAACCTCAGGTATCTCCTGTGCCTGGGATGGATCGGCACATGGAAATAAGCGTCCTGGAGGTCTAGAGATACCAACCAGTCCTGAAGCTGGAGGGCCTGAAGGATCTGAGAGAGAGTCACCATCTTGAACTTGTCCTTTCGGAGGAATTTGTTCAATTCCCGTAAGTCTAAGATGGGTCTCAGTCCTCCGTCCTTCTTCGGTATTATGAAGTAGGGGGAGTACCAACCCTTGTTCCTTTCCGCTACAGGTACCAGTTCTATGGCACCTTTCTCTAGCAGGTCTAAAACCTCCTGCAAGAGGAGCGGATCTGGAAGCTTCAAAGGGTTGTTCCCCGGTGGATGACTCTGAGGGATATGTAGGAAGGGCAGGCAGTAACCTTGGGCCACTGTCTCCAGAGCCCAAGCATCTGACGTAATAGCCTGCCATTCCGTCAGATGGTGAGTTAACCTGCCCCCTACTGGTGTTCTGTGAGGGGAGACCTCAGAGTGGTTTTGAAGCGGCTGATGCAGTTGCCGAAGGTAAAGTGGCTCCTGCTCCTGCGGGTGCGGCTTTCTTTCCCCTACCCCGTCCACCACGGGTAAATCTTCCTTGGCCTCTTTGAGCCGGTCGTCCCCTGCCCCTTCCATATGAGGAATAGTAACGAAAGGACCGTCCTCTCCACGATGATCCCGAAGGACGAAAGGTATTCTGACGGATAGCAGCTCCCAATGACTTGGCTGCTGCCTTGGACGTTTGCAGTTTCTCCAAACTGTCATCCGCCTTCTTTCCAAAGAGGGTAGAACCGTCAAAGGGCATATTCAAAAGCCTGGTCTGCACGTCAGAGGCAAAACCAGACTTCCTCAACCACGCATGCCTGCGGATTGTGGTACTTGCCGCCATGGCCCTGCTGATACTGTCAGCAGAATCTAGGCCAGTTTGTAGGGTCTCGCACATCGCATCTTTACCATCCCTGATGATGTTTAAAAATGCGTCCCTTTCCTCTCCTTCTTGGAGGCAGTCAGCCGCTGATGAAGCGCACTCCCAAAGGGTGTGGCTGAACCTAGCGAGCGTACAGGTCGCGTTAATAGACTTTAACGCCATGCTACAGGCAGAAAAAACCTTCTTAGCCATGGCATCATACTTTTTGTCATCCCTATCCTGCGGAGCAGTGGGGTATGCAGATGTGCTGCCTGATGAGGTTGCAGCCTGTACAACCAAGCTCTCAGGAGTAGGGTGTTTTGACAAATATTCAGGGTCAGAACTAGCCACCCTGTATTTTGTTGACAGTTTTTTATTTACTGCCGGGATAATTTCTGGCGTTTCCCAGTTTGTCAAAATCCTTCTCTGTAGAGCAGAGTGAAATGGAACCACAGGATCCTCCTGTGGGCCCTTGTCCAGTATGTCAGTGAGGTCATCCTGCTGAAAGGCAGGAGAAGGTGCAGACCAACCCATAAATTCTATGATTCTAGACATCAGAGCTCTATATGGAGTCTCCGCATGTTCTCCTGGGTCTGGTTTGATAAATTCTGCTTCAGGAGAAGTGTCCAAGCCACTAGCTTCCTGAAGTGCATCCTGAAGATTTTTTAATCTTCCTTCCTCAGAGGCGAAAGTCTCTGGCTCTGGTGATGTGGTCCTCTGTAAATCAATATCTTGGTCTGAATCCTCCCTTTCCTCAAAAATCGAGGTTAAAGGGGGATACATTGGTTTTTGGAATGGTATAAACCCCATTTCCAATGCAGAAGGAGCCATCATCACAGGCCTTGAAAACGTCGATGTCGTCGACACCGACGTGAAAGTACTCGAAGGCGCCGTGAAAAGCGTCGAGAAATGTGTACTAGGCCTCGAAGAACTCGAAAGGATCGGAGTCCTGCTCGAGAACGACGTCGACGTTCTCGGCGTCGAGTCGGAGGTCTTTTGTCTAACCGTTGGCTGTGGAGTAGCCGTGGTTCTTTCCTTCACCGGCGTCGATATCGGCGTCGACGTCGGCGTCGACTCGATCGACTGATGCGCCGATGAATCCTTCGACAACGGCGTCGATGGCGCCGACCTCTGTTTCGAAGGAGTTTTCGACGATGGCGTCGATGATGCTTTATCTCCCGATGGCTCGAGGCGCTTTCGGGTTGACTTTTCCGCCGGGTACTGCGACTCGCGGCGTTTAGATTTTTTGGGTTTTTTACCCGGGGTATCACCCTCAGCTGTCTTCGAGGGGGACGAGGCCGCTTTCTCGAAGACGCTTAGCATCTTTTTCCTGAATTCCTCCCACTCAGCTTGCGAGCTGCGTTTTGTGGGGCAATGAACTCTCTCAGGAGAACTCGACGAAGATGACGAAGGGGATCTCCTACGTCTCTTCTTCGAGTGTCTCGATGTCGACGAGTGGTGGGAGCCACTTCGTGATCTAGATCGAGAGTGTTTTTTATGGTGAGGAGACGAACGTCTCGACTCTACCGAAGAAGCTTTCGAGGAAGTTAAAGTTGACCTACCTCTCTCGAGCTTCCCCCTACGCTCCTTCAAGGCTTTCGCCGTCATGGAAAGGCATTCCTCACACTCCGAACTCTGGTGCGTGATTCCCAGACACCACAAACAGACCCTGTGAGGGTCCGTCAACGACATTTTCTTCCCGCAGTCTCGGCACTTTTTGAAACCGGACCGAGGGGTCGTCGGGTCGGAGGAGGATGCCATCGATATCGAGGTAAATAGTAGTTATTATATACGTTATCTTGACGAGAACTGAGCAACGGTGTTCCGAGGCACAACGAAGCGCGGAAAAACGGAACTGAGCAACGGACGCTGCGCGCGGCCTTTATAGGCAGGATGACGTCGACGTCGGCACGGAGGCCGTCGAGGGTCATCGACTCGGCGATCATCGACGCGCAGCGCCCTCTGGCGAAAAAATTTTCCGAGGCCAGCAAAGCTGAAGGATTTATATCTAAGATAAGGAATACGTCGGAGGACACAATCCCTTCGAAGGGGAACTTATACCGCCCGCACGAACTCTGCCGGCCTTAGGAACGGAGATTCTGTTGGTATAAGCCAATCTAATTGGCCTGGCTGAGGTTAGCTTGGCAATTCTTTGGACCAATAGGGGGGTGCCAAATCATGGAGGCATTTGAGCCTAAGGGCGAGGGTTTTGAAAACAATCCTCTCTTTAATGGGAAGCCATTGGATCTGCCACCTCACCTCCGAGATATGGTCTCTTTTAGTGATACCCGTGTTGGCCCCAAGGGCATTATTTTGTACCAGTTGGCAATGTTTTTGCAATAATATTGAAATGCCTTTTACAGTGCTCATTGTAAAAATACATTTTTTTTATTATTCCCTGCAATATTATCACTGGATACTGAAAAATAAACAGCGAGTAAAAATACTCCCAATAAAAACATAGAAAATGGACACATAGGAAAAGCTTGTGCCCCTGCTTTCACCCAAACAGATCCATGGATGTGTTTGTACCAGGAGTTCATGTAGTCGAACAGGAAGAAACAACTATAATTATGGGAGAGGCAAAATATATCTTTTAATATGCATAAATAACTTGGTGCAAAGAAGTAGTTCTCACAAAACATGTGTTTTACAGCTCAACATATTTTTACTCATTTATGGACTTACGATTTTACTCACTAAAAAATAATTTTACTCCCAACTTTCAAAAATACGAAGTAAAATACTCCCACATAAAATCTTGTCTGGAGCACTGACAAAGACAGTGAAGTATACCTGCCCCAACTAGGAAACCAAGACAAACACCCAGCAAGATGAACTGTTGCAGACTACTGCCTGCACGCCCCTAGCAAAATGCAGAGGTGGCCATATTGGGAAGCGCGGCCCAGCCACAGCAGTGAGGGCTAGGTGGGGACCCGGGCTGAGCGGGAGGCAGGATGGCATCATTTGTGAGCGTTGCCACTTGGCACCGAAAGTCCTTAACATGCAGGGGCTCCAGTGTGGACACCCTATAAGGGGAGGGGTGAGGGGGTAGAGCAGCACTCCCCCTCTATGTTGCAGTGCACCCGAGATGCAGGGCAGCTGCCCGGCTCTTGGTGTTTTCACAGAGACCTATGCAGCTGCAAGGGCAGCTCTGTCGCTGGATTCTCGTGTACGATCAGTGGTTTCCCTCTGCCGTGTGCAGGTGCTTCCAGGTGTGGTAAACTGTGGCAGAGGAGCTTGTGGGTGTGTTTGGATGGTGGGCACGTGGCGGTTTGGCAGTGGCTCGTGAGGGTCACTGTGGGGGGCACAGCCTTGAGTGTTGGAGAGTGGTCTCGGTACGGCGGTTGCAGTTTCATGTAAGGTGAGTTAGTGCAGGCACTTAAAGGGCTTCCTATCGGTGGTTATCGCGATGTTGTTCACTGGTGAGGTCGGAGTTGAGATGGGCTACTCCAAATGTTTGGCAGGGGGTGTGTGGGCTTGCTCAGCGTGCAGGTGTGTTATCTGAATTGCATATTGTGCAGCATATGCACAAGATGGACGAAGGAAATGGTTTTGCTATGGTGTGTTGTGTTGTGTTCTGTTTTTACAGTAATTTATGATGTTAGGTGACAGGTCTATTTAGGTGCTGGCGTACTGGTGTGTAACGGTTGCGACATGTTACACATTACATATGCGTTGACGAGCGCAACTCGTTAGTTGAGGGCTTGCTGTTTTTGATGATCGCACACTAGACTAATGGCTTCAGGAATGGACTGTGCAAAGCATGCGCTGATAACTCGCATCTGCACTTTCCAGAGGAGGTCAGCTGGAAACTACTTGATGCAGAAACCTCTTGCTTGCGCGCTTTCAACTTCGAGGTTGCTTTGTTATAGGTAGAGGTCAGTGCAGCGCTGGCCGATATGGTTTTTACCTTGCTCTGCCTTTGGAGTGTAAAACCTAAGCTACAACATTGGCATTGGGTAAAGGGCTGGCTTTTATAACTCGCTTAATACCAGAGATTGGTTTCTAAGCCCGGGATCGGGATTCAAACCTGTGTTGCGCCACGTTGTCTTGCTTCCACGACAAACATATTGCCCTTTTGCTAGCCTTCCTCTGTTTTCCATGGCATTACAGCAACGAGGGTACGTTTTCCATATTCTATGGCTCGTCTCTCATTTAAGGTGGGATGGTTTAGAGATGTCTTGTAGGGCTGCGGTGGACGAGGCGAGGAGTAGGAATGGTGGCAGAATTTCCAAGGAGGAAGTCGATGCTTTCCTCCTCCTTTGCCATTTGCCGCAGCTGGATTCCCTCCTACCAAGCCTGTGAAAAGTCAGACTCTGCACCCTGACCAGACCCCTCCCACCCCCTTTGCGACATACCTGGCCGCCCACAGTCTGGCGCTGCAGCGTCATCATTGTGCGCCGGAAGGGGGAGTCAACCGGCACGGGGGAGCGGCCCACCGGGACGATGTTGCCACTTCCTCCGCCCTTGTTGGTCGCCACTCCAGTCTGAGGGCGCTTCCCTCTGTGTGCTGAGCCGGGGGCAGCACGCAAAGGATCACACAAGAGACCCCATTTAGAAATTATATGGCCACATTTATGCACAGCGAATTCGATCCCACAAATGCGACCCAAAACAGCATACAGCTATTTCCACAAAATAATCTCATCAACATTTTAAAAAAAAAAAAAGACACCACTGGCATGAACTTTCTCCCACTGCAGACAGGTTGTCCAATCCCCCCCTGAGCCCCCCACCCCCCTACGGGCAAAGCATGATGGGGAGGAGTCCCCCTCCACATCATGCCCTTTTTCGGGGCAGTAGCAGGAGGCCCCATACACAGTACCTATACCGACTGCCTCCTGACCCCACCCCCCGTCCCACATGACCCGGCTACCGGCCCAAAACCCCACATTGGGTGGCTGCCTGCCTTCACACCGGCTGACCCTGGGCACCAGGGCCCCGAAGGGGCAAATCACTGTCCTCTTAGACCATCATGCACCACAAGGACCTGGACCTTCCGGTCCAGAGCAAACTGTTCCCCCAAACCCCACTCACACCCCGCCCTCCCACCCCGGATCCCATGCTGAGCTCATAAATGCTGTAAAGTTAAGCGCCTGTGGCAGGATGCCAACCGGGCTAGTCTGTTCAATTTTCTTCCCGAAATGTTCAAAGCATGACCTGCCATGTCCAATCCCCACATAGATTGCGGAATGATCTTTGACCAAGCAACAATCTCCTGTGAGCAGTATCTGGCCATCCAAGAAGAGGGACACGCACCCTTACCTCATTCCTTCCTCCCAACAGGAACCAAATCTTTGCCCCTAATGTGCAATGTCATGACTCTCTCCTTGGCCATGCCACCTGCGTCGCCCATATGTAGTCGGGCAAACGTTCTACTGACAATTAAAAACAATCCCAGAACGCGTGAATGCAAATGACGAAATCCAAAGCCTCATGCTTGAAAATAAGTCAGCAGAAAACCTGACCTGGCACCACGTAACAAAATAAAGGCACCCAAAAGACAGATATACGCTCAAACCAGTTAACTATGGGGAGCATATGCACAAATGTGCACGGACACGATAACAATGTTTAGCACTGAGCTGGCAATGTATACCTTTAGCCATGGCACTAGCACATAGTTTTCTTTCATTGTAAACACTTACAAGCATACTTTGTTTCTCTTATTGTACGAGTGGTCTTACGTGGCGACACCACTCGGAGAAGCTATTTAATAATAATACTTTATTTCAACCATTGCGTATAGAACCTCACTTAATAGACCACTGGCAATACACATCGTGTGTGATTTCGATAACACACTTGAAGAAAGCTGTATATTGTTTAAGGTTCCTTCTGAGAATTGACAGTCTAGTGTGAGTCTTTCAGAAAAACACAAAGCAGATGGCGATACACTGCACAGGAGTGTGTTGGGGGGAAGAGGGGGGAGCGAAGGTGTCAACGGGACCTGCCAACAGCCCAAAACTGCCACCTGCCTCACTCCATCAATGGCCACCAGGGCCTGTTTACTCAGCTCTGTCCCACAGACTGCCGCCTGGGGGCTCTTCAAGCCTTGCCCTCGACACCTCCCAGCGCCACGTGGTCACGCGCATGCAATGCCACCTGACTCACGCAGGCCATCACTTTTACGGGGTCCTACAGTAAAGTGGGAAGATTTCACGTCAACCGAAAGCTCTGTATAATATACTCTGTTGGCGAGCAAGTCACAAAAGGCCAGTGCGGCCAGGTGAAGAGCAGCCACGAGCCAGGTTACCGCCGAACTCGCCTGCCGCATCAAGACCGCGTTAGGCTTACCTCGGAAAGTAAGATCCAGGCCTCTGCCCAGCAAGGCCAACGGTCGCAGGTGAGCAATCTCCCACTTGTCCTCAGCAGATCAAGAATTCCACACTGAATCCAAACACTTTCAGCTGAATGGGAGGGTTCTACTCGCGTGGGATACGTCCACGTTTGGTGCACTCGAGCGTCGATTAAATAATCGGAACCCGTCACCAAATAACAGAGAAAGGACCTGGCTCCCGCCCGGGGTAAGGTCACACTGCCAGAGACCTAAACTCTAAAACCGAAGGTGGACCCCGTCTAAAAGCCAGGCTGAAAGAGGCGGCAGTCGAGCAGTGGCAGGAACGTTAGTCAGGCCAAACAGCTTTAAATATATGCTACCAAGCTAGTTAAAACAAGGTGACCTTAATCAGGTTCACAGTAGGTTTAAGACAATACAAGTATTCCATCAAGTTAATATACATTCTAGAAAGGTAACTCACGTTCAACAGTTGAACAAAATGGCCTATGCACTCCTGCATTCGTTTAACTCAATCAGACATCACACCCAGCAAAGCTTCAAATACTGTGTAGTTCGAGGTGTTATTTAGCTGAAGAGACATTAAATTATAGCCAGGCAAAAAGAGCGAGTTTAACTCATGTCTAATTTTCAAATAATAGTCAAGGACAGTCAGTTTAACTGATGAAATCAGGGTCGGACTGGGCCATAAGATTAGCTCGGGCACCAATGAAAAAAGTGGCCCACGGTTGCAAATGGCTATTCATTCCTTTTGTGACACTGTTTGAATCATACCCAAGGGGGAGTTTTTAAAAAAATAAAATGCAATGCAAATTGTGCATTTTAAAAACTATTCAGCAAAATTGGTAAAAACGACTAGCTGCATAGAAAAGTAACTCGTCAAACTGACCCACAATGGCCAAGAAAATGGCCCACTTTGAACAAAAAAACTGGAACACACGAGCATTTTGCGTTTTTTGGTTCGTCCAGGGGCATATTGCCCTATAAGCCAGCCCAAGCGTGGATGACAATGCCTACAGGCGCAGAGTACAGTGCAAAAGGTGGCAACTGCTCCCTTGGTTCTTTAGCAATGGTTGCAGGACCCTTTAATTTGAGGGACTCAATTATTTCCCCCAAATATGCCAGAGCGACCGAGAGTAGAGAGGGAGGGAGCCATCAAACCTATTAAGAGGGAATGGCGGGTGTTTCCCTGCCCGAGAAGTAAAAAACTAAAATAAAAAGAATGGCATAAAATGGTGCATTTTACAGGAAAATTTTCTAAAGTAAATTGGGTAAAACGCCAAACAATTTTCAATTGGTTTTGTAGGGTAACTCACGAAAAATTCCAATAGATGCAAGTGACCAACTGGCCAGTGGGGCATTTCCAGTGTTCGAAATTTAGGGGAAGCTCTTTAGCTCTTGCTTGTAGCCTTGAAGAGCCTGGTGAGCTTGACAACTGCTACCAGGAGCTACTTTTTGCTGCCCAGGTCCATTGGTGCCAAAAAAACACACCCATGTTATTTTTACTTTATGCATTTAGGACAATCTATAAAACATTAGGGCAAAGCTATAAGACACTTAAAGCATATAATGTCATATATAATGGGCAACATTCGTTACATTTCCGAAACATTTTGTACTGGCTCCTTGTTCCCCTGTTCCTAACTCCTGGTTCCTGGTTAATGCTGGGTCACCAGCAGTTGCTTTTAGCTACAGCTTAGCCTTTCTTAAGGCCGGGAGGTTATAGGGGGCAGGGGGATGTCGATAGAAGCTGCATCATAAGCAGGTCATTATATGTTGAGGTATATATTGCGCTGGGAGTGAAACGCCATCTTAGAAAATAGCAGCCATTTTGAAATCGAGGTCTTGCGCCGCTCTACAGCCAGGGCAGTAAGCCCGGGCCCCGAGCATAGAGATAAGTGTGTGAATGCAGGGTCGGGGTGCAGCTTAGGCAGCAGTGAGAAAGACCACACCCACGGAGATTCAAAAAACCTCTCATTGTCTCATATTATTACAACTTTTATCCCAGAAGGAATGCACCCTGCAAGGCCACGAGGGGACGAGAACGAGGGCAAGAGGCTCCGACCTTCACCAGTCCAAACCCTAAGTTATAGTGCCCAGATGCCCCCCGTGCCAAGACCCCAGCAGTCTAGTGTATCTGTTAACCACCGACCATAAAACTGTTGGTATGCTAATCCATCAGAAGGGTCACAGCAGAAAGGAGAGTTCACCCCACCTGGGGTCTCTCTGATTTGTGCTGCGAGGTGCCAGGGAGGGGAAGTAACGCATTTAAGCTCAGGGTGGGAATAATTGGAACAGCGCTGGCAGGTCCGGTTTCGAGTACAGTTTAGAGTTATGGTGACCTCAAAAGTAGCCTCTGCGCCCATGTGTGTAGTACCAGGTGCACATTAGGCCACAGGTAGGAGATATACTGAATTGTTTTAGTAATTGCCATTTAGGAGCTTCATGCTTGAAAAAGATTCCCGTGTGGAAGAAGATGAACAGCCGAAGCTGGGACCAATGGTCTGGCATCCACTGTGGAGCAGCCTGCCTATGTATAGGGTTGCACCAACCAGCTAAATTGATTTGTAACCTGTGTGATGCAAATCATTTGTGATGCTTTTTACCTTTAAACACTATTGGTAATGCCGATTTTGTCAGAGTGCTCCGTGGCAGCAGAGTTCTTTGTTGCCACGTATTTGTATTTTTGTGAGATTAAACCTGGTTCTCCCTGTAAGGGGTGCACTGTTTTTTTTTTCCTAGTGGGGTGTATTTTTTCTGATGTGAGTGTTGAGGGGTCTCTACACAACGCTTAGCAACACAGGTTCGAATCCCAGTCCCGCGCTTAGAAACTGGTGTCCGGTATTAAGCGTGTTATAAAAGAACAAATTATAATAATGATAATTCTTAATTTCAAACCCTGATGTCTTTTTCCACAGTATATGTCAGTATAAAAACATTTTCATGCTGGCTGTGCCCATACATTTCCATGCTGGCTGCACCAATATAGGGCAGTATTCTCATAAGAACATACTCATGTTTGCTTTTCACATAATGCCAGTAATTACACTACATAATGCCAGTAATTACACTGTAAGGAAACATGTCCACACTTGTTCTGCCAATATATGGCAGTACCCCAAATAAGAACATAATCCAGTTGGCTTTGCATTAAAAATGCCATGCCACAGTATGAAAACATGTCCAAACTGGATGCATCAAAATGCCAGTCTAGCCACGTAATAACACTTAGCATGCTTACTTTATCAAAGATAGCCAATACAAAATGGCATACCACAGTAAGAAATTGATAGACTGGCTGCATTAAAATGCCAGACTAGCTACATAATCACACTCTTCATGCTTGCTTTATCATAGATGTCTGGTAAAACATGCCATGCCTGCACCCAAGCCCCCAGCGCCTCACACACACACAATCAATGCGAGTCATGTTATTTTTGAACTAGGCATCCATCATATATACCCAGTACAAAAATGAAGTACTTGACCCACCCTGTGCCCACCAGCGCCTCAGATGTGCACAGTGTGATTATGTGTGCATGCAAGGAGCTGGGAGGCCAGGGGCCAGGCGTGGTATTTTTAAACTAGGACTCTATCATGATGCCTGGGCCCACCAGTGCCTCACAATGCTGTTGCAAAACCCCTTTCCCCCCACACCTGCCAAAATCAGCTCCCCGGCACAGCACAAACACATGCGCACACACATTCACACAACATTCAAATGCAGCATGCACTCACTCATTAATTCGCACGCAAACACATCATCATACACTCATTGCACAAAACACATGCCTCCACATTTAAATTAACTTACCTTCTGGCCTGATCCTGAAGTTTCCTCGCGGCGCTTCAGCTCCCAAGTAGCACAAACAGGAACCAGGAAGAAAAGAGCGCTTCCTAGTTCTTACACATGCGCGCAAGCGCAGGATCGCTGTTGAAGAAGCACCCTGCTCTGTATGTGTGATGAGGTGCTGGAGAGCCTCCACACACATACAAACATGCAGGTGCCAAGCCAGCATCCCCAATGGGCCATGCAAGGCTGCAGAAGCAAAGCAGCCCGGCTTTGCATGGCCCATTTGACATGCACATCTGGGGAACAAAACAGAAACCGATTTTCCCTTTGACAGTTAAAGACAGCCCGGTAGTGCTAGCTGTGAGAAACCTGAGGGTATTCCCCCATGTAGACTTATTCGGGTGGCCAGGGGAGAGCTGGCGCTCTCAGATCTCAACCCTGGGGGTGGACGAGCGGGGGAGGATCACATGGGTAGGGGAACCTGGGGTTATTCTTGGGAATCACCCCAGGTGAGACGCAGTATTGTGCCATGGAAGATGGAGGACGCTGATATACCTGGGGCCTTTGTAGGCTATATGTTTACCAACCTTCCTCCCATTGAATTATCTTAGCGAAACCTACTAAACCCTCTGTATGTAACAAATCCCATAGGACCCCATATCCCGCTGCATTCAGAAAACATCTCTCTCAGAATCCCTATTTTCCAGTTCCCTATCTGAATACTCCCAATCATTCTTCTTCCTGTCGCTCTTATTATTTTTTCCCACACTCCAAACCTACTCAGACAAAATACTACGATTCCCACAATCCCCCTTGTTTGTGTCAAAACCCCAGCTAATCCTGCTTACCCAGCAAACCCTACCAATCCCGTCCCTCTGATTGTCGTTTTCCAAAATCCCAAGTCAATAGGACAGAACACTACAGTTCCCACCATCCCCCATGTTCTGTTCTTCATCCTGGTCATTCTCTTCCATTGCACAAACCTTCCTTATCCCGTCCCGTAGGATACTCTAACAATCCAACACCCTCCCTTTTGCAACACAAATACTTCTTCACAATGGACCGATGTAAAACCGGTTTACCTAACATGTCCCAACCAGAGGGTCGGACAATTGACTCAAATCACGCACACCCAACGACCCTTCCTTTCCCCCCCCCCCCCGACAGGGATAAAAGGTGGAGCAGGAGAGTGCAGTACGAGCATGGTGAGTACAGCAGACAGCACGACGAGACACCTACCATGCAGCAGTTCAAGAGAAGGTGAAAGGCAGCAGGAATTGAGAGGGTGGCGAGGAGAGAAGTGACCTTGCCCTTTTTGTCCTAAACCCGCAGAGCCTTCGTGGAAGAGAGCCCAAGACCGCGAACAGTAGCACACGTGTCCTGCAGCAGATGTCAACGGTACACGGGGCAAACCTATGCTGATAAGCAGGAGCGAAGGAAGCTTCCGCACCCGTGGTACCGGCCTAGACTCCAGAGAGGCAACAGTCAAGCAGTTCATCAGAGCCGGTGAGTCTAAGGGAGAACCAATAAGAAGCGGGATGTGTTGAGTGAGAATCGCAGTGGCAAGTTCTCACCAAAGCTGATGAACTTTGAATGAACTCTAAAAAGTGTGAAGGGGAGACCAGCGGCAGAGGGAAACAGGCACTACGTGAGTGCTAACTGAAGAGACTCTGGTCGAGCCCCATATGAGAGAAAACTACTGATACCAGAAGGCCAAAGGAGGGCCAGCGGAATAGGTCAAAGTGGTCATACAGAGGGTCAAGAACAATCCCTGTACAATCGAAAGACTTTGATCTACAAGCACTGTGAAAGAAAGGGAAGTGAATCCCAACAATATTGGACAATTGTGAATGTGAAGAATAAAAAGGCAAGAGGGGTCTGAGCCCGATTGAGGAAGATCCATGCGTGAAGCCATCACCTAAGAAAAAGACATTGAGAAAATGAGGGAAGAGAAATCCTGCAAGAGGCAAGAGGGGTCCGAGCCTGACCGAGCGAGATCCAGGGGTGAAGCTATCACCCAAAGTTGTTTGATAAAGGAACTGTTGTATATTTTGATAAACAATTGAGAAGGGTCAACGCCCAGAAGAGGGCGGGTGGGGGGGAGGGGTTGGGGGGGGGGGGGGTAAGGCTGAATCCATCTCCCAGTGAACCTTGGAAAAGAACTTTCATTTGTTAAAGGAATGTTTTTTTTACATTATTATTATTGTTTGGCTGACAAATCAACCTTTCAATATACATGATTAGCAGTTAATATATACAATACAATCAACAATACAAAAATGAGATTTGATCGTATAGATAAAATAGAAACCATTTAGATTATAAAAGCAATTAGATTATACAAATTCTTAAAATTACACAAAAAGAGTCAATTCATCACATAAAATTACATTTTAATTTCCGAGTTGTATAGCCCCAATATTTGCAGATATTTAATAATTTGTTTTGTTGTTTGAACACGTCAGGTCCTTGAAGGCAAGAGACTTTCAAATGAAACCAGACTTGGCCATCGAAGGCCCTGATAATTTAAAGCTCGAAGGTTAAAATCTGAACCATCATCTTGTCCTAGAAAAGCCTGACCGGGTGTCCTGAGAGCTTCCATTAGAACGGTCATCTCGTGCCGGAGAAGCCAAAGACTGTACTGTGCTCCAAGCTCCCATCTTACACGTGTCTAAAACAAGACCTAAGCTACCGCATCCTGACATATTTGAGAACATTTCTTTTCTTGAGCAATATCCCACACCCCTTTTTGTATTAGTTGTGAGGTTTGGCAATAGATTTCTTAGTATAGCACCTTTTTATTTTGAAACAAATTAGGACTGCCTATTTTTCATTTGATGGTCGATGCTTGCTCCCATCTTAGATGTAGGTTTAGATTAGGCGTTTTTCCAACCTGCATACAGCATTGATTGTTCAATAAACACCCCTGAACTGTGATCACTTGTGTCCGTCTTACTTGTTGTCACCATGAGTTTCTTACATACCTCAGTTACAAAAAGCAGCTGAGGTAGCGTGCAGCGTTTACACTGGGCTGGCTCCTCAACCCCCAATAATGGTTGAGGATATGGATAATGGGGGTCAGCACCCCCTCACCCATTATGGATGAGCCGCTACTGGCACATCCTCAATCTATGCACTGTGTCTGTGTGGCTGGAGATGAAGAACAGTTGACTTTCAATTCATGTACATGAATTACAATGTTGCTTATGCAGTGATTTTGAACACATTAAGGGATCCATACACACCCTACAGTAGAAGATTACCAAAGTACCTGGTTGAGTAACTGTTGCCGAGATGTTATCTATTTAAAACTGGATGTTAATCTAATGACATTTTGCAATTCCTTATAGAAAGAAGTGCTATTAAATGTGTTTGACCAGGGTGGATGGGTTGGGCTAGTTGTTTGCTTATATTCAGGGCGGGGGAAATGTCTGTCCCTGTAGTGACAACTCCCACCCTTGCCTTCTCACAACTGAGCCATCCCCAACTCGGCCCAACATTCGCGGCAGCCCAACCGGGGCTATCCCGCAACAGAGGCATAACTAAGAACATTGCAGTCGCAGTGGGGTACGCCATTGCCATGCAATCAGCACGCTTTGAACCCAAGGGTTCAGTTACAAAAACGAGCAGTGACAGCGGTCATTTATAACTTGCCTCCTCCACTCAAATGGAAATGAGGCGGGGATTCCTAGAACCATAAACACAGTGCAATTCACTTACAAATAAAACGGCGATTGTGAGCAGAGGGAGCGATTTGGTTCCACGTTATCTCTGCAGCATGTAATATCCAGCAACAGATGGGTATATGGGCCTAAGGGTAGTAATCAGATCAGAATTTGGCACCCATGAGCCCACTGTTTAGTTTCCCAATAACTACGGTCAGCACAATAGAAGCATTTATTTGTGATTACGCAGTTTGACAAGCATATGACATCTTTAGCCATATATCCTGTGCTAAAAACACAAAGGAAGGGGCACAGAAAATACAGAGTATTTGTGTGACAGTCAAACAAACGAATTAAACACAGTTTAAAGAGAACTAGTGGATGTAAGTTGAGGAAGCATGTTTCAGTTTGGAAGGGTCTTTCTAATAAAGTGTAAGCTGCACCTTTCGAAATCAATAGTGTGCCCAGCATGCAGTAAGCATTATTTTAACAGTGGTGGCCCTCACCCCAGTTGTATTCATGGCCCATTGAGTCCCGCAGTGTCGCTTTCAGGTCAGAAGAAGAATACGGGTTAGGTAAACAAAGAGCCTGCAAATGAACGCATGGCGGCTGGGCAAAGGAGCATCTTTATGACACCTGCAAAGAGTTCTTTGCCAGAGGGCATGCAGGCCACCAATTGGGGGTGGTGGCAGCAAATGGGGATGAGGATGGGGGAAATTGCCCCCCTCTATGGAAGCCTGTAGTCCTATCTAAGCAGGGACCGAGTCAGGTCCCGTCAACCTTTTTTAAGTTGAAGTGGCTCCCGAGAGTTATGGAGGGTAGGGATGGGGAGAAAGGGCGGAGCATCTACCCCATGTTGGCAGTCTTGACACAGCAAAATAATACTTACATTTAGGATGTTAAATGTACGCTTTACTGAAAGCATGTTACATGCTGCCTTTGCAGGCCATCACCTCCCTGGGATTTCCAGTATTCAGCAGCGTTCTTCTCACCTTGTTGCCTTGTTGCCTTTTTACTCCAGTTTCGTCTTTATTAACCCCTTGCTGACAGAGCGATTCAGCATACATTTAGTGGTTCAGCTCACAGCTGGCTGCCTGCCCGTTGACTATGTGCATCGCTCCATTCATTTTGACTCCATTGTCATGTAACCACCCCATGGGTGCCTCAGACATTTTACCAGCTGTAGCCAAGAGGGGGGCACAAAAATGTTAAAATGGGCCCCCACCAGCCCGAACATGTCTTCAGTCGGCTCTGTAGACAAGGCATATGTTCTGGCCAGATCTTCTGTCCTAAGCCCCTACTATGCATGAGGGATGGGGGGATGAGGGGGTGAGACAGTCCTGGTATCTGAGCTATAACATCTGAAAGTATGTCACTGTCCTGCCGCTTTGAGCAAGTATCTAAAATTAAGACCATACCACCGGTCAGTGATCAAGACAGCCATGAGCCCTCAGATCTCAAACAAGTGGCCATTCACTCAAGACAACTTTCAAATTCTATGGGTTGTAAACACCACACTCGGTTCCAGTAGGAATCCCGACCTAAGATACAATCAACGGGAGGATAGCTCAGTGGCAACTTGCTCGCTTTGGAAACAAGACGACACAAAGCAACACAGGTTCAATTCCCCGGGTCTGCGCTTAGAAACCTCTGGGTATTAAGCGCATTAAAAGTACGCAACTAAGAGACATATTACCGTAACAGCGCCTCGATTCCCCCGGGCAGTGAGAGCGCTTTAAAAATGCAAATAAATAAACACTAACATCTCACAGGTCGAGAGTAGAGGCCGAATGCCTCAATCCAGCCAGCTAGCCTAACTGCAACCCAATCAGCAGCGCAGACACAACACTGCAACCTCATTCTTGAATACAGAGGAGACCCAGCACAAACCTGCTGAACCAGATTTAAGTACGAGGGCTGTGCGCTCTCCTGGTCAGGTCTGCGGGGAATGTAGAACTTTTAATAAACAATACCAACAGTCAGAGCAGAAGAGGCAGCAGGCCTAGGTCTATGCCCACGATCCGCAGTCAAAAAACGAATCTTCGGTATCAACGGCGGCTCTGTGGAAGCAGACACCGATTTCTCGCGGTCCTCCGATGTCCACGGAGTTGACGTAATGTAGGCCCACTGTGCTGGACTCTTCAGAGACATCTATAGGCCCAATCGTGCCACAAGGACAGACCCACCAGCAGTCGCCTGATGAAGATAAATCAAAAGGTACTGTGGGAGAGTGGTAAGACGCAAGACCCCAATCAGTGCACCACTTTTCTTCCAGCAAGATTTATAGAGGGGAACGGCCAGGTGTGCTTTATAGACCAGTATCGGAATAACAGCCTGAGGGGGATTAGACGATTTGTGAAATGTGATGCCTCCATCAGTCACAGCTGTACGGAAAACAGCTGCATCACCACTCACGCTTTTTGTATTAACAATACTACATCGCTAGGAAATAACATAGGCTAACAGTTGCAAGTTAAAAAAACGCACAGCTTTGCTAAAACGAACAAGTAGGCCAGCACATTAACTCATTGAGAAATTTTCCCAGCTACACTAAAAAAAATATGCATTTGATTGCTGTAGATACGTCAACCCATTTACCAAAAATTGCTTGCAATACAAAATATCAAAAGTCAAAACTGTGCCAGCTGTTTAAGGCATTACAGATGCCATCTACATATTGGTCGAGTTGTAGGAGCCTCCTGTAATTTTTCCATGGATTTAAAAACATTTTCAAACATCACAACTTATCAGTTGATATCGCAGTGAAGGATTTGTCCAGATAAGACATTCCTAAAACGAGGTGGTGTGTTCCAACTTTGCTACACTAAAATCTCTGCGCCCCAAAACGTCTTCGCTTAACATAAGTCATAAAAAAACTACAGCAAAAACTGTTCAAAATATCATTAACTGTAGAGTAATCTCTGAGAGTATTGAACATTCTTGAAAGAATTGTTTATTCGCAGTTATCTTCCTTCATAAATCTCCATACTCTGCTTCCCCCTTGACAACCTGCTTCCACCCTCTTCACTCTACTGAAACTGCTCTACTTCTTGTAACTGACTCTTCCATCAGCTCGCTACATCAAATATTCTTCTCTTATTCACCTTGATCTTTCTGCTGCTTTCCACACCATGGATCAATACATTCTTTTATCCAGACTACTTTCACTTGGTATCCCTATGGTTCGGTTCATACGTGGTTCTGCTCTTACTTAACTAATCACAGCTATTTGGACTCCTGGGCAGGTCATTCGACGCCCTTTATTCCTTTACAGTATGGAGATCCTCCTTGACCTTCGTCCTCTTTTTTCTCTGTAGATCACCCCACTAGCCAGTCTGCATTCTAAACTCTCTACTTTTTGGTCTTCTTGCTTCCCAACTTGTTCCACTTTGCTCGATCTTGCACTCTTCCATACGTCTTATTTGCGTTTTCCTCTCGCAGTTCCATCACTCGGGCCCTGGCCTCACTCCAATGACCATATGTTGTGTTTCATCTCCAATAGCATTTTCTTTGTATTGTTTATCAATGTCTTTATGGCATGGCACCTTCATATCTCACCTCCCGTATATATCCTCGTACCAACCTTCACCTTCCTTAAACTCCAAATCTCTCTTTCTGACTGTTGCATGGCTCCCCACTACTCAGTCTTGCTCATGTTCTTTTTCTCTTCTGTCTCCTACATTTTGGAACTCCCATCCTCTACCTATTCTTTCCCTCACTTCCTACCTCTGCTTTCGTTCCCAGTTAGAAGCTGATCTTCTTTCTTCCTCTTAATGGATCATGGTTTATGAATTTGACCTTATTTTTTAACATTATTACCTATTGTACAGCACCTTGTCAATAAGTGCTATATAAGCACAAATAACAAAACATGGAGTTTAGGGCGCCTGAACCATACGGAGGCCCAATAGTTCACAAATGCAACAAACTTGGATTTTTGAAAGGAAACACTGAAAGGAGAGGGCCTCAAATCGGGCTGTGGGCGGTTACCGTCCATGTCCACCCTGGTGAGCGGGCATGAAAGCCCTTCGCAGTCCGGGGTGCGAATGCCTTTTATTATTTTTCCTCAGCAGATGTGCGCTGCTTGCTCAGCCGATCTCCTGAGGAGAAAAAAAAAAAAGAAAACAAAAACACCCCCCCCCCACCCCGAAAGGGGCCCCGTTGCACCACACCCACCCCCTCCCCAGACATGAATACAAAAAAAATGGCGCCACCCGGAAACGCGCCTCGGGTGGCTGGGACAGAGGCGGGGAATGTGTATTCTCGCCTGCTGTTCCAGCCACCTGATTGGCTGAGTGCCCTTCCATGGGTGCGAATGAAGTGCAGCACGTGGACCAGTTCACACTGCAAGAGCGAAAATACCTCAATCTCTGAAATATATGTCCGTTGTCAGATATAAGTACTCTAAACGATAGCAGGGCAAACCCATTACTCACCTGTTTGTGAAAGTTGCAGGAGCACGTGAGGAAGCTTCTACAAGCTTGCAGTACCGGCACCTGAAGAAGCAGGTGAAGGATATGCGTTAACTGTGAAAGTCGTGGAGATGGAGAAAAGGCCCAGTTAGGGGGGAAAAAACACTGTGTTATCGAGCGGGTTTCACGATAACTTCTATGAAGGCAGATGACCGGTGGAGTAGACGAGAAAGACCAGTCGAGGACCAACACATAGCATGGGATAATAAGCAGGAGCACCAGAAACTTTACGCACGGGCTGGAGGCAGGCACAGGAAGGCAGGAAAGCACCGGGAACCTGAGCAAGAGTGCACTGTCAACTCACCGTGGAGTAATGGTGGGGCGAATGGAAGAAAACAAGGACGACTGAGTAATTGTAATGCAGAGGCATGGGGTCTTGGAACCACTTTAGCATGATTGTGCGTGACGTGCCAGAAGTTAACATAGCCACCATTTTGGGACAGGAAACGGTTCCCATCCAGTGCCACCGTCAGCACGTCTAGAGAGACTGGCACACTGATTTAACATCAGTTGGTGAATTTGGGAGTTTAAACAAAAATAACATTCTGTATGTCGCGTTGTCCAGGTAAGCAGGAATCAAGCACTCTCTCACAAAAGAGGTTAATACAGGGCCCAAGCTGGTTTATGTGGGGAGCATTGAACAGTACTGTGATCCAGCCAAAGCCTCAGAGAATGTCCGACCATCATTTAACAAAAGAAAAGAGGTGATGGCTGGAAGGTTTAGAATCAATCTTAACCTCCGGCATTGCTCTGGGCAACCCTCCAGACCATAGTTTCCCCCCTGCCAAGCCATTACAGAAGGGGAAAGACTGAAACATGCCTTTATGTGCAGAGGGGACCTGGCCTAGAAGTTCGGGCTGGGCTACTGCCATTGGTGGCAGCAGCTGACTGATTGCATATGGCTGGACTCCTTTTGCAATGACACAGACATGCTAAAAAACGGTGGTTTGAAAAGTTGCCCAGAGCAGTGCCAGTGGTTCACATTTATTCAAAACCTTTCACCCATCACTTTTTTGGTTGTAGACCATCATTTAACATCGCGCAAGTTGAGCATCTCAGACCCCAGGTCTGATATGCTGTCTGGGTTTGAAACCTCCCAGATGCTGGCCTAGTTTGAAACCTCCAGGGTTTCAGAACCAGTGAAGCTTCAGATCCTCATCAGCCCTCAGTTACTCAAGCACACAGAGGTCTCAGATTCTCAAAGAATCTCACAGTCATTGAAACGTTGCTCATATAGGATTGAAGGACGTATGAGGAGATCAGACCCCTTTCAGCTCTCCAGTCCCTCAGATTCTCTGGGTTCCATTAGATGTTTTGAATAAGATGGAAGGCATTGGGTGCCTTAGTGGATCTTTGGTCCTTCAAGTATTCTCAGCCACTTTTCTTCTTGCTGAAGGTTTGATGTCTCCTGAAGAAGGGGCTGTTTCGCCATTTGGGCACTTTACATAATAAACAGTGAGGCCATGTATACGGACCATTCTGGAAACACTCCGAATATTACCTTTTGGGACAGACGCCAAGTAAAAGTGACCGAGCAGCTGACTCTGCAATAGAAACATGAGCCGTTATACAAGAGGATGAAATAGTTACACTAATGAGGAAGGAATATAAATCTGAATCTAAATTAAACGTGTGGAAAGGAAAATCTAAGGAAATTAATAATCTGCCCATTTCCTGATGCTGGAACATTGACCTAGTGCCCTCCCGCATCAAGGATCAATGCAAGGAAAGAGGGGTGGCACAAGGGTTGTGTGGGGCAGCAACAACTTAATTAGTTATTGCTGTCCAACAGAAAATGGCACCCCAGTCTACGGCACCCCCAGTCTATCAGGACCACTCCCTGAAAAGGAGTGAGGACCTCAAGGAAGGCCACCAGGTTTTTGGGTGGCAGCACAAGAGATGACCACTTTGCATTAGACAGAAGAAGGCAATCAGTATGGCCCTGGAAGTCTTCCTAACACCGTGGGCGCAATGAGTCAGGCAAGCAAGAAAGAATTAGACATATGGGATCTTATCCGACTCAGATGGTACCAAGCTAAATAACAAACGTGGACAAGCGGTGTTATTTGGGAGTAACCAAGAGTGTCTGCCATTAATCTGGGCCTTTAGTGCATGTGCATGTTTGTTCATCCACCACCCCAAAAACTCCTCACTCCATCAACTCCAAGCAGAATGTCAAAAACAGTTATTCCATTTAGCATCAAGATGGCCGAAACGGGTGACTGCTGCCCTCTACAAGACTTCACAACATAGCAGTACCCAGCATCTCTCAACATTACGGGCCCACAGCCAGCAGAAGTCTATTCCATTCTACATCCTATGTGTCTCGAGCAAGTGTTTCTTTCTGCAGCGACCCTCAATGGATTCCAGCAGGTCACCGAAAAGTCCAGTCTTCAGCATGTCCGCAATAGTACCCTCCACCGGCGGTCTCTAGCAGGTGCTTTTCTATGTGTGTAAAAAGCAGAATCAATCCAGGTAGCCCATGTACCAATCCCCATGCCCCATCGTCAACTGTCAATTAAGGATTTATCTTCTGATGCACCATGCCCACTCCTCCTTCCAAGGATTGAAGTTCCTGGTGCTGAAGAACACGCTATACTGACTACCACGCCAAGAATGGAGAACCGGTTACATAGCTTCAGATATACTTAGCTAACGAGTATGCGTGCTGCTAAGACCTGCCAGATGAATCTAGTATGCTCATTTGCTGGCCTGCTTAGCACACCAGCCCTGTCTCCACCTATAGATTTGCTTTCACACTATGAATACCAGTCTGTACTAGATCTTCTTAATTCTGCTACAGACTTTGGACTAGCTGTTTTACTGTAATCCAGTTCTAAGGATTCACCTGGCTTAGTGAAAACGCCTCCTTATGTTAATCAAAAGCCCGGTCAGCGTGTTTCTTCTATGACCTCCTCCACTGAAATATGATCACCTGTTTTTGATGCTTTTAGGAATTCCCCATTCAACAGAAACTGCTGCACCTAGACACATGTATTGCTTCTCCTTTGGCCAACAAGTTCCTTCTCTTCCCAATACTGGTGGACCTTCTGTCCCCATATAAGACGCAATGAAAAGGAAGATCTAGAAATCCTGCATTCCTCGACAACGTGACCCAGCTTAGCAATACACATGTGGCAACGGTCACTGCACCACATAGCTCACGGGACTAATGAATCAGAAGAGAAGCAGTTCAGGAGCAATGACCTTACCACTGAACCAGTGGCATATATCACAAATGGATTGGCCAATGATAAGACCTGCCGTCCACGTTCGTGCCTCACGGACCTCGTGAAGACATCTGATCTGTAGTCCAAACTCAAGTTGAGCAAAGCTTTGTAATGGTGTCACTCCAGGTAGGCTAGAGAAGGGTCCCTGGAGACCCTAGGTGCTGGGCGCTCACACCGAGATGCTGGCCTGTGCACAAAAGGACCTCCAGGGAAACTCCCCCATGGTTTCAGAGTAGAAGATGTAGTATGCATGCAAAAGAGATTAAAATGTCTTGGTTTAGAAGTCCAGCTTGTGGGCCCCTGTTCTTGGGACTCAGTGAGCTCCATTTTGTATCGCCCACAATGGAAATACAATAGAACGACATGTGTGAACATAGTTTGCTGATGGTCAAATAAGGAAACACACTTGCAGTGAAGCAAGACATCAGTACACACTGTGTTGAGACTACGGGTGTCTGACTCCAGGATGGCGGAGATCCTTTCTGAGCCCACCGTCACGATCCTACCCACCTGCCACCCAGCACTGCTACATGCGCACATTCAGAGACTCCGTTTATGATATACTGCGAAGTTAAGAACAACAAACTGCCTCTGCATTCATTTATTTGTATTACTGCTGCGGTTTTGGGCCAATCTAATTTCATGTCCCAATCCGGATTTTGGGTTAAACCAGCAGATGTATTCTGGTACATGTATGCTGTCCAAAATGCAGAGGGCTGGAGGAGGTATACTAAGTACATTTGTTTGCAGCAAGCTACTAAGAGCTGGAGAGGCCCCGATTGCATTCACCGGTTTCAAGCTATTGCAGGCTAGGCTGCAGAGAGCTCGAGGACACTTAATTACAAACCACTGCTGCAGGCTACTGAACCCAGGGCTGGGCTTAATTGAACACAGCTGCCTGAGACTGCAATCAGCGCCACCCTGTTGGCTGGGAGGGCCTTTATAAACTCACTTTGAACAGAAGCAGTTGTCAGTCAACTGCTTCCCACTGGGAGTTTGTGCTTGTGCGCCTGTGACCAGTATTTGAACCTTTCCTGAATAGCCCGATTCTGGCTTTTGAATCCCGTTTGCTGTTGGTGCATTGCAGCATCCTTTCCGGTCTGCCTGTTATTGAACCTTTCCTTGATTTCTAGCTTTTGACTTCTGAAACCTTGTTCCGTTTTGCTGTTGAAGACATTCAGTTCTTTACGGATATCTTTTCTGCCTTTCTGCAAACACTGTGTTTTGTAAGCATTTGTGCTTTATAGACTTGTCCTGTTTCTGATTAGCTTTTCTCTCTCTGCGCAATCCCAGCATTTTGAAGTTTTCCTATGTGTTCCTTGCCTGCGATATTACCAAACTTCAGCCCATAGTTCTAGTGCCTGAGATTCCTGCATCCCTCGTATTCGCTGTGTTAGCAGCAACCTATCTTGCCCGAGCCCTTTGCCTTTTGTATTCGGATATTCCTGTCTCCACTTTGTACTTGGTTTCCCTATCCTGTTCTGTACTTGGTTATTTCTTTCAACACTGCTTTCTACCTATATTACATCTTGGTCCACTGTTGTGACTTCGCTTTAAATCCGTTTTCAGTGTGAGCCCTGGGTTGGTCTCTGTTAAGATCAGATAAGGGAAAGACTTCTACTGCCTTCGTCTAGTCCATTGAGGTCTTACCTGCCTCAGTATATGGTCTCCAGTTTAACCCTTGCACTGAGTACAACAGTCTCTTCAGCACGCCTAACTCATGATGCTGTTTTATGACCATCTTTTAAGAATAATCTGGTGATAGCGATCCCAAGGCCTTTCCCTAATCCCTGGAGACCCCTTATCATATTCCAGTACACCCTTTATTCTGATCAATCTGTGTTGCACAGTATATTCAATTGTCTTTGCCTTCGCTCTGTCGATTTACTTAGCGCCAGCTCCTGCCCCTGCCCCTGCAGTTCCTGTGATTGTCTGTCTCAACTCAGATCAGCCTGGAATGTACCCTGTTTCTGTTGTATGCTAGCATTGCCACAGGAATCTCCCCGAATCTACAGTGCATACTGAGATCTAGCCTTTGCCCTGTCTCTCTGGCCAGACCCTGGACACCCTCAGGGAACAGAGCTGCTAAATGGCCTGCTGAAGTCCATACGCATTGGGAATTGGTACTTTAGTCATTGCCCAGAAATCAGAGAGATTGCTTCAGGTTTCCAAACAGGTGATCCAGATTCCCTGCTCAAAGCCCTGATTTCAGTTTGTGGAGGGACATAACGGGGACCCTAAGCAAAACGATGGCGTGGGGCTTAGGAGTTGATTGGCGAACACAGATGGAGGTGAGTGGAGAGGTAGACAAAGGAAAGAGATGGAAACGTATGGAGTGGTAGGAAGGAACATCTCGCAAAAGAGGGGAAGAGGAATATCAAGAGTGACAGGAGACTAGGTAGTGGAACCTCAAAAGAGAGAAAGAGAATGAAAGAGAAAGAGACAGAGGTTCCAAAGGACAAAGCAGAGAAAGAAAGGGGACTGGGGGAGGGAAAACAACCAAAGTAGAATGCAGAAGGGAACACTAGGAGGAAGGGGTGGAGTGGAACGGACTGGAGTGCTGTGAAAGCATTGGGCCAGAAAGGTGCTTTGCACTTGGTAGAGCACAGTCCAAGTGCTGGTTAGGGGTGGTACAAAGACTCATGGAGACCAACTCTAGTATGGCCCAGAGATTGGAAGGGGCACAAAAAAAACAGTCCGGGATTGTAAAAGTACCCTATGGGGTCATACTGTTTCTGAAGAGTCTGAAACTTGATCCCCACCAGGTGACCCAACTATGCTGGGGTGTGGGCAACCTGCAGCAGAGAGGACCAATGTAACTGCCCGACAAGCCAGCCAAGAAGGACCCAAGGGACAAAAAAAAAGAAGTGGTTGGGAGCACTCTACATTGCAAGAGGCAGTGACACAGCTATGCAGGGTGACAACCCTAACCTAAAGGAACAGACTTAGGACAATAGTCATAAAACAATAGGAGAACCTAGTACAGGGATCTGCAACCTGAATCTCACCAAATGTTGACTATGAATCCCATGATCAATCACCATGGTCTAGGCTGGCTAGTGCTGATGGGAGTTTTAGTCCAAAACATCTGGAGAGCTGCAGGTTGCAGACCCCTGTACTAGACTAGAAAGAACTCAGAATGTTTTCTGGGCTCAGCATCTGCAATTTGAATTTCTACCCACACCCTAAATACAAAACAAACTACACTCACCACTGTCCATAAGAAGGAAAAAACATCCTCACCTTCATCGGTTATTGATCTTCACCTACCATCTGCCCCGAGCTCTCACTGTCCCTCACCACTGCGATGAGGTAGCCCTTTTAAGGGTAAATACTTGTCGCTTTTTTACCCTAGGAGCTCCTCTTCGGGAACCCCGAACTCCCTTGCATAAGGACACACCATTAAAACCAAAGTTCATAGGCTTAAAAAAGCTGGGACCCGAGCTTGTGCCAAGGAAAATCAACATGTCTGCTTTAGGCCAACAAAAAGTAAAACAAAGTGGCAATCCAGAAAATGGGCTTGTTATTTTGTTTGATCCAGTGACCCTGCAGAGAAAAACAAATGCATGACCTGTTCTACCACAATGTGACAATCCACTGTTGGGGGGGAAAAATCATGTCTACCACATGAAATTAAAAAGTATCTTGCAAGCGACGTGGAAGATAAACAGTTTTAATTTCTGCACCCCAACAAACAGCAACAGGAAATTAGGTATTAATTTATTCCTCATGGTTACCGGAGGGTTTAGAACACATATAATTCAAACACATGAGCAAAATAATAGAGTGAAAGCGATTTCTGAATAGCAATAACTTCCAAGGCCTGATTTTATACTTTAACTGGAATTTGCATGCTTAACTATTGCCTAAATCAATGTTAAAAACATGTGGAAAAGGCAAGGCCAGAACTTTGGAGAACATTTACATCCCAAAAGAATTCAGAAGGCCTAAGGATACGTTTAAGAGCTTAAAAGATAAATCTACTTGTGCTACAAACCTGTCATATGCTATAAATCATACTTAGCATGTTTCATTTTAACTAAAATAATATAAAAGGTCATACAGAAAAAGCAGCATTAAAAAGTTCCCTTTTATTTTGCATTGTATGTATTACACTTGGAGTCACACTGTGTATTTGAAACTCGGAAAAGACTTGCCTAGACATTTCTGTTGGAGATTGAGGGAAGCTTGAAATCGTTTGAGAATTCGCTAAAAACCCCAGTTCAGGAAAAATGACTACTGCAAGACAATGGCCTACACAGAACCATTGATCTATTGCGCTGAAGGCAGTCTTTAAGGAGGCAGCCCAATAAACCCATTGCAAAATGCCAGCTAAAGGGGGCTAGGCTGTGGTCTTCAAAAGACCAGTCATCATTTGTCGAAACATAGGCCTCATAACAAAGTCCATTAGCTGAATCTATGCAACAGTTTAACTAATCTTCATGAGAGGCCAAATAAATTATGCCTGGACACATAGTGACATCACAAAAAAGTAGGATGCAGAGTTGTATCAATGGTGCTCTCTATAGGATGAAGCCAACATTTATTCACTTCCAAACTGGATAGGAAAATACATTAAAATCCAAATATTTAATTTAAAAAAAAATCCCAACTGTCAGATCATCACAAAATGTTAGCATTTTGTAGCTAGAAGTTATATCTACCAAACTATTTCAAAACTAATATTGGGGGGCTTTGTAAAGATTATGAGATAATTAGGAAAAACAATTCTCTTCTAGTGTTTATCACAGCGCTATCGTTCACACTTTTGATCATGCACACCGATTATTCAATATTTATTACACGCCACATGCTCATGGGCTTCAGAGCGCACAAGAAACCTACAACAAGGAACATGTCGAGACATTTCAGGGTCAAGATCAGGACTGGGAGGAAGAGAAAGGGCGGACTGTACAGCTCCGTTTAAGGTTGAACAGGTGACGCTACACCAGTGCTTTAAAGACAGCAGGAGGGTCTGCTGATCTTATAGATCCTGGGAGGACATTGTCTGGATGTTGAAGGTTGTGCCACCATGTCTGACAAACTTGAATCTTGGTCATGAGAGTCTGGAGACATTGTGACCTTGCAGTAACCATCCTGGTTTGTTTATCTCAATCCGTTGAAGGTATTTCATGCTTGTGTTATTCAGACATTTGTAGGACATGGTCAGAATTGTGTGAGTGATACAGTGCCTTATTGGAAGCTAGTGAAGTTCCCTTTGAACATCGTATACATGATTCCGCCTAGAGAGCAAAAATGGCACGAATCACACAGTTTTGTGAGACCTGCAATGAGTGGGCATTGGCTAGGGTGGAAAGGGGGAGGGGGGATTTATGGGTGCACACCTTTTTCACAGTAGAGAAAGAGTTATTTATCTAGGACCCAGCACTGCTGGTTTAAGATATTAAAGGTGCCGGGGAGGAACTGAGGATTTGGCATAATGCCTCCACTATACACAAAGGGAAGAGGATCCAAGATCGGAATCCTCCCGTCCCCCGCACACTATATCCTATCGCCTATAAGATGGTTAGTGATTTAGTTTAGAAAATAATACTTATATTTTCAATAATCCACAGTTCCAATAGCCAATTACATGACTAAGTCAAGCAGCCAAATGTTCTAAAACATAGAAGGCAATTTAACTGAAGAATATGCAAGCAAGCTGTGTCCAACAGTCCAATATAAACAGCTGACGCATTTCAAGGGGATTCCTCTTCTTCAAAAGCCTAACGGAGCGTGGAAAGAATTTCACATAAAGAAAAGACTCAACATTGGCTAGCGTGGCCCCAGCCAGCAGGCTGTTACAATAATCAAGCCTTGAGTTGACTACAGTAGTAGCTAACAGAGCACACAGTTGCTGGCAGAGATGAAAGGGTGAATGTGACTGCAATTTTGTAACAAACCCACAAGACGAGTGGCGGTGTGCGACATGATGTTTCTTTGTAAGTTTGGCGTCTAAGAAGACGCAAGTGTTTTCACGCTCTAGGCGACTGTGATGATGTTGCCATCGATGCAGAAGTTTCTGTAGGTCAGGTCAAGTTTTTTCAAACGCTGGCCTGTGGCTACAATCAGAAGCTCAGTCTTGTCTCTATTAAGGGCAAGGGAATGATCAGCCATTCAGGTCCGTACTGCATCATAGACTAGGTTAAGGGACTGGGAGTCCAGAGTGTAGTTTCCAGAGAGCTCAAGGACCTAGGTGTCTTCCACATAGTTGGTATACTGTACACCCAGGTTATCAAGGAGACCAAGCAGGGGTCTGATGTTGCTATTAAACAGCGTGGGAGCAATGCAGGAGCCCTGTGGAACCCCACAGGTTTGTATAGTGGGTGATGAGCCAGCTTTGACCAATGCTACTCTAACAGTAAGTGGGCAAAGAAAGGATGAGATCCATTGAGAAGTGAGATCCGAGCACCATGCCTCATCCCTTAACCTGGTAACCAGAAGGGAATGGTGAACCAGGTCAGAGGCCGCAGAGAGGTCCAGTAGCATCAGTAGGGTTGAGTGACACAGTCCACCATGCTGGCCAAGCTGGATTTGAGGTCCAGCTTAGCGGTTTCCATCCCATGAAGGGCACGGAAGCCTGACTGGTGAGCACCCAGAATGCCCTAATCTTCAATGTGGCCCTGAAGTTGCAAGTAGGCTACCTTGTCCAGGATTTTGGGGAGAAAGGGCACATTCATAATGGGCTGGTAGTTATTAGCCAATGCTGATCCAAGGTGCTTTTCTTCAGTAATGGAGTGATCCAAGCCTGCTTCAGAGCGGATGGAACCATGCCTTCAGTAAAGAAGTGGAGAGGTTCATGAATTTGGTCATCCATGGGATGAGGAGCTCAAGAGCACCTGTCAGGATGTCAACTGGACAGCTGTCTCCCAGGCATGACGTAGGTCTCATGCCAGTAATAACTTTGTGAATTTCAGATTCAGAACACTTGGTGAAGTTAAAGCAATTCTGCTTGGTCTGTGGGGAGATGTTTACGTGCCCCAGGGAGGGGAAGGGAGCTCTTGATCCAGCGGTACACTTTTGTAGGTCACTAATGGGCTGTCTGTTACCGTGAATTTTGTAGGCGATTTCATCGTGAATGAATGGTTTGCCACCATGCTAAATCGTTGGGGAGCGCCTGGCTAAAATAGGAGCTTCCTTGAGCTCGGACAGAATCTTAAAATAGTTCACTAGAGCTTGAACAGACATTCGAGATTCTGAAGTTAAGGTAAGTTGACTCTGCTTTAAAAATGGCTGTTTTGAATTCTTTCACGACTTGTTTATACCGAGAGAGAGAGTGTGAGGACTGGGATTCTTGCACCACTCTCTTTCAGTAGACTTTTTTGCGTCTTAAAGAGAGGATATTGTTATTAAACCACGTCTTCTTGTGGATCTCATGTTTAATCTTTTTGGTTTTCACAGGGGCCAGAGCATGGTTGAGTCCACGAGATGAGTCACTATGTTGGAGGAGTTAACAAAAGTGACCAGTCTCTTCAGTCTAGATGCCAGCATGGGGGAACATTTGGCTTATGTGACATGTTTACATTTTCTGGATTTTCTGATCCGGGCAGTGTGTCCATTCTCGCAGGAGGTGCTGGTAGAGGAACCTGGAAGAGAACTAAATGATGGTCAGACCAGACATAAGTGTGGACTAACATCCGAGAGGGGGATGAACAGAATCTAATTTCTATTAAGATCATACATTTAATTTCAAAGTAATATATATAAAGAAACTGCCTTTTTACATTAGGAGTGGATTCACGCTTCCCTTTCAGTGTCCAGAGGCTGGTCAAAACCACACCTATGCCACAAGCTGAATTATGATGGAATATGGGAAAAGGAAGCTGGAAGCATCTTCAAGAAAACTAGATGGCTGGGGCAAGTGAAGACCATTGGAGACTAGTTTGCAGACAGGCAGAGAATCCTTTGCACATATTAAAAGTTGGGCTCCAGAAAACCAGCTTCTGAAGCAGTAATTCCAGACTGATGGAGTCCCTGGTGGTTCTACAAAAACAAGAATTTACTTTTAAAAAGTAGGAAAAACACCAAAGAAAACGCAAAATGGTCCCTATAGATATTCTTTGGGTAAAAGTCTTGGAAACAGAGGCTGGGAGGAGCCAAGGGCAATATGAAAGATACAGGCCCAGTCTTAAATATGGCCCTGTGTCTCACATTTATATATAAAGTACCAAATGACACACACATTCCTTAAAGCCCAATGCATTTTGTATTGAGAGGCGAAATTTAAAACTGAAAGTAACTTTAGTGCACTTAAACGCAGACTGTTTTTTTAAACTTAAGCACCACTAAATAAAATCCTTGGCTCAGGTCAGCATAGAATTACATAGGTTATGGTGTTGTTCACCCACTATCGCCTGGTGTGATAGAAAGCAAATGTGCACCCACTGTGATTACTGTCATAATTGATAGGTTTATGCAACACTTGTGTACAGGCGCGCTATAAATGTCATATCATTATAACCTGAAATTAGCACAGATAACTCATCCCATTCTTAGAAAATAGTACATTGTTAAGCCCTTGCAGCCCTTTATCTTTGAATGCATAAACAGAGCCACACGTAATGTAGGGAAAGGATCTTTTAATGTACATTTCACTGGTGAAGATGACATCTCCAGCCCAAACTTTCTACACTGAAGGAATAGGAATAGATTGAAAGCAGTGCGCGCACACGCACGCATGCATGCACGCACATGTACTTCTAGCTGCACACTGCTGTATTAAAAGTCACACACGTATCGCTTGATGAAAGTAGCACACCTGTTAAGTGAGTCGCACACATGTTCACTGAAAGCTGTACATACATATTCTGAAAAGATTGCACACATCATTGGAATATAGGTTTAGAATGCTCCAGTGGAGAGATTAATACAAGCAGGGACAATTCGGATTGCTGGTTGATTATTAATAAGTCCATAATTGAGTAGCGATTTCTTAGTGCAAAGTCAGAAACCGCTTTAGTTACATTATTCTTTTAAATACATTTAAAATCTTGAGAAACACACTAGATGTTCTCCTTGGCCAGAATTGTGGGGTGGGATTGTACATTAAGGGGTATTAATTCGCTTATTTCATGATATGGTGTTTATAACGCGCCTGTACACAAGTGTTTCTAATCATGAAACACATGTTGCCTTAACAGAATGCATAAATAAACCTATCAATAGCTAATCAAACAGAGATGGGTCTGGGAAAACCTAAGGATATGGATTACCAAAGAGTCGCTAGAGCCGAAGGGAACCAGTTTAGAGAGTGACGCAAGGGGCGCCGTCAGGGCAGTAAAAGAGTGAGTTGGCAAATCAGAATGTGAGACTGCAACCGGTGAATGGAGAGTGAAACTGAAGAAAAATGTGTAAGATCTATAGCGAAAAGATGGTTGCTTGTGGTCAAAGAGAAAGGTACTGGCTTAGTGTTTGAGGCAGGCGGTAGCAATTTATTGTGATCGGAGGATAGCACAGGGGCAACATGCTGGTCTTGGAAGCAAGACCACGCAGAGTACCAGAGGTTCAAATCCTGAATCCGCGCTTAGAAACCTAACTCGGATATTAAGCATGTTATAAAAACCAATTAAATAAATAAAAATTCAGAAGTAAATAAAAGAAAGGCAGCAGACTTGAAAGTGAGGTTGTTACAAACAGGGAGAGGATTGCAAAGGTGATAGCGGAAGAGGGTAATTGAAGGAAGACAAAGATTGCCAAGGTGACAAATAGTGTGAAATACCAACTAGATGTTAAGTGGTTGAATGAAGACAGTGATTGGAAACAAGAAGAACGTATTAGGGGAGAGAAAAAGAAGGTACAGAGCATATAAATGCCGAGCACATCTGAGACAAATTAGAGACAGCGATAGCTTAGACAACCAGCATAAGGAGGTTCCTGATGATCACATGGGCCCATGAAGACTAGAGGAAAAGTGAGGTTCAAGACAACAAAGTGATGGCTGAGAACAAGAAGGAGAGAATAGGAACAGGTGGGGAAGAAAGAACGACCCGAGAGAAAGTTTCAAGGGGACAAAGTGGGCAGCCAAGAGGCGGCTTCTCCATCGAATGACAACAGGTGCAGCGAGAACAACAGACAAGCAAAACACAGATCCAACAACTGGGAAACAACCTAAGAAGCAAAGGTTGGGCAAACCTCTAAAGTTTCAGTCTTCCCGACAGCCTTAGCAGAGGCTACCCAAAAGCTGACCAATCACTCTACCCTCCTTATTGGTACAACAGGGGGAGGAGACAACCTCCCTTAGAAGATGTATGTAAGAAACCTTTGTCTTGGACAAAGAAAGCTTTTTTTTGTGAACTTTTGGGGATCTTCTTTTACCGTGGATTTTGGAATGTTGTTGAACGCTTGAGAAAACCGAACAAGAACACGATAGGGGAGAAAAAAGGGAAGTTATCATTCTTTGTTAAGAAGTCCATTTGCCTTACACTCAGGTTAGAGATAAGACACTTTGGCCAACATTTGGCCACTCTGACCATCCTAACATTGTTAGTTACGTTTGACAAATATTTTGACACTTTATTTAGAGTTGGCTTCAGGATGTAACAGTTTAAATGTATCCAGCTCCATTTCTGATAGCACAAGTGATGAGGCAGTAAGGCCCAGCGGCCTCTCCACACCAGAACACCCCTCATTAATAGGCTGCTGAGAAACCTAGTCCTCTCCAGCACTTTTTACAGCTCTGTTACCTCACCCTCCTCTATAAAACCGCCCTCAATGGTTCTTGCTTTTTTGATAATGCATGGTTGATTAACCCCCCGCCCCCTGGGACCGAACAGATATATCCCTTAGGAATTCAGATTACCCTCTGCCACTACAGACTCACCCCTTTATCATGTGGCTAGCAAGCACGGATGTAAAACAAGTCTTCAGCAAATTAAATGTGACCCTACCACTGCACCATAGATACCTCCCTCAAACTCGACCGGGAATTTAGAAGACAGAAAATGTGTTTACAGAAACCCTGCTTCAGCCACACTGGCACTTCTCAAAGAACTGGTTAATGAAAGGCAATCTATAGCTGGTATCCCTACAATATCCCTACAACGGCACCCCTTTACTAAGCAGCAGGACGAAGTGGGAGCCAGAATAATCGGAAGCCATCCATCCTCCACCAAAACATGCATACGTTTTACTTGGAACTCAGAGATTTTAGTTACCGACTACTTGATTTAGGCATGCACAGAGTTTGCCAAGGAAAGCTGGCACATACATCAAGCACCAGTGTTGAAGTCATAGCCACATGCCGTCTTGAACTTCACTTACCGGAGCATGGCTTCAGAAGTGACAAGCCCAGAATGCGATGGGGTGTGCCCAAAATGAGCTGCGTTTACTAATATTACACTCTCCCGAGTACAGTTGGGACAGGGAGCAGGGCCGGGCACAAAGCCCACTAACAGCGGCTTTTGAAAGATTGGGCACTTTTCCAGAAGCAAACTGGAAATACTGTGCTTCCTCTAAAAGAATGATCCTGGCGCCTTTTCCTGGCTCTTTTCCTTTCAGACAATAACAGGGTCTGTAATAGAAAATGTGCTTTTGTAACAGCTTCACCATACAAACACATGAACACAGCAACCGGGTCTCACTATGCCGAGTAGTCCCAGGCTACTTTCTTGGGAAGGAAGACACATTTGGAGCACTCACTTTGACAATAGCACGGATAACCTAACCAATAGTTTAAGAAGTGAGTGCTGTGAAGTTCTGTTTCGGCATATGCAGTGATCATTTTCAGATCGTTCTCAAATGGAGTGTTTTGTGTATGTGTGTGGATGTGCATGCACATGCATGTTCCGTTTCTGTACAAAAAAGGTTCGTTTCCAAATGTTGGCACATGTTTTGAGCATGTCCAAATTGTGTTTCAGAAAGTTGGTGGGTGTTTATGCGCAGATTTACGAGGTTTGCACAGTTGATGGCTATTTTGTATGCATTGCGCACATAGCCAAATATAGGTTTCAGTAGTATTGGAAGCCACAGGGTGGTTGCTGTGTCAGCACAGAAATGTTCTGTTTCTGCAAGGGCAGTTTTGCCTTGTGTTATGTGCTCGTCCACGTTATGGATACATTTGCATGAGCCTTCTTGTTTCGTTACCATACGTGTTGTTATATTTTCTGAAATATTAACACACTTTGCATATTTTTATACAAAATACAAATGTCCTGATCTGAGTTTCAACATGCACCAGATCAAGATTCATGCCAAAAATGTATTAAAAAACCCCCCAAAAAAACACAAAAATACTATAGAGCCAGACAATTGATATATTTGTCCGGAATCTGTGTTTTTTTAGGGTTCTACGAACAACTGAATTCTAAAAAAAAAGTTTCATTGTAGTGTTTTCAAGACTGATTTTTAACCAAGAAAATTTTCATTAATGATGATATGTTATTTATAACGTGCTTAATACCCAGAGATCGAACCCGTGTTGCTGTTTGTCGTCTTGCTATCCTCCCCTCACCAAAATTAAACATGTATACTCTAATGGGTCATACATTATATGAATTTCCATGGATGAGGTCTAAAGCTACAGACAAAAATATTCTTTGTTTGTTTTTCTACGTAAAGTATCACATAACTATGGTGCAGCTACTTCACCATTTTATTATATATATGCATACATATACACATACATATACAAACACACACAAACAATATTCAAATATTGAATGCCTGCGGGCTGCAGTGTGCTTTACAAATCTAAATAAATAAATATTAGCCTAAGTACCCGGCTTTGCCCGGGATGTCCATTCTCAGATCTTATTTCATATTCCGCTGAAAAGATGAACAAATATTGTTGTTTGCCACAAAGGTAAAACGTGATGCATGTTAATTTCACTAATTGAACACCAAAATGTTATGTTATTTGTCTCCGATTTAAATTCTCACATGAATATCATATGTCTATGCTTACTTTGATTATTTGCAGTGTTTTTAGCAGTAAATACACACTGCAAATAATCTGAGTAAGTATACAAAAATGATATACATGTGAGAATTTAATTCGAAGGTAAATCAAAATGTGGTGTTCAATTAATTTGTGAAATTAACATGTATCAAGTTTATTGCAAAAGAAATTAATTAAAAGAAAGACACACACACTTCTAAAAAAAAAAAATGTAAAACTAAAAAAGCAAGACCAGTTCAACACAGACAGCGCTACAATGAGCACTTTCTACAAATGACCAGTAGATGGCGTGCAAAACACCACAAAACATAATGCCGAAAAACCAAAAAAAGTTAATTATCTCGGAAATGGGATGACCTATCATGCTAGAAATAGTTGCATTAATTCGGGAATAAAATAAAGAATATCCCATGCAGAATCCATGACGCCAGACCTCACTGTTCATGAGGAGCTACGTCCCCAAGTTCAGCGCCACATACAAACCCACATACACAACTTACATACATAAGATATATATAACAGGTGGTGATAGTGACCCCATTTTGTTGAACTCCACTTTGGATCTCTCCTTCTCAACCTTTGGAAAATTCCTACTCACAGCTCTACAAAAACCAACCTCCACTCTAGTGCTCCGCAAACTAGACTACTGCTCGTGCCTACTCCTTGGCCTTCCTCTATAATCTTTCCTCCAACTAGATAAAGTCCTCATCTTCGCTAGATGCACCCTCTACAACCCATCAAAACCCTCCTCCACTTCTACTTACCAACACTGTGATAGATGGCAACTCAATGCACAACAGCTCCCTTTTCAAGTTTCTTTGCCTATTCTACAAAGCTACTCGACAGTCTTGTTCCTCAGTACCTGGCTGCCTGTATCCGTCTACTCACCACTTTGTTCCTTCCGCTCCCCCACTGTTAACCTCATTGTCCCACGTCTCCTACTGTACCGCCTCTCTCTTTCACCACTTCTCCCAACTCCATTCCAACCTGCTAGCCATCACAGTCAAAAGGCAGCCAAGCTGCACCCTTCTCCCACTCCCCTTCCCAGTCCCACCACTCCCACCACTCCCCTCCAGTGTATGTTCACAGTACTCCTCTAGATTGCAGCACTTGCACTAGGTTAATGTCACATGTGTAAGTCACTTGGCTTTTGTTTGGTTTTGTTTTGTCCCTGGTCTACGTGCCACTTTGTTCATACCCACGTCAACTGGCTCACCATTTGCTCTCATATTTATGCTATTGTACATGTCAACTAACTGCAAATGCCAAATGCCTCCTCTAACTGTAAATGTGCTATTGCAAGTCATTTCGGATTGCTATCCCGGTCATAAAATACAAGGAATTTTTCAGAGTCCTATAACGTTGGTATGATTTGACAAATCTTCATGAATCTTCCTTTAAAAAACAAAAAATGAGACCCAGAGCCAAGTTAACAGGTGTGCCGAAATGTATGTTTATTTAATTAATTTCTCATAGGCCCATTGTAGCTCTCACCTAGAGCCCAGGCTGCTGGACAAATTTGCACCACACCTTCCAAGGATGTCTGTCTGCTTTAACTCATTGTGGACTGCCACAAATCCGACAAGCATTTACATTAAAAACCTGGACAAAACCATGTTGGCTTTATCTGGGTGCACAGAGCCACAAGGCTCTTTTCATGCCCAAACTAGCCAATTTGCACGATCCATGATTTTTGGTAAAGGGAAACCAGATTGTTGAAAAACACTCTGCAAAACAAAGGGGGTCTGGGAGTCTCTCTACCAGCACGACGACGGCCAAATGACCCGTTCTTGGGTGGATGGCCCCTGGGAGAGTCCCAACCAAAAACACTCGGGTTTGGAGCCCACAAAAATGTTTCAAGTGACCACCATTGTTGTTTGCAGATGCTTTGAAGCGTCCTATAGACCTTGTGCTGCAACAATTTGGAAAAGGGGTCTATTGCAGCCCCTTATGGGTGCCCAACGCCCTAGCAAGGGTGAAGGGGTAGAGAAGGGTGAGAAAGGGCAACAACAAAAATATATATTTATCTGGCTTTTCCCAGCAGGGACAGAAAGGAAACTTTGCGGGCTAGCAGTCCAGGACAACAGGTCATGTCCTTGTGGTCCGCTTTACCACAGGGAGGGTGAGAGCAATCTAAGAGGGGAAAATTGCCCAAAAAAAGAATAAAATGCCAGTTTTGTCTGCGAATTGGCCAACGGGCTACCAGTAGTCCCACTGACCGGGTTCAAAGGCCAGGTTCACAGGATTAAGATGAGTTTTAGGCCCAATATAAGGCCTGCAGTGGGGCTAAAGGGCCATGGCCAGTGTTCTATGGACATGCAATGGGGGCCTGCCACTTCAGCTGGCTTGGTGATGAAGAGGCCTTAGCAATCAAAACTCCACAGCACCAAAAATGCACTACTCAAGACACCACATATGCCATAAAATGAAATGCACATACCCACATTTTGCACACAACATGATAGTGTTATTCTCAAACTGATGGTGGTCATTTTAAAATTAAAATGTGAGGACCATCATAAACAAACATTGGCAATGCCAACGGTTTTGTGTAGGTATTGGAAAGAGGCACTACCGTAGTGGTATTAACTGGCCATCGGTGGTATCAGCTGCAAAATGGTGCAAGTACCTAGGAAATGCCCAACACATACACAAGCCAAAACTGTTGATTTTAACAATGCTGGTTTTTAACAGGACTTCGGTGAAGGGCACGCAGAGTACTTATAAATCGAGGGGCTGACTGCAAATCTGGTAAATACATATTTATTACACCAGTAGCACGTTTACAGAGCTTTTTAAGTCAAACTCTGAGAACACTGCTTTGAAACAAAATTGTTATGCACTTCGACTACGTTTTGATGGTAAGGATTGTTCAAGCTAGCTCGAAGAGATCCCAGGAGTGTCCGTTTTGGTCCGGGAGGGGCAGGAAGTGGGTGAGAATGGTCATAGGGATTAGCATGGCCATGGGCAGGCAATGGGTGGGTAAATAACCAAACACCCTGTACTGGAATGCAATAGTTTTGGCTTATAATAGCCAAAACTAAAAATGTCAAAATGTCTGCTCAAATTATTGTCAAGACCCTATTTTCCATGTCACCCGCCACCAGTGACATCATGAGCTGTGCAGAGCTTTGGCCAAGTTATGCTTCTTTTATGAGGGCGGTACCCACATTTGTTTATTGCGCTGCAACTATAACATCGGTTTAACAACATAGATATACAAACAATTGCAGTAGAGATTGTACAGGGTGGCTCTAGTTCTATTGAGCCACTAAGCTTGATCAAACTACCCCACCTCCCCGCTCCCGACCCCCCCCCCCCCCCCCCCAAGTCTAGGTAAGTAATATAGATAGATTTCATTTAGTGTTTGCTGTGTTTAACACCTTGCTGCGTTGGTGTAGTTTCTGTTGTAACTGAGATCTTGGCCTTGTGTAGTACAATGACATGGTATGTTTTACAGAACGTAATCCCGCTCTGGAAAGCTTACACGGATACCGGATCAATCCAGCCATTACACCTCGCTTTCCCAATCTGTGGCAAGGGAAAGACTCAAACCGAAGGCCTTGGGAAACAAGTCCTCATCCCCTTCACTTTAACAGCGGCCACTCAGAGAACCACTTCCACACTGAAATCGTTCCCAAAATGAAAGCTTTTTGTCAGCTGGGCAGTCCAAGACAGTGGTAGCTCAACGTATTTCACAAAGACCGCTCTGTTTTCAGCCTTCTTTTTCATTCCTTTGTAAATCTGCAAAGTTGCAGCTGTCGCTGTCGGTTTGGTTTTATTTTTCAATGAAGTCTGAACAGATACCATGAGGCTCTCTAATGTATTAGATATCCAAGCTGGTTAAGCGTGACTCACACGTAACCAATACAATGCTTCGATAGTGTGGAGACCTGGCACATCACCAAAAGCAACATCACGCCTCATCTATGGTGGCCGAAGAGGACAAAATGCATGTGCTTCTGCTGAACTCCGGGCTAAAGCGAAGCCTGGGGAAACGAAACAATACAGCGGCCGGAGAGCAGCTGCCTCCCCACCCACCCCCCCTCACCCCAGTAGGATATCAGGCGAGCAGACCATATACCCAAGGCGGAGCTCTGAGCCCTTCCAAAAAGCACCAACAGGCAGGAGATCTCTCAATTTCCCTTCAAGCCAATCGCGAGATCTTTTCGGCTTGTTCCAAACGCAGAACATTTTTTTTTCTTTTCACGAGAGATATAACCTATCTATATAGAATATTTGGCATCTGAAATCCAGGTTTTACAGGGGTTTCTTTGCCACTCGGTTCTCTTTGGTTTCTCGCTATTGCCTCCATACTTTACAGTTTCTCTTCTCTAGAATGGAACCCCTACATCATGGTGTCTGGATTGTGGAACACAGAGCTTTCAATCAATTCATTAAATCGTTTCCTATTAGACAATGGTTACAGAGATTCCTTTTCAGTCAGTGTGTGGTTAGGGAATTGTGATAGGGTTACAGCTAGGTTTACAGTTCGAATTAGAGTGATGGTCGGGGATGAGGGGAGAGGTTGAAAACACAGGGAATTGTATTCCCCCCCTTCCCACTGAAGATCCGGCTCTAGACAGGAGGTTATCCTTTCTAGAAGGCTGCTCCCAATGCATCATAAGTGACTCCATACAGTCGGACTTCAAGAATGATTGTTCTGGGTTCCCCAACGTTCAGGAGACACCCTTTTTGAATTAACATGTCTTTCCTCTCCTGGGATCATTACAACTATCCTGCAATAACTATATTGGTGAGAGAGGAACTCATGACCTTTATTTACCATCAAAGAATATATCTATTTTTTTTTTTAACTTGATTTAATTGTTTAAAAAAGAAACAATTTTTACAAGGTTGTTCCTGAATGTCCTAAAATAAAATAAAAAGTCCGGATCTTGCCAGCCTCTGCTGTTTGGCGAGGGGATGTTGAATGGAGTGGAGATGCAGTTTTATTTCTTCGCAGCGTCGTCTCCTCTAGTTGTATTGTTTGCTTTATCCTGGTCCTGACGATTCAAAAGGCCAAGACTTTCGAAAAACCCCACAAATGCGATTGTCCATTTAGTATTCTCTCCACTCATCAAATTGTTCCATTTCCCCTCATCGTCCACAAAGTCAAATTTGCCACATAAATGTCCCAAATGACGAGAGCGAGTTTCGTCTACACCTCTACATGTTAGGAGTAGGTGCTTCAAGGTTTCAATTGAATCTGGTTGGGAGCAGAATCGGCAGAGGCTGGTGTTGGCTTGTTTTCGCCTCTCTAGTATCTCGTTTGTGTATGCGATGTTAAGGCGGATCCGCATAAAATTTTCACGGAGCTTCTTGGAGGGGCACTTCAATAGGTAAGATCTCGTTTCGTTAATTTTTACTGGGTTGTTTGGGCTGTTTTTCATTGATTTTACTAGCTGGACTTCGTCTATGGTTTGTATCCAGTCTCTCTCCATCACTCTTTTTTTAACTTTTCCCGGAGTGTGAATGAGGTCCTCTCGAGAGCAGCCTGCCCATTCAAGAGGGGAGAGGATTTTCTCTTCCCATTGTTGGAGCATCTTGCACGTCCCTGCTCTCATTTCTTGTTCAACTGCTATAAGTATCACAGAGGAGTTAGGAGAGAGCATTTTGCGGTATAGCATCAAATAATTCCGTGCGATGATGGAATGTAATGACTGTAGAGTAAGTTCATTCACGATTACTCCCACAGGCGTTGATTGTGGTAAGTTGAGGACTTTGCGCCAATAACGACCTTCTACTTTCTTCCCAAAATTTGATGTAATGTAAGGCATAGCTTCCACCCCGTACGTTAAGGTGGGGATGACTTTCATCCTATAGAATGTCAATACTGGGGCAAATGAGAAACGGCCGTACTTTCTGGAGAGCATTTTGGTCTGTGTTATTAGCAGACGTAGCTTTTTCAGAATGGTCTCACACATCGGATTTTCTTTGATGTTTTTATTGCGTATTATGCCAAGGTATTTAAAGTCCGACCGTTTCCAGTATTTCTTCCCGAACCTTCCATGTGAATTTCACCTTTTTGCTCACGCCTTTTTCCAGAATCATGATTTTAGTTTTTTCTTGATTCATTTGAAGCTGGTTTGCCTGCAGATAAGAGTCCAAGTTCGTCAATTGTCTTTGGAGGCCTATAGGCGTTTGGTCCAACAGAATGATGTCATTTGCGTACAGCATTCTCGATATTTGCTCTTCACCTATTCTTGTATTCTTGGGGGGGGGGGATCGTGGCTTTGTCTCTTGATCTTTGTAATCCAAGGTGTATGCGTTGTAAAGGGCTGGTGCTAGTGGGCAGCCCTGCTTTACTCCTCGTTCGATTTTTATCCAGGCTGACAGCTGGCCTTGTTGGTTTAGGCGTACGCACATCGACGTGTCGGAGTACAGTTCCTCAATGGGGTTCAAAATTTCAGATGGACAATTGCTATTTTCGAGTTTTTCCGAGAGCAAGGTTCTGTCGACGCAGTCAAATGCCTTTGTTAGGTCGATAAAGGCCCTGTAAATTTTGGGGTGTCCTTCCATTACTTTGGCTTTCAAGGTACTTAGGGCTAAGATGTTGTCAGTCGTTCCTGAATTTTTCACAAAGCCTGTTTGTAGCTGGTCTGTCATGTTGCCGAGGGCTAACCAACTTTTGAAGCTTTCCAGGATAAATTCCCCAGAAATGTTACCTATTGAGTCTAGTAATGATATAGGTCGGTAGTTGCTTGGGTTGTCTCTTGCACCTTTCTTGAAGATGGGCACCACGATCGCCTTTTTCCAAGATGGAGGAATGGTTGAGGCTGTGTTACAGTTCTTGAAAACTTTTCCCACGAACTTGGACCAGCTTTCAGCCTTTTGTTTAAGATTGAAGCTGGTGATACCATCTGGTCCTGCCGCACGTGAGCCATTGAGTTTTTTGATTTTATTGAGAATTAACTCTTGGTCTGTTGGAACTTTCCATTTTACTTTGTCATCAGTAGGTGGGTGTGTTGGGAGTTTCAGGGGCGGTTTGTAAAGTTGTTCACATTTTTCACCCAGCTCAATTCGCCCACTGCGTTGGTCAACGGCTGGTTTTCGCTCTTTGTACTTCCATTAATCAGAGACCAAAAGTCCTTTTTGCTGCAGATTGTGCGCAGCATCAGTTCTGCATCCTCTTGATTTCTCTGATGTCTATTAACTCTGAGCCACTGTTGGTAGTTTGTAGTAGCTTTATCTGATTCTTTTGTGTCGAGTTCTGAGCCTGATTTATTTGTTCTTTGTTTTAATTTTCTGACCAACTTCCTCTTTTCCACCAGTTGTTGGTTGAAAGCGTGGGTTATCGTTGCTAGGCGTTTGAAGTCTTTTTTTACCGGCTTTCTATGGACTGTCAGGGCTGGATAGTAATCAGTTATGTTTTCCACTGAGTGGTTGCCGTAGTTGGAGTGCTCGGAATAGTGTTTCGTCAGTGCGCTGATTGCGTTATCTGATAAACGAATACGAATACCCTGCATGTCCGCTTCCAGAGGCAACGTCGTTCTTCGTTCTTCTTTTGGGCTTGTCTGCCACAGGTGAAGTAGCAAGTTATGGTCGCTGTTTTCAGTTCTTCTTACCTCAAAGGCCGCAAAGTATTTTAGAAGACTTCTGGACACGTGGATATAGTCAATAATCGCCTCTTTACCCTCTCTCTCCCATGTTGGAGTAAAGGTTTCTTCTGTGCTATTTATCAGGTGCTGGTTGTGCAGGTCCCTAGATTTCATGAGACTGGACCACAGAGCAGCTCTTCCATATGGATTTTTCTTGTTGATAAGTAAGTCGATGTTCAGATCTCCGGCAATCATTATATGTTTGACCTCGTCTTCTATTAAAGCGGAGTCAATTGTCCATTCCACTTCCATAATAAGTTGTTCGTTCGGGATTCTCAGAGGGTTCCAATAGATATTAAGGACCAGGATCTTCTCTAGCATCTGTTTTGTTTGGGCTTTTGATCAAGGTTGCCCACGAAATTATAGATGCCAAGATGAATTCCGATTTCTTCAAGACCTTTGTCAAAGACAGGGAACTTCCTGACTTGACCGCTGTTATTAGGCCCGATTGTGGTCTTCCTTGTTGGCCTTTTTGTGCGGGGAGTGTGCTAGCTCAAAGTCATCCAAGCAGGGTTTGTTAATAAGCCATGTCTCCTGGAGGCACAGTATGTCAAACTCAGACAGTTGCACGTTTGATCTCACAGTCAAATGGGCAAAGCTCCCAGTGTTCCAGGATGCTAAAGATAGTGTAGATATATCGTTTGATCCTTGGTAAGGCCGAGATGGGTCACAGATGGCCTAATATGGTGGCTACTTTGTTCTTAGCCGGTTTACTTGCTTCGTAAACCAATCTCTGTTTTCGTCAGAGTTAAGGCAGAGCTTTCTCTCCAAAGCTCCACTCTTGTTTGATATCGGTACATGGAGCAATTTTTTTCCTTTGGGGGCATTCTTTGTGAATGCATTATGTCGTTGCTCCTCTTTTCCCTGAGGTCTTTCTGGTGGATTAGGTGAATTGTCTTATCTGTTTTCGCAGTTGTGTTAGATTGTAACTCCTCTGCAAGTCTCTCGTTTTTTCCCCTCTTAGCTCTCTAGAGTTAATTACTCTCTCTGGGGCGGCCTGTGGTAGTCTAGTGTAGGAGAGTCTCCTACTAGGCGAGTTATGGTTTCGTGTAGATCTTGTAGGTCTTCCATTAATCAGTTCTCTAGGATTTTTTATCGCTTTCTCCTCCATCATTTTGTCTACTTGGTTCAGAGTCGCGTTCATTGCTAGAGTAAGCTCTAACCCCAAATTTTTTAGTTCGTCCTTGGCACTCCAAAGTAATTTTTGGGCCTCGTTTGAATTGACATGTAGGTAGGAGCTATCCTTCCTTCCATTGGGGTTAGGTTCCAAGATATCGATAATGCTTAGCGAAACCGCTTTCAGGGCCTTTATTTGCTCAAAGATTCTTGATGGCGCTTTGTAGTTTAGCATCCAATTATCTCGTTCTTCGTGGTATCTTTGGGGCTTGAATGTTCTCATCAGGATAGGTTGCACACTAAGAGTGGGCTTACTTTCCCGAGCATTTTGTTGCCAATTAGGTAAATCGATGATCTCTCTAGCGCCGTGAGCCTTTGACCTATAGTGTGTTTTTGGTTGGGGTTGGGGGCAGCGCAAACACGTCTCCCCCAAAGGATGTTGTTTGGGGGCTGCGATTTCTTCTGCATGTTCCTTTAGAACCCCATCTTTCCTGTTATTACCTTGATTATTGGGTTGGAGTGTAGTACTGTTCTGGCCTTTCACTGAATGTCTTCGCTTCCGCCCATGAGGGTACGAAGACTCCAGGGTTCTTTCAGCAGTTTTTTCAATGATTTCTTTGGTACGTGATCTGGATTCTTGTGGTGTTAGGGTAGAATCTTCGAAGAGCACTCTCTTGTTTGTCGTTTGCGTCTGTTCAGGATTTATAACATCTCTTTTGGTCTTTTTTTGTTGTGGGGCTACTGGGATTTCCGAATCAGAATCCTCGACAGTGTATAGACTTAGATTCATCAGGTCTATTGAATCGTATGATTGTTCATTGTCTTGATGATTCTCTTCTGCTAACTCGCTCTGGGCTGGTAATCGGATGGGTTCTACCCGAATAGATCTACAGGAGTTTGAGGCCGTTAGTTTTTTAGCAACTGTTGCTTTGACTGCACGGGGTCCTTTCACAAGCCCCGAGTTGCCCTTCAGTTCCCTTGATAAGCAACTTTGCCTTGGTACCAGTTTTTTCCTGGGCTTCGTTTGGGACGGTGCTTTCTGCAAAAAGATACCAAATGTTGGGAAAATGTGGTCAGACGTAAACGTAAAGATTGCCGAAGCAGGTTTCGTCTTTGAACTTTCGTTTTCATTCAATTTTGACTCTGATTTTTTTCGTTTTTGCCCCTGATCTGTGTTGTTTTCGCCCTCCTGTGGTGATAGAGGAGCAGGGGTAATAATGGAATGCGGGTCAACTTTTTGAGATCTTGCCGGTGCTGTAGGAATGCGGGCTAGGTCATCATTTGCTTCATTTGATGTACTAGGGGGAGGGGGGTGAGTCCCGCAACCATCTCAGTTTGAGTTTGGTAGGATCTTGTTGCATGAGCCTCCACTTCTCTCTCAGGGATGTCTTTGCCATTATTCCCCTGGCTTAACCTTTCTTGCACGTCCACGTTAGAGTGCTTATCCTTAGTAGTCACGAAGCCTTCCAAGAGAAGTATATTTGAGTACATCATAGTGATCAATGTATTTTGGTCTTTTATTGCATCGTTCAGAGATTCATATAACTTTCCAAAAGGTGACAGTGCTATTGTGACTGTTGATAGAATGGTCATCGCGTCCAACTTCTTTTGAGGAGAGTCTTGCATTTGTTTGCTGGCGACCTCGCTCGTCCGTCTATTAGGTGTAGGTGACCTTGCCCTTAGATCTTTGGTGTTTGTTGTTTTGTCAACGTATTTCTTCTTATCTATAGTAGAGTGCAAAGGGCTGGCAATTGGTTGGTTCTCCAGAGGTTGCTTGGTAGGAGTTATGCTACTACTTTTCCCTTAGTCTCTCTTTGGAGTCTCTTTACCTTTGTCGAGTTCCCCCGGATCTTTTATGTTATTGGGTTGAAACACCCGTTCCTCTTATGTTTTTTCTTTTCCCTTGGCAGGATCAATTTGGTCGAGTAGAGGTGTTCTATGTGCTAGTAGCACTTCCTCAGGTTGATGGATCCTCGCTTTCTCCGTGTTTGGAAGGGGCGCTGGGGATTTTGATAAAGGGTCCAGGTGTACGCTTGGCTCAACTGCGCTGGACTGGGTAGACTTAGCTTTATCTTCCCCCATTGTGATTGCCTCTAATCGGCCCTTGTCTGGGGCAATTTCTGCTATCTTTTTGTTGCGTGCCTCCTCAAGATTTTTTTGTTGGATGGTAGATTCCTTTCTGGCCACCGGAATTGGGGGAATAATTATCTCAGACAGGTGTAAGGCTGTATCTTCTACAATCGCCAGCAATTCCGCGTCCGAGATGTCATGGTGTATAGAGCCATCTTGGCGTCCTTTCCTGCCAAAGTACTCCTTTAGGGTATTCATGGAGTTGGCAGGATTGGAGATGCTTAATTTATTTTGGTTTTTACATTTTCTTTTGTATGGGGCTTTGGAGCGAGATGCTTTCCTGGCCGATGTTTTGGATGTAGTGGCCACTATTTTACTTGTAGGGTAGTACTTGGGTGGTCTTTGATCCTCCTTTCCCAACAGATTTGTTATGGGAAAAACTGGCTGGGGAACTGTTCCCCTCTCACTCAAGAATATATCTATAAAAAACACATCCTAAAAACTGATCATTGAATGGCTCAAAGCCACCTCTTATTCAACCAACCAAAACCAGAAACACTGACGTCGGGTACATAAACATTAATTCCTACTCTTCCTGTTATAAATAACCCCACACTCTCCTTGAAGACCTCAACCACAGTAAAAAAATATTCTGGTTATAGTCATGGACTCAGACCTTTCTGCGTGTCCCCAGTTGCAACTGTCACCTTAACCAGAAATCATTCTAATGATCCTGCTCTAGAGACCAACAGTCAAAGAACCGGGCAGCAGCATAATGGACTGGTGCTCGACACTAAGCAGTTGCTTGGTATTTATCTGGATACTACTCTCGGAACTTGCACCTTAGAATGCATGCGAAGCACTTGGCAAGCAACAGTTTGCGAGTTCGAATATCAGATGTTTCATTTGACTGCCATTCCAGGAAATGTAAATCTAACTTTAATTTCAAATTAACATAAATCAAAAATGCTAATCGGCTATGGTGAACTTTAACCACCGTGTTCAGTGTTTTCATTTCTACACAGCTCGATACTTGATACAAGATTTACCACCATCTCCAGAACGGAATCTTTCATTGAACGATACATCGCATTGCCTAACCTCTTAATATGCCACTTCTAACTGCGCAGCTCTTTTAAAAAATCTTATTTTTTTATTTTATTTATAATTTTCACCAAAAGTAAACATTACATAACAATCAATATAGAGTTTGAACTATGTACATATAGAATAACAAATTGTTGTACGAGTAGTAAGTCATGAAATCACAACTGTACATTCACCTATGCAAAAACCAAACTCATAATCTTTAAAAGGTATAATCCGACACAACAAAACCAACAACATAAAAGACAGGACAAGGCGAAGGACAACAAATACACACCCACAGCCCTCCATCCACCCCCCCATTAAAGGCAAATACACAATTTACACCTATCAATTTCCATAAAATTCATTGAAAGGCCCCCAAAGGTCTTCATGTACCTCCTCATTGTGTCGCTTACATAAACATTTCTCATACCTTGAAAGAGTCTTCATATCAAAAAGCAATTCCTCAATTAGAGGCTTTTTCCTCGTCTTCCACGCTTTTAATATTTGCTTAATTGCCACAAGTATGCCGCAAGTAATCCAGATTCTCATTACAAAGTCAATATTTCGGCCGCAGCTCGGAGACTGTAGTATCACTGATCAAGAAGTCAGTGGAAAGTTAACGTTCCAAATCGCATCAATTCTGTCCAGCACATCTTTCCAGTAGTCCATCACTCTTTCACAACTCCACAGCATGTGTAACAACATCCCCTTTTCTTTCCGACAACCCCAGCAATATTCATTACCCGCCAGACCTAAGGTACACATACGGACAGGGGTCCAATAAGCTCGACCCAAAATTCTTTGGTGAATGTAGCGTAAGTTGTAGCTCTTAACTGTGCCCAGCAGCACAATAGGCTCTACAAACTCAGCTGTAACTTTTCTGGCAATTAACGTAAAGCTACTGCTATGATGACAGCAAGCGACTCTAGTAAATCTCCACCAAAAACATGTAAAAGCATGCCAAGTATCCTGCATCATCACCACCACCCCCCAGGCCCACAACATGGCTTGGCTGCATTCCACATTCTCTTATCCCATACAGACCGATAACAGCACGAGCCTTCACACATGCACACTGGAGAGCTGCATACGCACAACCCCAGAACAAGTTGCAGAGATTGCCTGAAGAACTTCGGACCTTACTCCTACCACAAGTGAGGTCAGAACGGTGTAGTGTGTGCACACCAATGGGCTCGGAGAGACCAAAAGAGCAATGTCTGAAAGGTCAGCCTGACATAGAAGTGCGGATCAGTTTTGTGGCCCAGCTCCATGTGCAATTTTGCTCATAATACACTGTGCAACTGGTGGTTTTCCATTAAGTTACTAGTTCTTTGAGTTTTTAAAAAGGCACCATATTGCTATTCACTAAAGTAGGCCATTTTGTTTGGTGTTCTGTGTTGTGGTCTCAATGGGACCGTGCAGACCACACGTAGGCCCAAAAGTAGTTCTCTTAAGTGGTGCAGGAAAACCCCAGTTTGCAAGTGGTATCTGCCAATTTGGCCCTTTGACATAAAAAAAAGCAAAAGTCACTACCACCAACACCCCTCCAGCACTTACCAAAGAAAATGCTTTTAACGTCTTTTTAAAACATCCCTAGATGGAACCCAATTGATATCAGCCCAAGGTGCAAGAATAAGAACACACTGCCAGGGTTGTTACTGATTTTAAAGATGAAAAGGCATTGTTGGGTACACTTTTTTTACAGCCAACCTTCCCACCATATTTTAGGACTCGTACAATGATATATTAAAAAAAAAAAAACTAGTCATAGAAATGTGGAGAAAGTGCTGCATAGTGAGTCAAAAATAAAATTTGTTTCCCCACTGAAATTGTAAGGATAAAATCGATTTATGTCCGCTGCAACTCTTCAAAATCTAAAGGCCGACTCCTACTGCTGTGGAGAGAAGGCCTGGGTCTCTTCTTGGTTGCTGGCTGCTGTGCTAAACGTGTAGGTGGGGCAGAGAAGCCGAGGAGGCCCTTTCGCAGGCGTCTCTGTACCCTGATCTCCCCTCTGGCTATTTTTCCTCCTTGCCCCCCCCACACTCTCTCTCATGGCTCCCCAGCTGCTGATTCTTGCTCCTCTCCCCACTCTCCAGTCCCTCTCCACCTTCCGAGCAGCCTTCTCACTCATCATTTCCCTCTCCAACCCTTCCCTTCTTCCCTTGGTGTCCCTTTTATCCCCAACCCTGCATCCAAGGGTACGCCACAGGTCCCATATAAGTGGATGTGCCTAGCGTGTACGCCTGCCGTTGATGCTCTGACTCATGCCCGCAGCCCAGTGCAGGAAATCATCCGTGTCCAGGGTGCATAACATCTGTGCCAGTAATACATCTGTTTCCGATTTCTGACCTGAACAAAGACTTTGGTGCATTCATTGGTGTTACAACTCTTTGGTGTAGCCTATCCGTTATTGTCAGAGGGTGGGCCCAGTCTGCCTGCATACATAACGCCCCATCACCAAGGTCTGTTAATCCCTGGCCCAAAACTGCGGCTCTGCCTCGGGTCTCCCACCCTGCCTTCCCAATTTACATGAGCACTATTTTTCATCCTTTGAAAAGGGGCATTTTTTTTTTAAAAGATTGAGTCTTTTTATGGGGTCATCAACAATGGCAAACAGTTTTTTTTAATATATGGAACTTACCATGAAAAGCTACTAACCTTTTTTCTTGTAATCACACTTTATTGAACCTAAGTATGAAGCAAATGGCAGTTTGTCAACACACATGGAGCATGGATCATTTAACATTTCTTTTCCTTAAACCACCCCAGTCTTTGGAAACAACACCCCTCACCAGGTCCCTCAAAATATCCTCCTTTGCTTCAAATATGCAAGCCTTCGAGGGACACACAGCCCCTAACATGACTGCTCACCCGTCCCCCAGCTCCCACGGCCTTCCCCTTTTCGCCTGATCAATATCAAAACCCCATCTTTTAAGATTCCTACTTTCTCTAAAATCCATTTCACAACTATGAACATGACAATTCCAAATCCCTCCTAGCGTCAAACTAAGATACAGTTCCATTTCTGAACCAGGTCTGGCACTGGGTTGTTAAAAAAAAAAAAATTGTTATTCCTTTTGAGAGCCATTGTACGAGTCTTTTATGCATCTATACAGCTCAGTTCCATTTGGCCGTAGTATGATCCAGAAAAAATACCATTCTTCTTAGATGTTTCTAGGAAGTTCATATACCCAGTGTGTTATGCTTTACGTCGGGTGTATATTTTTTTTCTCCTCTACTCCCCCATCCCTGATTGGCAAACTCTCTCTTCCATGCCACTGCCAGACATACTGTAGTGGCTAACATTAAGCGTACAATGTGTGGTAAATGATGAAATGCCTCTTCCTTTGGGGGTAAGCGGATAAGAACTAACAGCTGGTCTAGAGGTCTTTCCATTCCATGAAACTTTAAAATCCAATACAGGGTACCTCCAAACTTTATTTCACCCTTGCCACACGTGCCAATATGTACCTTGTTCACAGCACTGCTTCCGGCACCGACCACTAACATTGTTATACATCCTAGATAGTCGAAGACGTTTGAAGCTATGAAGTTTATATTGATTAGATATAGAGACCTTAACCACTAATCCACACATTCTAGCTCATAACCTATGAGATAATGCGGTCCTTAAATCTTCCTCCCATTTACAATTTGCAGGAATGGGCTTTGGGCCCCTCACTTGTTAAAGAATGTTATAGATCTTTGATATTAACCCTCTAGAGCCTTCTTGCTGATCCAACAGTGTCTCAAAAGCTGTAAAGTTTCTACACTTTTTAAAGTAACCCTTTTAATTGTAAATGGTACACCATTTTTCAACTGAACCCACTGTTTCTCAGGGTTGTTCATAAAAACATTCACCACTGTCCTTCACTGAGCTGCTCTAGAATAGCATTCCACATCCAGCAGTCTTGCCCCACTCAAATTCTCAGAAAGCCAACATGTCTCTGAAAATATACTAACTTCATAATAGGTCAGGCCTTGTTGTTCCCTCCACGAGCATGTAGAGTTAAAGGGCAAACATTGGTTGATTTACTTACAGGGGTCTGGAGAAGGCTTTCACTTCTGGATATGAAAGCACTGGTAACAAAATGGCGGGTGAATGTCTAGGTGAGCTGGGTGGATGTCCAATAATCAAATGTGAAATGTCTGCGGATGAAAAAACGAAGGTTATTTGAACGAAAATTACTTTCGTTTTTTTCTCCCACTGACATTTCTGACAATCCGCTCCCCATTACTTACCCGTTGGCGGCACACCTCGTTGTGTGCCGCCGACTCCTCCATCCCTCTGCGATGCTGGTTACTTTTGCTTACGTGCATGGGAACCGGCGCTGCAGGGTCCTTTTCATTTTTTTAAATCTTTATCCTATTGGGAGCGGTGGACACCCCTGATGCCATTATAGTGAACATGGGTGCGGGGGACACTCCCGTAACCGCCTCTCCCCTTGTTCACCATAATGTCACCAAATGGGAGGTTTGTCCGAACAATTCTACGGATTCTTGACTTTTGGCCTACCTCCTGATATGTTTGCATAGTCGTTCACGTCATAAATCACCAAATACACAAATTAATTGTGGGGTGCCGCCTCTTCTTTTCCCACTCCCTGTTGGGCAAATTGAAGTCTCCCTGATGGAGTGTCATCTCTGAGGGCCCCCTCTTTCATGCTACAGAACTCCCAGACCCCTTTCCACCCACCGCCTTCCCTACGGTTTGGGAACCTCTTATGAGAATCTGCACGTATGGAGTGTGGGCAGAAGGACACACAGAGTAGACAGGTTTCCATGAACACAGAATGTATGTCTAGGAAAGGTGAAGGATTTACTAAGCAAATACATAGATGCCACTGGAAAGAGAAGGGGCTCAGTGAATGGGGTGCTGAATAGGACGTTAGAAGAATATATTGAAGATGTTTTAAGGGTCAGAGCTTGAGGTGGCAGCACTTTACTCCCACTTTTGCAAGTTGGGAATATAAAGGGATTATTTCAAATGAGTAAAAAATAAAACCAGCAGTTCTCATTGTTGAGCTGTTTTTTTAATTCACATAAAAAAAAGATTTCAGTTTTAAAAGGCTGTTGTTGAAAAAGACTTACTTTGTGCCAAGTGTTTACCCTGCACAGAAAGATTGGATAGTACAATAGTAGCACTCCTCTTTGTGGAATGCGCCGTGGAGGCCTGTGGTTTGACTACGTCAACACAGCAGTGCGTGTCTCAACTAAGGGGCAGAGACCTCATCGGTTACTCCCCTTTTTTGGTTCAAAGTATTTTCCCAATTTCAGGGAGTAACCGGATTGGTATTCTGCTTATGTGGAGGGCTGCTCACAACAGAAGCATCCATTGAGCCAACGGTAGTCTCTGTCGCAGTGTCTCTGGATGTTCGATGTGTTGCAGAATGCACAATATGGCCCATTTGGTGTTTAAAGTGGATGCCTACAGCAAGTCTGGCATGAGCGTGGTTTAGCCTGTATGCTGTTATCGACTGGAAAATGTGCTATTCTCTTTCTCCAAAGCTGAGATTGTTCGTTTATTTGTTAAGATCTTAAACTAGCAACACTTTATTCGTTTGGTCGAAAATCCGAGGGCACTGGGACAATGCCCTTCTTTCCTGTTATGGCTGGGACTGATGGCCTCCCACAGCAAAACCAAAATAAAGCTTCCCTCCCTCATGCACAGCCCTATACCAGATCCAATCATGGGAGTACCGCAGAGACACGGATCAGCTGTAACGAGCCCCTTTTCATCAATTATTCTGCAGGCCTTTAGGAATCAAACTTCCACAGGTATGGTGGTTGTTGTTGCAAAACTGATTAATTAAACCTATGCAGGTATAGAATCTTTTTATATTTAAGATTATTGGCTACACAATCAAGCTCTTCACAAAACATAGCTACATTATTTTACACCTTTAGAACAAATAAACTAGACTAACTAAGAAAAGGTCATGCCACAAGACTTGTTGCAGAGTATTTTGGAAACCGAGTAACATTTGAACTCCATTTAGTGACTTGGCAGTACTTTTCACAGAAACCTGCTGTCTTTGGTGCGCCAACCAAGATTTAACATTCCTTTTCTACACGGATTTCCCATTTTTTGTTTTGGTTCATAGGTGTTGCATGAGCAACTCCTCTGACACAAAAGTAGCAGTAAGGAATGGCACTCTTTAATGGCTTTTGAGCAGGGATACAGCAGATTGTCGTATTTGTACAGCCAACGTTATGCCAACTACTTGCTACATAGTATGAATGTTTTGTTATTGGGCAGGTCTAAGCAGACAATGGTCTCCAAACTTGCCATATTGACTGGCATTGGTGTTCAGTCCTTCCTCCCTGCTTACGATGTCTTAAGATAATTGGTCCTTCCAGCAGCTTGTCCTAATCTAGAGCCATGTCAAATGTAAGTGATTCAGGACCACCAACGCTGCCTGCAAAAGCATCGGTCTAAATGGATGGTCATGGGTTAATTGCAGCTGTCCTCTTCTAGTAAAACTAAGAGTGATTTCTAAACAGCATCCAAGCACCCAACCCCGTATTAAAATAATTAACTACGGCCGTGGTTTTCTTTTATATAGAAAATGTAAATACTATTAGCAAAATATTACGTTTTGTAAAGAAAAGGTGGAGACAAGTTGCAACGTATTCATTTTATTGGGGCCATGGGTAGGAAACTTAATACATAAGTGTTATTGGTAAAGATATCCCGGGAGGATAGTTCAGTGGCAACGTGCTCACCTTGGAAACAAGAGGACATGAAGCAACACAGGTTCGATTCCCGGGTCCACTTAGAAACCTCTGGGTATTAAGCGCGTTATAAATACGCAACTAAGAGACATATTCCTGTAACAGCGCCTCGATGCTGTGTGAGCGCTTTAAAAATGCAAAATAAAATAAATAAATATAAGAGGGGAGTTAGTCTCCCTATACAAAAGTCAGACTGTCTGCGTCGTGAATCCTCTTTTGCAATGCCTTCCCTCGACCTCACCATGCCCCTCTCTGCTGTGGGGACTTCACCACTAAATGTCCTCTTAGCATTGTCATATTTCCAGCAGCTACTGCGACCTATTGTATAGGTACTGGAACCTGATGGTACAGGCTTTGATGTTTGCTGCCCATATAATCCTACTCTGGTATGGGATGCAACACTAGCTATCACATGGGTTCCCCCAAAGACCACGCTAAGGTTAGTGGTTGACCAGGAGGCCACACTACACTCTTCCAGCACAGCAAGTTGAGCCACAAGGCAGCCCAAGGTCCTTTTGTTGGTTCGTGATGGTGCATTTACTGCGACGTTGCAGTTGGTGTATATAGCCGGCCTGGAGCCTGCATGGATGAAGTGCTCATTGATACCAAGGGTATAATAGGCTGGCGTGGAAATGATGGATGTGGCACATATTTATAGATGCATCAAGTCACTAGTAATCTTTGCTTTAGAGTATGGCTTGATGCTCTAGTCTATGGCATTTCGCAGGAGTCGAAATTAGGATTTATTGATCAGAAGCAAAAACCTGCTTCTGGGAATCGGGCTTCATCCTTTAAGCAGGAGCTACGTGAGGGGAACCAGGAGCTAGTACATAGTGCAGAGTAGATCTGACTTGTGCGTAAGATGCGAACTGTAATGTTTTGTCTATTATATATTGTCCAGTATCCTTCAAATGTCTCTTGGGGTGTCCTTTATTCTCTTTCATACATATTCCCAAACCTACACAGTTAATACTCCATAGCTATGTTAGTATGGCATCAGGTGCCTGGGAAGTCGCAAATAGCTCCCAGCGCCTTTCAATTTTGAACCAAGCATTTGAGTCCAATCAGAGGGACTGGTTTGTTTGTCAGTGGGCAGTAATACATTTAGGCGATTGGCCAGGAAGGACATTTTAAGACATTTGTTAAGGATTGGCATGCAAGACGGGACATTTTAATTCTTTATTTTTACTTTATACTAATTTTATTTTGAGCTTTATATTCCATACTTGCGTATTGGTATGCTATTTCTTTAACTATGAGCACATTTTATACATGGATTATATATGTATTGTTGTCAGTCCTTTAGATAAGTGGTGTATTGGCCACGTTTACTCCTTATATAGGAAAATAATTACACAAAATAAAAATAGGGAGTACAAATACTCCTAACAAAAAATAGGAAACAGAAATGTAACCATGTGCCGCTGCTTTCACCCACACAGCTCCATGAATATGTTTGGACCAGTAATGCACGCAATACCACAGGAAGAAAATTGGCCCTTCAGAGGAGGCAGCATGGTCAGTTTGTCTCCCTTTCCCCAAAGGTCAGTCTGGGAATTAATTTCTACTGTGTGTCAGGCCCAACTAGGTCATCCGCCAAATAGAGTTGTGCTTTGAACTGTGCCACCTTTCCACACATTGGGATGGATTTTAACTCTGTTATGTGATGTTTGTCTTTGTTAAAGTTCGATTAACATCGAATGTTGCAGTCTTATTGTTGCTTACAGGTTATGTACAGGTCCTTAGAAAAACTGATATAACGAAGAAATATAAGATCTGAGGCACAGGTGGTGTTTGTCATTTTTTTGGCATACCAAAACAGCCTTTTGGAGGCTTATGCATTCAATTATGGCAGCCTGGTTTTGGTGCCCAAATATATATCTTGTACTAGTCTTTGTGTCAATCACGGTTGTTTTATGCTGGCTATGCTCAAAAGGATTGGAAGGAAGATTGCCCGAAGTGCTTGACTGCCTGGTTCCTTGACAGACTACGGACCTCCTGTATTGACATTCTGGGCGCTGGATTCACTGTTTCGGTCTTGAACTGGCAACCATTCAGACCCTGTTAAAAAGCAATCGACTTATCCCATAGAGCCGAGACTGTCAGATGGTGATCCCTTAGCCTCACCCAGCTCGGTATCCGCAGAAATGTTCGAAAAAACGAATGGGAGATTTGTTCAAATTTTGTACAACCGATAATTTTGAACAAACCGCCCATTCAGTGTCATTATAGTGAACAAGGGGAGCAGGTGTTCACATGGGTCTCCCCTGCACCCTCGTTCACTATAATGGCATTGGGGGCTGCAGGGGTGTCCCCCGCTCCTGATAAGTAAAAAAAAAATATATATATATATATATATATATATATATATATATAAAGAAAATTGACTCTGCAACGCCGGTTCCCATGTACATAAGTGAAGGGAACCGGCGTTGAAGAGGGATGGAGGAGTGGGAAGCTGCCAACAGGTCAGTAAGGGGGTGGGGGGAGCGGATTGCCAGAAATGTCCGCAGGAGAAAAAAACGAAAGTAATTTTCATTCAATAACTTGTTTTTTTCTTCCGCTGACATTTCGCATTCGATTATTTCATGGACATCCCTAAAGTCACCCCCAAAAGTGTACTCCGGGCTGGATACTCACAGAAAAGCTCAGCAGAAGGGGAGTCTGAGAACCTGAGAAGAGAGCTGCAAGCACCCCAACAGAAACTTGTAAACCAAAACTGTTACCCAAAAGATGAAATGCTAACAGAATAGGCGCCCAAAGACTGAACTGATAACAAAATGGCGGCACACAATTGAAATGTGATCTGTTTTTTAAGGGCCCATGCATACTTTGAGGACAAGCTAGTAGTGAAAATATACAAATTATCAATATGTGGCCCATACAGGTATCGTCTCCAAAAAAGATTCAGGCCTGTCTGACTCGGCAAGTAGATATGAGATCTAGGAATATTGTTCATTAAGTTTTCAAAAACATGCAGACTGCTGATGGGACCGAAACCAACATGTCCATGTAAAAACCAAAAAATCGTAGGCAAATGGCAACATTACACGACATTACAGAAGGAAAACATTAGCAAGCAGTCATATGATCCTTAGTGGTAAATTCATAATCATGGATTATTGCAGCAGTCTGGTCCTGGGGGTCAAGTACTAGAAGCACCTGTGGCAGGCACAGCAGCCAATCAGGTTGCTCAGTACATGGGCTGAATCGCATGAGCCAAGCTCACGTCCTGAGCAAGCATTTTGCTTCTCTCACCGGCTCGCCATCTTCCCTCCCTCGCCAAGCAGCTTCTTTGTCCGTTCCTCCGCAGCCCGCCGCAGCAATGGACCAAGCCACGTCTCACCTCCCGACCTGGCTCTCGTCAAAATGGAAGAGGGGCTCCAAACAGAGCCGCCCGCACCCTCCATTTCTTTGTCAAAAACACTACGGTCTTTTGAACTTGTTTCCTGAGCCGCCTCTAAAGAGGCAGTCCAAGAAACGGTGCCTAGAGAAGAAGAGGAGGGGCAGCGAGTAATGCACCGGGGCTGCAACATGTTGGTGGTGCAGGTAAGTGGATTGAGGTCCAGTGGGTCGTGGGGGTTGGGAGTGCTAAAGTGGTCAGGGAAGGGAGATGGCCTTGGGGTCGTGGGGGGCAATGAGTGTACGAGGATTTGGGGTAAGGGCACAAGGGACACAGAGGCGAGGATGGGGCAGAAGAGCTGGGTGGGCAGTGGTGTAGGGCATTTGGGAGTGAACCCCCCACACCCCGCCCTACATGCTAGAAAATTCCTGCCCATTGCAGGTTGCTCCAAGGCAGTCTAAAAAGGGGTGGGTTTTTTTGTACAAGCAACTTCCAAAATGCAGTCAAAAGATATACCGCTGGCCACTGCCTTTTTTTTTATGACCAAGTCATTACTGTCTGCACCCCGGATAGAGACCTAGGGATGCAAATAGTAATAACCCATTCCACAGGCTTTACCGACCAGTACTGAACCAGACCTAAGCTATAGGCCCAAAGCAAACAGATTGGTGTTGGCCAACCAATGGGAGAGCTCGATGCCAGGGCAGTAACCGCTGCCATTGCTCTGTGTTCTGAGCCAGCCACCTGATTGGCTTGGTGCACCTTCCTTTTTTTCTAAGCATCTCCTCTTCCTCCAGACGCTCTGCGGTGGCTTGAGCCTTCTCCGCCAGCGCTGGGCATGCAATGGTAACAGAAAGTGCCCTCTTCCTGTGTTGAAAAAGATCCCTGCCTGTTCTGAAGTAAAGGGTTGGCACCCAACATGCATTTTGGGTGTGTTCTCCAGAAGTTAGTTTAGCTCTGAACTCGACTTTGTGGGACAAGTGAGACAGAATATAAGGGACAGTGCATGGCAGGCGGGCCACAGAGAGACGAGCAAATGGACACTGGAAGAGGCAGCAGACAGAATAGTGAGGGGCAGAGGCACAAAGTAGACAATGGCACAGGGAGGTGCAGACAACACTGAGGGCCAGAGGCACTACAAGGGACAGTGTCACACTACAAATAGGCAAGTGAGCCTTACGGGAGATATGGGAAGTATAGGGGCAGAGGGACAGCCCAAAACTTAAATAATAAAAGACGTGATTCTACTTAACTCTCTAAATGGTATCAGCACAGTGCATAAAAGATAACCAAACTGTTTCTTAGCCTGTCCTAAAAATGTCAAATATTTGCAAGCCCTGGAGTCATCGCGCCATGGTCTTTGGGTGAACGCGAAGGGTCCCATTAGGCACGTTTCAGAGCCCTTCGCCACAGGAAAGCCACACCAGCTGCCTTGATCATATAGTTCCTGACCAAAGCTTTGCACTCCATTTCACTGTGTTGCATTCATCATTGTACAGCCACACACTCGGCAGTCACTGCCCTGGCACCAAACACCTAGTATGGCGACCGCAGTAGTCTGCTCAGGCTCACCGGCAAACCCTTCGGTCTGCCCCTCAACATGAATAGAGCATGCTGCAGCAGGGGAAGGTGGGGGTGCGAGGAAATAGTGCGGCCACCCCCGGCCTGCCTGATCTGCTCCTTCTTCGGCCGGTTCCCTCAGACCTCACATGACCCCGTTCAAGTCCTTAGTAGTAAAGCCAGACCGCCGCCCTCTGCTGCTCAGAGTTTTGATTATTTCCCCATGATAAATGCATTCTGCCATTTGCAGTTCTGCAAAGAGAAACTAAAGGCCTAGAATGAGCTACTCGGGATCGTGGTTAAGTGGAGCACAACCAAAGCCTCCCCCAAGAGTTAATCAAGAAAGGAGAAAGAAAAAAAACCTCAAGGTTTACGCCCAAGACTCTTCCTTATTATCGCTTGCTATCGCCCACGAAAAAAATCCATGTTATTTGTCCCCAGCCAGGCCCTTCTAGTCATCCGCGAGGAACAAAGAAAAGTTATTTCCAGCTTCGCAACCTCCATCTTCAGAAGGACCTCTCCCAGCAGCCAGCTGCATTGGTCTACCGCACACTGGGAGCGGCGAGAATGGCCCCAGAGGGCGTGTGCATCTGGGAATGCATCAAACCCCAGCTTTCCTCGTTTTGCTTCACAGTAAAACAGGCGGGCTGGCTGCCGAGTTCTACACCAACGCCTCCACGGATTAACCCCCTGAACTTGCTCACTCCGGAGGCTTCCTCGATGAAGCGGCTTCATGCGGAGCGAGTTAGAAAACCCCAGTGAGCAAGGCACTCCTCGAGTTAACACCCAATTCAATATTGAGCGGATGAATGCCAGGCAGCGTTAAAGGGATATCGCCAGATCTAAAAACACACAGGCCCAGGTTATGCCCCCGAGGGCCCCTATGTTTACTATGCCCCCTCGAAAAGTTCATCTAGTCCAATGCATTTGAATGAAAGTTTAAAGCCAAAGGACTAGTCTCAGTATAACAATGGCCAATTGTGAGACAGGTACTTTGATGGTAAGCCAGTAATATCGCTCAGTAACTTATGTGCCCACTTTGGAAAACTGCGTGGCCCGCAGTCACAGGTTAGGATCCTGGCAGGGGCCAACATATTAAAGGGAAGGGCACTCCCTCCAAATTGTGACAATATACCTTGATCGCAGAATTCCTAACTGAAAACACGGCTACACCCAGAAAGGATACTCAGTACCCCATGCTCCCCTAGGAAACCTTAAAATGTTCTTGGTTTATCGTTTGCTAGAGTCCCCGGTCCTGCTGGTTACCTGTAGCATTCGTGCTACATGGAAGACGCCTGTCTGGATAAAGAGACATGCCTGGTTTCAGTATGGAGTCCTATTTTGGAGTCTTGGACAGCGGAGCGAGCATGTGTTCCACGCTCGAGTGGGAATCCGTGTTCAAACGATAAAGACTATCATCTGATGAACCGATGAGCGGCCTCCCTCCTCTTATCCCTCTATACTAATATATATAACATTACGTGTTAATAAACACCCCTATTTGTGTTACCATTCATTCCATGGTCTCAGTATCATTTGTCCCATACACTACATTACCACGCTACTTGGTCAATTGTTAGGCATGCCCTGCCAGAGATCTTGTTAAGCTAGTACCAGACAAGCGACAGAACACCTTACCAACACCAGAGGAATCTCTCACTTCAGAGTACTGATCAGATATCAGACTTTCATCCACGATATTCACAATCCGCAGACATTCAGGTACCAACCCTAAATACAGGCCATGTCTGCATAGCTCATCTACTGGAGCGACTTAAGGCTATAATGACCATGAACAGGCCTGTGCATCAGCAGTATGCCCCCTACAGCCTCGATTAGGTATCTCGCAGACGCCCATACATCACCTCAACAAACAACGCAGAAGATTAAAACAGGCCTATAGGTACCAGTGCCCCCTACCAGGACTAGTGTCATCAGGGACCCTGCAGACCTGCCTCACAAGCTCACAACAAATATTATTCATTGGTACAAACGGGCCTTCTCGCACAAACCACCATCAATGCCAGAAGTCCTGACGTTTCATAAATGGAACCACTCCCAGGCAACACACAATTAAAACAACTCACACCAACACCCAGGAGTCTCAGATGCCAAAGCCGGACCATCATGTGCCAACTAACCAAACCCAAGTCAAGTCTCAAAATTTGCACTCGACACTAGCCATTGGCAAGTCTTGGTGAGTAAGAAATGGTGTGCTGTGTGCAGGTGGAAACCTATGGGTGAAGCAACTTTGAATGCCCGTCTAGTAACTTGTAATATCTACCCCAGCCAAAGTCCATGCTGGCGGTTCTGATAGTGGGAGCATTCCTTCCTCCTTACTATGTCCTTGAGGTCGAACAATCTCACCCATACTTTACTGACCACCCAGGAAACCTTACAAAATCAAATTCATTCATAGTCTTGCCTCCTGACTATCACAGACACCTAGAGGTCACAGACGTTCCCAAGCCAAATCATCCTGAACCACTGAAACCTCTCCCAGGTAACACACAACTAAACAAACTCTATACCTGGACACCAAGGAGTTACGTACGGTCAATTACCTGGCCATCCAGTCCATACTTTTGCCCTGGTGGTGGAAACAGCAATGCTACTTACCCCAAGGTCTTCATAAGGTCTAAGCAAAGCATTAAGGGATCTTGAAAACAACAAACATTACGCTATACTACAGCCAAGTAGTACTGCATATTAAAAAAGAAAAAATGAACACTTCAAAGAACAAAACGTTCATCATGAAAATATAAAGAAATGGTAATGAGACAAACATCATCAAATAACAAGTGCTCCCAGTCAGTCTGTGGGCAACAAAAAATACCAGTTCCTAAGGCACAGGTTAATGGCCTTTTAGCATCAACTTGATATACAACATTTCAAATAAACGCATACTAGAGGTAGACTATCAAACATGGCTACTATAAATGCCAGTCTAAAAGTTGCTGTGATCGGTTGCCAACTTCATCCATCTAGAAAGCATACAGAGTATTGTTGGTAACTGAAAGTTGGGATATAGCACAGGGCAAAACGATACAATCCATTTCACTGCAGGTTCTCCAAAAATCCAAAGAGGCATTTACTACACTGTCTGTTTCCCATTGCCAATATGATTGAAAAAGCCTGTACTTGCACTCAACCTATACTGACAGAAATGGTCTACTCCAGTTCCTTTGGGCAGGTTCAACCATTCCTCAGCCACAAAACTATCGACCGATCCCTCTATTAGATCATGTCCCCGGGAAAATCTTTGCTCGTCTTATACTGAGACATTTTTAAACCTGAGTATGTAAGATGCAGCTGAGAGACAACTTCCAAAAGGATTTACAATGGGTCTTCAACCTGCTAGCACTATCATTAATGAAGTGCCAAAGTCTGCTTAAAGGGTAAGCTATCCACATGGCTTTTACAGATTTTAAAATTGCATTTGATTATTTCTCTAGAAAATTGTTATTTATGAAATTAGAGAAAGCAAACCGTTTGAATTATATATCAGCTCTAATTTCACAATTGTTTTCCAATACTTCTGTACAAATTAGCTTAAACCAAGATGGCCTACTCTCCAAGCCATTTAATACACACAGAGGTCTAAAACAAGGCTGTATTTTAACTGCAACTCTTTTTAAACTATTTATATCAGATGTTGGTAAATGTTTTGATGAAGTGAGATGTGATTCACCAAATATAAGTGATGTTCAGATACCATGGCTTTGATATGCTGACGATTTAGTTTTAATTTCTAACACTCCAATAGGTTTACAAAACCTATTGAACGTTTAAGCTTATGCAACAAAAAAAACTCTATTTACAAACTTGGAAAAAACTAAAGTAATGGCTTTAAATCCATCTAAATTGAAGCAAAGAAGAGTTGCTTTTAATTGGAAGATACATAACAGCCCTGTGACCTTGGTTAATGAGTATCGCTATCTTGGACTTATGGCGAATAATAACCCGGTTGAGCATCCGTATCATTTTGATTTAAAAAAGAAAATGAAAAGACAGCAGTATCCCAAGCGAGATTGATTCATCAGAAATACAGCACATTTTCCTATAAACCTGTGATGATCTATTATAGGCAAAAACAGTCCCAACCCCAACGTACTGTGCAGAAACCAGAGTGTACCAAGGAGTGTTGTAATGGACAAGACTAGAAGGTGCATTCTGGAAAAGGGTATTAATGCTCCCGCTAAGCCAACCAATGTCAATAATTAGATATGAATTGGGCTTTTTAAAAATCGCTGAAAATAATCATGGTGTGGAAAATGTTATCATTATACAGAAAATGTATGAATGAACCCGTATCCAGTTCCTTGTTCAGTGTTATCGCTACGTTAGCAAGCTCTTCTTTTGAAATATATTGTAAACATTTTGTGTCTTATGATGTGTATTTACAAACTGCATTGTGTTTTATGACTATATTGAAAGGTTTCATTTTGTAACCAAATCAATAAAGAAAAAAATAACAAAAAGAAGAGTTAAGATCTTTTTAACTTCAAAATGATCTAGCCTCACTTTATGCGGTATAGTAAGGCCTGTTACAAGGGGATGTTTAGAATTTCAACTCTTCTGCTCAGTTCTTTAGGAGACTTCCTCTACATTGGATTTCTGTAACTTCACCTTTCGTACTCTGTAGCTAAAAAAAAGGGCAATTAGAAATGTCTTGACTTGTACCGTCAAAACCTAATGTCTGTAGTCTGGCCAACTGTAGCATGCCACATCGCTTGTTTGACCTAGAAGGCGAAGATGGAATTCTTAAAGGTTGAAAACTGATGCCTTAACCTTTTCAACTCGGTTCCTGATGCAGTTTAGGAATTGAGCAGGTTTGCTCAGCCCTGCTAAAAACCAGCTTTCTTTCCTATGGTCTATGCCGTTTGTTTTACAAATCGGCCACGTTCTGATGTAAATAAGTTTGCCAATTTAACGTGGGCCATGTTCTTTCCAATGCAAAATTCTGATGGACATTTTTGTTTGTTTTGTTTGTTTTATTCATTTATAATGCGCACCAGACCAGAGGGTAAGAGGGCGCAGCAGTACAGGTTATGCGAAGCTTACAAGGGTTACAAAAGTTACAAGTTACAATTTACAAGGTGTTAAAAATATAAACAGGACAATGCATTAAGTTATATACAGGATATTATGCAGTAAATTATATACAGGATATGATATTATATAGTAATTGCCGGTAGTGTAACATCTGAGCAATACAAGACAGAGCAATTTACAGTATACAGGCTGTATCGGAGAGGATGGCAGGGGGGCACTGGCTAGCTTATCGATTGCTTTAAATGGTTGATGTAACTCGATCTGAATTTAAGGTAGGATTTCTCAGCACGCATAGTTTGGGGCAGGGAAATCCATATTTGGCCAGCCCGGACGGGGAAGCTGGCACCTTCAGCCTTAGTCAATTTGATTCTCGGAATGATATGATAAGTGTATTGGCATAGGCGATTCTTGAGGGTCTGGAGGATCTTCTTTCTCCAAATCTATCAGAGAGATAGGAAGGAACCGCATTGTTCAGGGCTTTGTGAGTGAGAGAGGCAACTTTCAATAAGATTTTGTCTTGGGTCAACAGCCAGTTGTTATTCCGCCTTATCTTAGAAATATGGGATCGTTTAGAGATGCCAAGAGCTGCTCTCAAGGCATTGCTTTGTAGAATTTGTATTATATGTGGGATGTATTTGTTAGCCCCAATATATAGGGCATTACAATAATCGAGTCTCGATAGGATGAGAGCTCTAGCTAGATTCATACAGTTATCATCGGAGATGAAGTGTTTACCAGCTCCGATAAGCTTACATGTGTAAACTGTGGCTGAGGCCAGAGAATTCACCTGTTTGTTGAAGGAGAGGGTGGCATCTAAGTAGAAGCCAAGAGTATTCACTTCCTTGGCTACCTTGATAATATTTCTGTCGATCTCGAAGGCACGGTATTCCTGGCCTAGTTTTTGAGATTGGAATGTGTGCCCAGAATGATTAACTCTGTTTTGTCATATACATACATATATATATATATATATATATATATATATATATACACATATGGGATACATTACTCACCGTAATCGTATTTCTGATGCTTGTATCTGCTTAGATTCACATGCTGTGCATAGGCCGACATCTAGTGGAAGCTGCGGAGTATTACAGTTTGTTTTTCGAAACTCGAAAATGGGCGTCGACACAGGCGTGCCAGTAATACTATCCCTAGTGTGACGTCCACTGTACCCAAGATCCCTCACGCGTCTAGGATCCTCAGATTGTATTTTTTCTGACATGAGGAGTAGCGTGAGTACAGATAATCCAAGCAGATAGACAGAGAGGTAAGACTACAAGCAATCATGCGCCTTCTCTCGGAGGGGAGGAAGGGTGGGTCGCATGTGAATCTAAGCAGATACAAGCATCAGAAATACGATTACGGTGAGTAATGTATCCCTTCTGAGGCTTGTGGAATCTGCTTAGATCACATGCTGTGCATAGATTAGCAAGCAGTACCAGAAGAAGGAGGTGGGATGTGAGAAGGGTCATGAGCAAACAGGTGTCTTAGAACCGCTTGTCCCACTTGTGTATCTGTCTTGGAATGAGTGTCAATGCAGTAATGCTGAGTAAAAGTGTGAATAGAGCTCCAAGTAGCTGCTTTGCAAATGGTGTCGAGGGGAACATTTGCAATGAAAGCCAGAGTGGCCCCAATGCCTCTAGTAGAATGGGCCCTTGGCGTAAAAGGCAGAGTCTTTTCAGAAAGAGAGTAACACAGCTGTATACAGTTGATAATCCACTTCGAGATAGCGCCTTTAGAGACGCGATCCCCCTCTCTGCCTGTAGCTACGGAGACAAACAGTTGATCTGTTTTCCTTAGCGGTCTGGTTTTATTTACATAGTAGAGGACCGCCCTACGCACATCAAGGGTGTGTAGTTTCACCTCAGCTGAGCTTTGCGGGTTCTGGAAGAAAGCCGGAAGCTCGATGGACTGGTTTACATGGAACTTAGATATAAATTTAGGTGAGAACCTAGGGTGTGTGCGTAAAACCAGTTTGTCCTTGTGGATAGTAAAGAAAGGATCCTGCACTGACAGAGCCTGAATTTCACTGACCCTTCTTATAGAGGTAATGGCTACTAAGAAGGCCGCTTTATAAGTCAGGTGTTTGAGACTACTTTTATGCATGGGTTCGAAAGGGGGGCCCATGAGTTTAGCTAGCACCACGTTGAGGTCCCAACCTGGCGGTGGGTTCGAAATAGGAGGGTGAAGTCTCTTTACTCCTTCCATGAAGGCTTTAACTACTGGTACTTTCCACCACGATACTTTGTTATGGGATGTGGTGTAAGCCGAGAGGGCTGCCAGGTGTACTTTCAGAGAGTTAAAAACCAAACCTGCGTCCAGCAGGTGGAGCATGTACGTTACAACGTTGGAAGGAGTGCAATCAACTGGGTTGATTTGTTTATTCTGGCACCAAATAACAAATCTCTTCCACTTGTCAAAGTAACAGTGCCTTGTGTTTGGTTTCCTGGATTCTTTTAGGATGTCCATACACCTCTGTGGTAAATTGAGATGGCCAAACTCTATGACTTCAGGAGCCATGCTGCCAGGTTCATAGAGTTGGGTTCCTGGTGCACTGTTTGACCTTGTTGCTGGGACAGTAGGTTGTACCAGGCTGGGAGTTTGATGGGCTCGCACACCGCCATCCTGCGTAGGTGTGGAAACCATGGTTGTCTCGCCCACATGGGAGCAACTAGGATGAGCGTCATCGATTCCTTGTTCATCTTGTACACCACCTTCCTGATGAGAGGAGTTGGTGGAAAAGCGTACGCAAACATCCCTGACCAGTTCATCCACAGGGCGTTCCCTTGGGAGTCTGGCTGGGGGAACCTGGATGCAAATCCTGGGCATTGTCTGTTTTCGCTTGTGGCGAATAGGTCTATAGTGGGGAAACCCCACTGAGAGAAGAGATCTTCTACGATATCTCTGGAAAGGACCCATTCGTGTTCTTCTGGGAGGGAGTCTCTGCTTAGGGCATCCGCTAGGGAATTGAGCTCCCCTGGAACATGTTGTGATGACAGGAAGATGTTCCGTCTGAGTGCCCATATCCAGATTTTCTGGGCAAGCTTGGACAGATTTGGCGAACGAGTCCCTCCTTGTTTGTTCAGATAGAACATGGCTGTCGTGCTGTCCGTCCGGATCTGTACCGACAAGTTTAGCAGATGGGGCTCGAACGCCCGAAGCGCTCGGAATACTGCCAGAAGCTCTAGCAGGTTGATGTGGTTCTTGGCTACTGAGTGAGACCAGAGACCCTGAGCTGTGTGGTGGAGATGATGAGCTCCCCACCCAGTCAGGCATGCATCTGTAGTCACCACTGCCTGTACTTCGGGATCGTAAAAGGGTTTTCCCCTTGAGAGATTTTCTCTTGTCCACCAGTGTAAGCTCTGTACGAGTGTTGGCGAAACGACCACTAGATCGTCCCACTGACCACTTGCCTGAGACCACTGTTTCGCCAACCATTCCTGCATGGGACGCATGCGCAGACGCGCGTGGGGGACCAGGTAAATGCATGACGCCATCATGCCCAGTAACCGCATTGCTTTGCGTACCGTTATTTGTTGACCTGACTGATAATGTTGAATTTGCAGTAGTATATTCCGGATTCTCTCTTCCGAAGGGAAGGTCAACCCTTTCTGAGTATCTAGGATTGCTCCTAGGTACTGTTTTGAGGTGCTTGGCACCAGACTTGACTTCTTCTCGTTGATGGAGAAGCCTAATTCGTGGAGGAGGTCGATAGTCCTCTGAATGTTTGACCTGCAAATTCCTGGGGTTTCCCCCGTTATGAGCCAGTCGTCCAGATAAGGGTACACTGGGATTGCCTCCCTGCGTAGGTGTGCAGCTGCCACCGCCAGTACCTTGGTGAATACCCTTGGTGCTGAAGCTATCCCGAAGGGCAGTACCTTGAATTGGTAGTGGCGACTGTCTACCTTGAAGCGCAAGTATTTTCTGTGTGCTGGGAGCATGGAAATATGAAAATAAGCATCTTTCATATCCAAGGTTGCCATGTAATCCCCCTTTTTTAGGAGGGGGATTACCTCTTGTAGCGTAGTCATACGAAATCTTTGGGGCTTGACATACTTGTTGGCAGGCCGTAAATCCAATACTGGGCGCATTGTTAAATCTTTCTTTGGCACAAGGAAGTAAGTTGAATAGATACCCTTGTTTACCTGGTGTCCTGGGACGAGTTCTATCGCGTCCTTTTCTAGCAGAATGGCGATCTCCTCGAGAAGGATCTTCTGATGTTCTAAGGAGTGTATTCTTTGTCGTGGAGGGTGGTTCCGGGGACGCTGCAGTAATTCTATACAATATCCTGTGGACACTGTTGACAGCACCCATCTGTCTGAGGTGATCCCTTCCCAAGCCTGGGTGAAGTTGGAAATGCGTCCCCCTACTGGGGTTGCGTGAGAAGGGACCCTGAACTGAGCGTCACTGCTTTGGCGGAGGCGTGCCACCTCCCTTGTTGGGGCTGCCTCTGCCTCTTCCACGACCTCTCTTGTTACCCTTGCTGTAACTTTGGGTAGACTGCTGGTTGTTGTTCCATTGTGTACCCTGTCCTTGGGCATAGTTGCCTCTTTGTGAATTTTGGCCGCGTGGGCGACGAAAATTACTGTTCCCCCCTCTGGTTCGGGGGTTTGTTGGTAAGCTGGCCAAGGGATTTGAGAGTCTCGTACTCGTCCTTGGCATTCTTAAGTGCGTCTTCGACCGCTTTCCCAAACAATAGATCTGGTTCCACCGGCTTGTCTATTAATGAAGCCTGTGTTTCTGTTTTGAACCCCGACTGCCGTAACCACGCATGTCTTTTGATAACAGTACCTTCTGCTATCAATCTTCCTGCGTTGTCTGCAGCGTCGAAAGTTGCTTTTAATATGCAACCAGACACGGCTCTCCCTTCTGCCGAGATCCGAGCCAACTGGCCCTTTAACGGTTCAGGAGCAGAGGCTATGAGCGCCGCAACCTCTTCCCATTGATGGCAGTTGTAACTTGCCAACAGGGTGGTGGAGTTTGCAATCCTTGCTTGGTAGGCGGACGTTGAGGCTACCTTCCTGCCAAACCCGTACAGTCTTTTGCTCTCCTAGTCGGGAGGAGCTTCCGACGACGATAAGGGTGTCCCAGCCCTCTTCCGAGTGTTGGTAACCACTAGGGAGTCTGGTTTAAGATGACCTCTTATATAAAGAGGGTCAGATTGGGCTGCCCGAAAAAGTTTTTCGACTCTGGGGTTGACGGCTCTGGTGAGGTTAGGATTCACCAGGGATGGAGCTATTCTACGTTGGATGGATTTAAGGATCGGGATGGTCTGAGCGACCGGCCTCCTCTCTCCCACCAACTCTTCTGCGAAGTCCCTTTCCTCCTGTACACCCTGTGTGTCGATGTGAAAATGTTCTGCTGCGCGAGCAAGAACTTCATTAAGGAGGGGTTGGTTATCAACTGGCGAGTCGGTAACTGGGGCTTCGCTTTCTACCGGGGAATCTACTCTGTAAATTTCCTCGAGGTCGACGTTGGGGTGGGGAAGGATGTCAATAAATAATTTTACTTCAATAATTAGCAAAAGTATGGCTAAGGCCAGGGAACTCCGCAAGATGCTTCCGACCAGTATGGCGGAAAAAAACAATCTGAGGATCCTAGACGCGTGAGGGATCTTGGGTACAGTGGACGTCACACTAGGGATAGTATTACTGGCACGCCTGTGTCGACGCCCATTTTCGAGTTTCGAAAAACAAACTGTAATACTCCGCAGCTTCCACTAGATGTCGGCCTATGCACAGCATGTGATCTAAGCAGATTCCACAAGCCTCAGAAATATATATATACACCCCACCATATGACATTCCACTTGTGCACATTTTTTAGTCTGTTACAGTTGTCTTAAACCCATTTGCTTTGAGTTGATGACATCATTATGGATGAGTTGATAACCATAAGGGCAGTAATCATGTCACCTGGTTCACCAGGACTCTGCTTCTGCATGCCCGACGCACCATTATCAAGCTAATCAGCCCTGCACACCCTCTGTTGAGAACAAAGTCTCTTAAGGTTTTCTTATGACATAGTACATATTTTAAGTTGCAAACTACTAGCCAGGCAATATTCACAAATATCGAGGTATAGCCACCATTAAACTTGGTTGTCACATGTTTTAGCCGTTTTAGAATTTCGTGCCAAATGTGCTTGTAATCGTTTGTTGCTTAGTCGATAAATATTAGTTTAGTCCTGTGTTTTGTCTTAAGAAAGACTTTCATGGGAATGCAGTTTGTCAGATATGTCACCTTGATAAGCTGAGTTCCAACACTCAACTTCATCTGGGGCACAGTTTACCAAGGTGCTTCTTAGCAACAATAGGAAATATGGTACTAAACTAAATTTGTTTGGCGCTCAATGGATATCAAGCTTTTGTGGTAATGTCTGGCCGATATGCTGCTGATGTAGTGGGCCATGTCAACGACGGATACGCTAAAAGTGAATAGAATCCCATCTAAAGCAGCGGTTAGCGTTTGCTCCTTTATGTCGTCATTGAATGACATCCAGGCATCGGCTGTTCTTCAGTTTTGGATATGGTCATGGAAAAGGCGTTTTAACGCTTTTGTTAGAGACGTTGTGACAGATGGATTCATGCTGGTCTATTTAAGCCTTCCAAGCCATTGGATTGTCTGCTTACTCTGGGAATGTCCTGTATATAGTATCTTCCGATATATTTGACATTTAAGGAAAGTTCTTATTTTGAGACCTAGCCGAGTCCTTTCACATTAAACCCTGTTAACTGGGCTCCGTTTTAACTTTCTTCATGGGAAATCTGATGGAAGTGACTTGCTATTTTTTTCAAGTGGCACGAGCCGCATTTGGGGCTGGAGGGCATGGGAGAGCCAGACAGATGCCAATAGACTGGAACTCGTAGGAGAGGAAACCATTTATCGTGCAGCGTTTTGTTTTTCATACCAACACGAGTACAATGGCTCTTGCTGTCGCTGTGTTTAGACTGGACGTGGAGTACAGGGGAAAATGTGTTTTCCATGCATTTAAACTAGAATTACTTTTATATTGTTCTAACCCAACATGTTCATCCCTTATGTGATCGTTTTGCTGTTAGGAGTGAAGGCTGTAAGGTTACCTTCGCTATTCTTGCTGCCTGCTTTATAAACATACATGCTGTTAGGAAATAATGGGTTACATTAAAATAAATTATAAATAACCCCAGTGCCATTCTCATTTGTGCAACAACTCTGAGCGGTTATCCCCAAAGGGCGTTTTCAGACTCAAAATACCCTGGCTGTTTGAGTTCAATTATGCTAAAGTCACAGTAAACTAGGTCCCAAGATGTATAGCGCCCGCATCGTGCTTGGCTTGCTTTAGGCATGAATGACTGTTTACCAGGAGCCATTACACAGACTCCTTACACAAGGCAGAGACCCATGACTTCTGGTAGCTCCTTAAGGAAGGAAATCAAGACACAGGTATACAAGCCCAATACACAAAATAGTCCAAGGTGAGAAATCCCTGAAGGAAACTCAACTGCCCAATGACTCTTGCACACTGTTGTAGTGTCAAAATAGTTTATTAGGAATGACCACTAATTACCAAGGAGCATGCCGTTCATCAGGGGAGTTGCTAGGTCTGGAAAAGACCTGGGGCTAAGCCGATGTTGGAACTGTTGGGACTGGGGGCTAGCTAGTCTTTTGGCTGTAGCTCCTGAGATTCTATCCGGGGCTACAACCAAAAGATCAGGGGCTATAGCCCCCTTAGCCCCCCCCCCCAGCAACGCCCCTGCCGTTCATCAAAGGAGAGTTTTTGTGTGTGCAAAAACACTATAGAACCCTGAGCGTGATTGCAAGGTGGAAATACCAATAATGTCCGCCCGAGGGTGGGGGCTTACATGGCTGAAAAATTACCCTAAGCCACTAGTGAAGGCCCTCACGTCTCTCAAAACTATCTCTCAGACTAGAGGGCTATAAGAGGCAGTGTGAGCCCCAGTTGGTAACAATTAATGTTATAATAGTTTAGAGCAATAGTAACATTACTCAAACACATTCACCTACATATTTTGGAATATTTATTGGTTTCACGGAGCATTTGCAGTTAATGTGTGCCTAAAAAACAACGTAAGAGATCAAAATACCTTTCACTGCGCCAAGACATTGCAGGGCTTTTCTACGATTGTGAAGGGGGCAAAATAAATTTGAAAATTGTGCCCGACAATGAAAACTTTGGTAAAGTGACAGAGTTAAACTAATGAGTGTCCACAGCCTCTTGTGTTCAGCACATGTGCCAAAAAACGTATCCTGCCAGTAAAACTCCCTAGAACGGTATAAAACAGACGAACAAAAATTGCATTGCCAACTATTTAAACCAGTTTTTTCAAATAAATGATTTTATACACTTTGCTTACACATTAATCTTCAATATCACATCTCATCTCAGTTAGGACTGTCCAAAAAGCGCAATCAGACAATGCCAAGATGGTCACTTGGTGTTAGCTACAGGAGGAGGCAAAACACTAGGTAAGATGGATACTGGGTGAACAGCCGGGTTGTGCTGGCCTTACTGTAGACGATTTTTGGTATCCCAGTTGATAGGACGGGGCGAGTTTGGAAGGAGAGGAGCCAGGAGGGAAAAGGCCCAATTAGAAACTGCAGAACTGCAGGAAACTAGTAGAGGAAAGGCAAGCATGTCTGGCTGTAATGCACAGCTGGCATTTTTGGATGAGGAAAGGCTTCCTCACCAATGGAAGGAGCAATGCAAAAGGACCTGCATTGAATTCTCTTAGCCACAAAAAGCCAATGCGTGTGGGTGGGTGGGGGTGATAGAGAAGGGGTGATGTGGTATCTCTGGAATCAGAATAGCAAGCAAAATGAGAGTTTTGAATTCTTTGGAGCGTGCGAAGGGTGAAACTGGATACCCAAATTAAAATACGTTACCAAATTTGAGTCTGGAGACAAGCAGGACTGCAGGTCTTTGGGATATAGAGTCAGACATGGCTTTTTAGAGTGCAACAGTGAACGTACCAGTTCACCAGCAGAGCCCCGGATCGTTCCACATGTTTACAAGCCATGTGGGCTTGATGTGGGGGTTGGGGGGAAATCAGCTCTACTAAAGAGGCAGGCCGATATGCTGCACAGTCTGCGGACAGAGTACTATGAGCACAGCAGATCCGAAGAGGGAGAAACTGCTGCAACAAGTGGTGGGGCAAAAGCATGCAGGGGAGAGCTCTCAAAGCCGCTCGAGTCCCACAGCCCTTGACAGTCTTGCACGTGAAAAGCAGGAGACGGTAAAGCTATTGCTACACCCAAGTACAAAGAGGGAATTCAATATGGCCACTGGCCGTTTTATAACTTTTTGCAGGTGCCGAACATCCATTTGGATGACAGATTCACAGGGAAACTACCAATGAAATTGCATATGAAAAGAAACCAACCTGTACCAAATAGGCAAAGGGACCTCAAAGGCTAGTTATAAACACTCAGCATAAGATGGCATCCATACATCCGAGCAGGAGAAGGAGCTGAGCGTGAGGGTTGCTGAAGCTGGAAAGCATTTTTAAGGGAGAAGGGTACTGGAAGGCTGGAACACTTGGGGAAGAGAGGTACTGAAACCTTAAACCAAGAGGGGTTGAAAAACTGTAGGCACGTACCCAGAGATTTTCAAAGAAATCTAATCTACTTGAATACTGAGCAATGAAGAAACTGGTTATACCTGTATGCCATAACTGCAATACAGAGTACTTTGCTTCTTGTTTTCTATATATCAAAGATCTAGATGCCAGGTAAAGTCTGCAAAGCTCCAAAGATGAACAAGTATTCATTGTTGCAATACTGCCAAAGAAGAGAAACCCAGAACCTGTGTGTTGGCACAGCGAGCATGGCCAATGGCCAGTGGTGCCAAAAACATACCCATTTCCCCCCTCCTCAATAGATGCGATCATAACGGATACCACCCATTTATTTTTTCTCTGGTTTCCATTACCCCGATTATTATTGCGGTAACTGCTGTGAAAATCCAGCGATTATCCCTTTGTCGCAAAGTTACTGCACCACCATTACTGCAGCAATTATCCTGGTAATCTGTATTACCACAAAATGATCCGGATAATGCGAAAATGTTAGAACTGCAACTGGCTCCCCAGATCACCTCCAACTCCCTCAACCTGACAATGTGTCCTCTTTTCCCCTTCCCCACCTCTGCCCGATGCCATTTCATAATTTTTCCTCCTCCAAATACCTTTTTTCAACTTTCCGTTTTCGCATTACCCCGGTAATTATCGCAGTATTCGCTCACACTGAGCAAAAAAATATAATTAGGGCTTTTTCATTTCTGAAAAGCCTTTCTGCCTCCATGGGAGATATAGCTCTAATTTTGGGAGAAGACGGCACCCCTTTATCCGTTAAATGTTTTAATAACTACTGGATGGAATAACCCCAGATCCCTCCCGGAAATAGAGTCATCGCTTCGTGCCCAAGTTGTTTCATGCATGATCCAATTCCATCCAGTGGTTTTTGCTGTGCACAGTGCATACATTTTGACTTTTTCCCCTATGGGGAAAATAATGGGAGTAGGCCGAACACAGTGTCTTTTTGCTTTCTTAAATTTGTATACAATTCTTTTTCAAAGTGTCCAGTCTGGTGGGGCGGGCCCGGCACAAACCTTTTGTTTGCAAAAATACCAACCAAATCCGCCATGCAAGTCAAAGGTTATTAGCAATTCAATTTTCGGATTTCTTATGGCACTTGATACTCCACTTAAATATAGTGCGGTGCATAAACAGCAGGCCTTTTGATCCAGAAAGGTGCCTTGCATTTGAACTAATTTGCATTCCCAAAATGCTTAGGTGATATGGCTCTGACTGGAGGTGAACTTCCAGCGATAGTTACCAGGCAGTGTTGTGGCATGTGTGACTTTGCTCAAATAGAAAATTCTACTTTCATATTTCAGGTGGAAGGGATTTTTCCAAGCCTTTTTAAACTCACTATAACTTTACTGGTGTTTGTTACATATATATTATATTTAATTATTTATTTTGGGTTTTTCAGGATTCACACACTTGGTAGCGATCTAAAATAGTCAGATCAATTCATATAATCTTTCAAACAGTTCCATTGTTATGTTAGGGTTTCTTCAAACGATGGCTATGTATTCAGATCTAGTCGAGTCTACACCCACGTTTTTACATTTAACCGCAGGGGCCAGAGTTAAATTATAGTGAAAGCAGAAATCAAGGTTGTAGACTACAAAGGAGGGGGCTAGCGATGGCGATCTAGTGGTTGTTCAGTAGTTCAGTCCTCTCTGCATTCATTTTGGGCGAACCTGATTGCTTCCAGAGATGGATGGCTTCCATGCATTGTGTGCAGGAATGCATCAGGGGTATGTATAGGGAGTTACTGCATCCAGTTTGAAAAGAATGTGCGTCTTCTCTGTGCAGCAGAAGAATGTGCATCAGTGTGATTCACTTCATTTATTGAATTTATAATAGCACTTTCGCCAAGGTTCTGCACAATTAATAAAAACGGTACACTAGGAGGCAATGATGAATTTACAAAGTCAATTAAGATGATGCCAAAAGATGTGCATTAAGAACAGAGTGGAAAGGGTGCAAAAAGGGGAACAAGCAGAAAGAGCGGGGCAAAGAGTTCCAGTTTTTGCGGGGTGCAGACAAAAAGAAAAAAAAATCGGGGGAGAGCACAAGGGGATATAGAGACACCCAGAAGGAAAATAAATCGAGATTGGAGAGAACGAGCTGGAGGATAAAAAGAAACTAGGAAGGAAAGATAAAGAGGAGCCAGACCATGGGTACATTTAAAAACAATACAGAGAATACCATTAAAGAAACAAGGGTGGGGAAGGCAGACATGTAAAAGAAGAAGGGAACGAGTAGAGGCTTGAGGGACACCACAGACTAGAAAAACGGGTGGAATGATAACTGTTTAGTTCTGTCTAAGAGTGAGATCCGAGGACAACGCCATGCTGCCCAATCTGGCATACTCTAGATATGCAAAAACTGTGGGGTGGTCAACAGTGCAGAAGGCTGCAGAGCAGTCAAAACACTATGAAAGCGCGCATCACTGGAGTCTGAATGTCTCCTATGGTCCTCAAGTACACAGGCAAGGACAGATTCAGTGCCTCCGAGAGGGCAGCAGCCGCCATGGTTCTCGCCAAGTATGCCGTGGCTCTCAAAGAAGTTGAACAGGTTTCTTGGGTAAAGAGGGTAATGAGGGCACACTTGAGCGAGTGGGGTACTAATTTGGATTGTAAAGAAATGCCAATAATGTGAAGAAATGAGGGTCTGAGCACAGAGTCGTCTCTGACCTGAATGGCCTAACCAGGCGTGATGACGGAGGGACTGTGAGTGCTATAAAGGGATGTGAAACTGCAAGATTTAATCTGGCGACATTGTCAGAGAAGTAAACAAGGTATGTGCAGAGCAAAACATAGGTATGATATATATGAGGAAGGAGAGAGTCCAACTACAGTTTCTATAGGACCTTGTGGGTGTCAAAAAATGAAGATGTGGTTCGTACATTTTGGCGAAACAAAACGTTTGTGATTTTAACTTGACAGAAGAGATGGCCCTTAAACGTTGAGAGAAGTGGAAGTATTGGATAATGAAAGGCAGACATGGTCTGCGTCTTATGCAAACCAGGGAGTACGGGGTATGAGCAGCGCTGTTGAACGGGGGTGGACGATCCAACTGGGATTATACTGAAGCGCATGATAGTGGAGGGCATAGACCAGGTTTGGGTTGTGACCTTTGTTGTGAATTGGCCCACAGATAGTGAGGAATGTCTTGGTTGAACAGTTATGAACAGGAAAGAGGAAGATAGCGCTGATGAAAGCAGATGTTGACTACAGAAACTTGGATGAGATGTGCGACATGATGTGATGTCAGCAACCCAGTCGAAGAAGAAATCAGAAAAGGCGAATGGAGTGCCAGGAGATTACACGAACGTGAATAGAGAGATTCTTATGTGCAATATTGGGCAGATATGGTCTCACAGAAGGTGGTGGGTGCGTTGATAAAGCAAGTTTTTGAAGGGGAGGCAATCCCCCACCCCACCCTACCATACCATGGACGGCTGGCCAAGTCTGGAAACTAATTGTAACCGGGAGGAAACATTTCAATGAGGTTGCGATTTCAAGGGTTAGAGAGCCTATGTCCTAGAATGGACGAATATTAGCAGGAACATTTCAAGAGCAAGTGTGGAGATGGGTAAGGTGTAGAGCAGAAGACAATTTAGGACCCCGGAGTGGGGAGTGAATCAATGACATGGCAGGAAGGAGTGAGGGAGGTTTGCAGTTGGTAAGGGGTTATGTAATATATGTATGTGTTTGATATAGTGCTGCTCTGCCCCAATTGGTTCTATGTGAAAAGGTCCCCTGAGAAAAAGTCGCAAGGTAGATAATTTTTTCCCCTGCACCCATTATTACTAGTCCAACTTCTGAATATATAGGGAAAGAACTTGATTTTCTTGGCAGTGCAAATTTGGGGCAATGTCGCCCCCCTCGCCCCCCCCCCGACCTTTTCCAAGGTGACTATCACTGGATACCCCCTGGAAACAGATTCAAACTAGGTGTGCGGGCTGAAGCTTTGCAAGGAATACGCCTGCTATAAGGGCAAGAGTGCCAGTAGTGGAGAGAGGGGCTTGCCATGTGTTACGGTAATGGCAGAAAGGATAAAGTGTGTGCAATGTCATTATTGGGCAGGGTGGGGGGGTTGATTTCTAGGAGCCACGGGCCTTCACCGAAAGGTAGCTATGACGCGCAAACAGTACATTCCAAAACTACAGTCCACATTCAGTGGATTTCTGAACTATTATTTGAATGCAAAGCATTCTATGGTGAGTTGCGAGGGTGCCAAAGAGATGTGCCAAAGTCACCGACATAGTTTCAGTCTGCCCCGATGAAATGGAAGGCCTTGGGTAAAAACAGACACTCAGCATCAGTGAGTCTGAAAAGTAAGACAGGCAAGAAAAACATGGATGCACAAATAGCCTGCACTGCTGATTAACGTGCTGCAGTGCTAGGCCCTAAAACCTGCCGTCACTACAAAGTGGCATGCTAGATACTTCTATGGGGCAATGCATAGCTTTGTTGACTGATCTGAGGAGGAATCGTTTCTGATCTCTAATCTGGGGCCGGGGGCCTGAACACTTGTGATTTTAGAGTAGAAAGTGCGCGAATCAGCAATGCCTGGCTGGAGCCAAGAACCTGGTATCAATCCCGGGAAGCTCTGGTCACTGCCAAGGTCACTGCCAAAGCCTTGCACAGAGAGCCTGAAGAGGCCAAGCGGGAGAACGGCACGAGCCACTGGAGCACAGCGCCTCATCACTACGGAATTCATGCGGGGTACATTTCTCATAAGAAAAGTTGGTTTGTTTGTATCCAAAGTACCAATACATTGCAATGCATACCACAGTAGTGCACAGGTGAAATCAGCCTTGAATATTAATAAAGATACCTGCATATTGCCATCTTCATACCGAACACAAAGCTGCACTGGCCCATTGGGGTAGCCCAACACAACCTGTACGAGTCAGATCTTACAACAACTGCGCTTCTCACGATACTGCATATAGAACACATAGATGAAATTCACTCATTGCATGTGCCTGCATACAAAGCACATATCCACATAGAATGTTGGTGTGCACATACACACAGCACAGAGCTAGAGTGAATTATTGCATTGGCCACACACTTGTACGGCTCATTACACTACAACCTGTATAACTACAACCTGTATATCTATCATAACCGGTTTAACTGCCCGTTACCTGGATAGCATGCAAAGATAGCCTGTGTATATTCAACCAAAACTGCATACTTGACTCACTGTAATGCCTGCTACTTAGCACATAGTTCGATTGACTCAATTTAATTCATACATGCGTCCATAACAACTGTACTGAATATCGATACCCACCTAAACTCAGCCAGATTGAATTCCTTGTTTCTCCCTGCATACCCAACACATTACGAACCTGTCTCATAGTACTTTGCTCATAACAACTGCATGATAGATCGACTCTTTGCACCTGCTGAACTACTGCATAGCTCACAGTTGCTTTGATTGGTGTCCAGAGCCCTTATGCATCCTCGGGGCCCTGACCTCCCACACCGAATCGCCCCCAGCTTCTGTGTACCCTCAGCACTTGCCTCGGCACACCCTCCGTCCTAGGGGCTCGCACTTCATCTATTGCTCACCCACGAGCACGGGCACCCCAGCACCTCCCCCCACTGCCCCCTCCCTTCTGCACTTGCATGTTCTGAATACTCACAAGACATAGTAGGATAGTGCCTTTTCCCTTCCACTGCATTTAATATTTTTATGTATTTTAATGTGCCTCATTCCCATGTACCTTCCCTGTTGCCGTGTGGGCGCTTTGAAACAGAATTTACTTGCTGTATAAGCGCTAACACACAAACAATAAATAAAATAAATAAATGGCTCCATTGAGTGCCCCCATCCACAGCTTTTAGGGAGATTGAATTGGTGTGTGTGTATCTCCAAAATAACAGCAGTCTTATTACTGCTATATACCTAGTACAAGTTGTACCTACATATCAAACACATACAGCAATTGCGTATAGACCTCGAATTTTGTGCTGCCCCCATAATAACTGAGTAGCTCACTATATCCTGAAACCCAACGCATAACTGGCTGCACTCACTGTTTGCCCGAACAACCAGCTCTAGAGCTAAGTGAACATATTAATCTTCTTACCCAATCCGTCATAGCTAGTCCCATCTAACCGAAGCAAAACCCCTCACATGTAGATCATCTCAGACTAACAATTACTCATAAATCCTAGAATATTTACAACCATAGCCGCATACACTGCTGCACTGAGGGAGTCCTTTACAAAACCTGACTCCTTCTAAATCATCTAATCTGTATAGGCTACAAGCGAATTGTCCTATAGCACTCCCAGAACAGTTCCATAATCTTCAAGTCATCCATCATAGTAGGACCAGGTAATGCTTAAACTAACCAACCACAAACGCAGATACAAACCCCCACCCCACCCCCCCCGCCCAAGGGCAAATATCGCCCCTCCAATCTCTCCCTGCTCATTATCCCCCCTCGCCGTCCCTCAATAACGGTGTGAAAACACAGTAACGAGATGCCTAGAAAACACAAAGATAGCAGAATCAGAAAAGAGGAAATAACCCAGTCAACCACAGCAAGGAATCTTGCTATCACAGCCGGTTCGCCCTGCTTCACAAGCTACACCGCATGTTACCAAACATTCACCCATGGCTATTATTTCTTCAATACCATCCAAACTACACTATGCGAAAAGTCTCCATCTATCTCAGACTCCCAGATTACCTGATAAGGAAGCCTCAAAGAATGCAGCGGGAAGACTTCTTCCGAGAATGAAACGATTGGAACATATCATGCCAGTATTTCGTATTCCCAACTGGCTCCCATTAAAAAAAAGGTTAATGTCAAAACCTTGTGCATCACCCATAGTTTATACCATGGAGGGGCTTCATCCTCCTTCAGAAGTAAGTGTCAAAACGACACGTCTTCCAGACCCTTAGCTCCAGCAATACTACACTAGTACTAGTCCCCAACTTCAACAAGGAACAGCAAGGAGGAATCCCTTTTCCAGGCTTTATTTTTTACTTTTGCATTTATTTCAGCGCACAAAGCCCAGAGGCATCTAGATGCTAGTTACAGAAAGTGCATAGTAGATTACGGAAGTGCAAGAGTACGCTTATGGGTTACAGACAGAATAGGTGAGTGTATACAGACTAGCGAAGCCTCACCTCATGGAGTGCGGGGGTACATCAAGGGTACAGGTACAAATGGTTAAGATGCGACATAATATGGATGCAGATTGGGAAAGCCTCACCTCATGGTGCTGGGGGCTACAACAAGTGTACAGGTACAGGGGCTACTTCAGGTAAGTCAGCAAAACAAACGACTGGATACGTAGGAGTGCATACTTTAGAGATGCAAGATTAGCATTAGGCTGAGAGACAAAGATAAGGGGCGTTACAGACATATTCCACATATAGCAATAGGCAGAATGTCAGTGCGTTTCCAGTATGTAATAAGTTTAGCACAGGGCTAATAATGTCAAGAGTGTGTGCGTTATGGTCGTATAGCGGTATTCCCAATGTGATGACAGTCAAATTCGCAATGTTTTCTGATGTGTGGCAGATTTATTGTCCGGCAAAGAGTTAAGGATGTGGGCATCGCAGATGGCTTCGTGGGACAACTCCTGTAGGGAGGAGAGCTGGATATCGAAGGGATGGGGCTCCGGTTATTGGGAATCAATTGGGCATTGTTCGGTACGACTGTGCTTGGCAGTGCAGTGTTAGCAATGCAGGGATCATCGGGCGGCATAATAGCATTACTCAATGCGGCCCTACGGGGTAGTGCAACAAAAGCGATGCAAGGGTTGTTGGGAGGCAAAATTGTAGGTGTGAGTGCAGGAAGCACATTTTGTGGTGCACCACAGGGTGGCATGAGATCGTACATATCGATATGTGCCAGTAAACTTTGTAGAGGCGCACGGTAATGTTCGGATGCAACACCTCAAGGCACACTAACCAAAGCTCCGTGCCTGGAAGTGAACCACTTGACTTTCAGGAAACAGCTCAAGACTTGGCTTTTCTTCAGCCACATTGAAAGAAACGAAAGCAACAAAAGTTACCCAGGAACTTGAGCTACTTTACAATGAGCAACTGCAAAACCTTTCACACTACCATCTGTGGAATCCAATTTGATTGATGGATTCTCTGATGTGCGATACAAGTCAGCACTTGAATCTCAGTGAAATCTACAATCAAGAGTAAGGAAGCAGCACCCTAACTCCCCCCCGCCAGACTTGTTCCCTTCCGTCAACTAAATCCTCACAACTAAAATCTTGCATACTTACACTACCCACACCCCTTCAGACATCCAACCATGTCTAACACACTTAACAGATTCAGACTCTATCTATCCATCCTCCACCAACATTTTGTCAATTTTTACGCTCCACAATCCAGGGGCTGCCCGCCCATACATCTAACCTCCTCATTCAGTACCAACCACAAAACAAGAGATTTTCATATCAATACACATGCTATGGGCACTTCCGACCTGCATGGGCCTTCCCACTATCTGACTAAAGCAGTCTTGCGCAACATTATTGGCAGAAGGGTGCTACATAAGACCTCTTTACATTACATCCGTGAAGTCAAACAACCTTCCATTCCCACTTTAGCACCATTACTCTGCTGCCGCCCTCAAGGCGAGACTCTGGGAGATCAGCATGTGCTGCACAGTCAATATACTGCCCTGTCCTCCAGCCCTTTTCCACCATCTTGACTGTGCTGTGTGATTCAGCAAGCGCCCAATGGCGGCACAGTTATTCTTTTACGGCGAGGGTTTCGTGTCAATATCAAGACAGGGCTGGAGGGGGAAAAATAGCATAAGCCACGACCCAGCCGCACCCTCCCCCCCCCCCTTGAACAACCATGAAAACATAACAGGACATTATACAGCTCACATGCACTATTAAAGCATTTGGACACAATATGCGTAAACAGAATACTTGAAAATTGTTCCACATAATGCTGTGGTTTAAAAAAAAAATCAATCAAAAAGCACATTTTTGTGGACTACAGTAATACAAAGGATATATTCCATGCTCCAGATTCCACAGCAGAAAACTGAGGTCCGAAGGTGGTTTAGAGTTTCATAAACCCATCCCCCACAGAGATTCCTAACAGAGGTCTCCTCAGAAGCCCGCCCCCTACAGAGATTCCCAAATGACGTCTACTAGAACGCTGAAGGGTGAAGCCGGCAGACAGAGTCTCTAAAAACCACAGAGGCAACATATTGGCTGATACCAACCACTCTGGCTAGGAAGCATGAACGTGCAATCCAACAGTAACACTCTGCGTGTAATAAAAACAAACATGATTTTTTGGGCGGAAGACGGGTTTTCCTTTTTATTTCCCATGTTTAAAATGTAACTTATCCATGTTTGTCTGTGCGAGTTCATTTCTCCAACTCTCAGCCGAAGGGGAAAAGCACCCTGTAGCAGTGTAATAAGGGGGTCATCTAGAGTACAAAAAAACGCAAGAAAGGCGTCGATGGGTAGCAGAGCTAAGGCCTGCTTGTCCCTTTCATTCTGCATTGAGCTTTTCCGGTTATGCTTCGCCTTAAGTGTTGAGGGAGGGCGGGTATCAACCAGTTCCTTATCGGGAGCGTTGTGTGTGCATTTTAAAGCAGGACCTCGCTCCAAACGGAGTTGGAGGTGTTCCGATTCTACATATACAGGAATGGAATGTTGCCGAGGCAGAGAAGTGAGCGGGAAAAAGGTTTAAAGTCATGGATGCTAGTCTGACCAGCATAAGAACGCAACAGAGGAGAGCGCCTTGGGGCTGGAACGTCAGCCTGGGCCACGAGTAAGCAATCTTGGACTCTCCAGACGGGCCGGTGGGAATTGCAGTCTAAATCATCTGGAGGGCCAAAGGTTGCTGACCCTTTGTGTAGTGGGCTATGCAGATGTGGCCCAAAAGCCATACAATGGATGGACACAATCTTAAAGCACTTTTAAAATGATTGTTCCACAACCCATTTTCAAGGTGCTCCTACTCTAGCATAGCATCAGATCCTACCCCAGAGTTTACTCTCAACCCTCATATTATCTGGTCTAGAATAATTTATTTTTGAAACCCACGTTGCTTCCGGCTTCTGATGGCTAAGAAAATCCTATTCTTGCTGCTTTGATGTATCATTGTGCTGAACATTTGATAAGAATATACGTTTGTTAGCAGTGAATACCGAGCAAAGGCATCTTAAACTGTTCTCTTTAAACCCCATGGTATGTCCTAGCCACACTGCAGGGGACTGGAGCATCAATCACTTGCAGGATTATCAGTTTGCAAAAAGCCTGGCACATGCTAATCACCCTTTTCATCCTCTTGATCCCCACACCTCTGTCATTTTCCCCTCTCCAAAAGAGACAGGTTGGTGGGCTTACACTTACTGCTATGCCCAGTTTCACTTCCTCCAGATTCATTCATGGAGGGGTGCTAGGGCAATTCTCTCTTTGGGGTTTCTGCTGTAGCATTAACCGGAAACCCTAAACGTTTTCTATTTGGATTCTTGGACAGGGGCAATTTCAAATAGCCAATTTTGGTTCTAGAATGAGAGTAGGCTGGTGGCAGCTTCAATTTTGTTTTGGCTTCAACAGGGGTGCAAGCTTAATTTACTGCATTGGTAAACCAATGTACGTTTTTGGTAACCATTGGGGTACCAATCTATTTTTTTTAAATTCTGCTCTGAACCATTTTGATTTTTGGCCAGTCGCCTGTGGAAACCACAAGGCTCGCCTTCAGAAGTTGTTTAGACCATTCCTAGCCTTAGACAAGGAACACGTTACTTACCTGTAACTGTTGTTCTCCAGCATGGGTCTGGCATGGATTCACATGCTCATGAATATTCCCCGTCGTCAGGCTGGGAATCCTCGGTAAAGAAAAAATCAGTATCAGTTTCGTTTCTGATCTGTCTTTCGTAGTAGTAACCAATCACTGATCTCTGTGTCATACTGACCACAGCCAATGACTGCCCTCTACCTAAGCCCCGCCTCTGGCAGCCATCTTCAGATTTGGTAGCACGTGAAGTGGCAGTATGACCAAGTGAAGAGCCGCAGAGGGGTAGGCGGGAGGGTTCGCATGTGAATCCATGCCAGACCCATGCTGGAGAACAACAGTTACAGGTAAGTAACTTGTTGCTTCTCCAGCATGGGGTCTGGCATGGATTCACATGCTCATGAATAAAGAATACATAGCAGTACACACATGCACATCCACGGAAGGTGGCAAAGGCTCAACATTAAGCATTACCATCAAACTCAACATTAAGCAATTCTTACCTCCTCACCAGGCTCACCTTAGGCGAACAGATTGCGCAGCACTGCTCGGCCGACCCTGGACTCCTCCCTGGAATCCCGATCGACGCAGTAGAATTTCGTGAAGGTGTGCGTCGACCTCCACGTAGCAGCCCTGCAGATGTCCAGCAAGGGCACACCAGATAGGAACGCCGTGGTAGCTGCGATTGCTCTGGTGGAATGGGCTCTCGGGCGGCCAGGCAGCGGTCGGTTTGCCAACCGACAGTACATGATACAGCCGGAGAGCCATCTGGAAATGGAGGCCTTTGAGAGAGCCTTCCCCCGATTGACAGGTCCAAAGTTCACAAAAAGTTGTGACGTCTTCCGAAAACACTTTGTGCGGTCCACGTAAAACTTCAGCGCTCTAGCCACATCCAGCGAGTGCCAAGTCCTTTCGGCCGGCGACGAAGGCGATGGGAAGAAAACAGGCAACACCAAGGGTTTGTTGAGGTGGAAGTCCGACGGCACCTTGGGCATGAAGGAGGGGTGCGTCCTGAGCACAACCCTTGTGTCGTGAAAAGTCAAGTACGGGGGCTTGCAGGAAAGGGCCTGGATCTCTCCCACTCTTCGTGCGGAGGTGATGGCCACAAGAAACGCTGTTTTCCACGACAAGAACTTCAACGGAGCCGAGTGCAGAGGCTTGAACGGAGGTCCCATGAGCTTGGTCAGCACCACGTTGAGCTCCCACGCCGGGGCCAGAGCCTTCACCGGCGGGAACGATCTGAACAGTCCCTTCATGAATTCTTTCACCAGACGATGAGACCACAAAGACGTCCGCCCCGTGGTTCTGGTGTATTGGGCGATCGCAGCAAGATGAATCTTGATGGACACGTGCGCCAGTCCAGCCTTGGCCAGCGTCAGAAGGTACGGCAGTACCTGGGGAGCCGTAATCCGTAGAGGGTTAATCTTCTGTGCGTGGCACCAGACAGAGAACCTCTTCCATTTGTGTCCATAGCATTTAAGAGTTGAGGACGCCCTGGCCTTTGCAAGAACCTCTCTGCAGTCGGCCGGTATGTCGTATCCTCCAAACTCTAACGCTGCAGGAGCCAGGCCTGCAAGTTCAGCGACTTCGGGTCGTGATGGAGGATGGCGCCTCCTTCCCTGGAGAGAAGATCCGCGTCCACTGGCAGCTTGATTGATGGGGACGCTGACAAGTCCAGAAGGTCCGGGAACCATATCTGCCTCGGCCACGCAGGTGCGACGAGGATCATCCTGCACCGTGACCTCTTGAGCTGGTTAATGAGCCGGATCAGCAATGGCAATGGAGGGAACGCGTATAGAAACAGGCCCTCCCAGGGGAACGAGAAAGCATCGCCCATGCTCCTCGGCTGGGGAAACCTGCTGGCGAACCTCCGGCACTTGGAGTTCGTCGCCGTCGCGAACAGGTCGATCTGTGGTGTGCCCCACCGTCGGAAGAGGCGGTCCACTAGATCCTGTCGTAGCTACCACTCGTGGCACGAGCGCAGTTCTCTGCTGAGCGAGTCGGCGATGGTGTTTTTTATTCCTGCCAGATGAAACGGCACCAGAAACATCCCTTGGGCGACGGCCCAATGCCACAGATCCTGCGCCTCCTTGGACAGGGCTGGGGATCTGGTACCGCACTGCTTCCTGATGTAGAACATGGTGGTGGTGTTGTCGGTGAAGATCCTCACCACCTTGCCCTTGAGGGACGGAAGAAAGGACCTGAGGGCCCAAAACACTGCACGGAGCTCCAGGACGTTGATATGGAGGGACTTCTCCGTCGGAAGCCAAAGGCCTCTCGCGTGCAGATTTTCGGTGTGCGCTCCCCACCCTTCCAGGGAGGCATCTGTGGTCACTGTCTCCTGGTGGCCGGGGGTCTGGAAGTCCATGCCCGCCGTCAGATGCGCGACCCACCACCGGATCGCTCGTCGGAAACTCTCGTCGAGTGTGATCCTCTCCTCGAAGCTGCCTGTCGTCTGGATCCAGCGCGCGTCCAGGAACTCCTGCAACGGGCGCATCCAGAGCCTGCACAGGCGGATGAGATAAATGCAAGAAGACATCATTCCGAGGAGGGACTTGATGGACCTCACCCTGGCCGTGTCCGCAACCAGCATCCGCTGCACCTTGCCCAAGATGGCCCTCGTCCTTTCCTCCGACGGAGAGGCCAGAAGCGGCACTGTGTCGAGCTTCGCTCCCAGAAACAGTGCGTCTTGCGCGGGCAACAGGTGGGACTTGCCGTAGTTTATGGAGAATCCCAGGTCCGTGAGCAGTTGGACGGTCCTTGCCGTGTGCTCCACGGCGAGCTCCTTCGTCTTTGCTCGGATGAGCCAGTCGTCCAGGTAGTGGTAGACATGGATCCCTTCTCGGCGCAGCTGCGCCGCCACCGGTGCGAGGCACTTGGTGAACACCCTGGGTGCCGACCTCAAACCGAAGGGAAGGGCTCTGAACTGGTAGTGACGCCATTGGACCACGAACCTGAGAAACTTTCGGTGTCCCTTTAGGATGGGAATATGGAAGTAGGCATCCTCCAAATCCAACGACGACAGGAAATCGCCCTCCTCCAGTTGACCCAGGACGTGTTGGAGGGTGACCATCCGGAACTTCTGTGCCTTGATGAATTTGTTCAGTCGTCGTAGGTCCAGGATGGGATGCCATCCTCCCGTCTTCTTCACGAGGAAGTATCTTGAGTAAACTCCGGAGCCCCGAAGCCTCTTTGGGACGAGCTCGATGGCGCCCTTCTTGATCATCGCCTTTACCGCCAAGAGAAGTTGAAGGACGTGATGTTCTTTCCTGGCCACAGGGGGGACGCGCGGGCACCTCTTTAGAAACGCGTGACCCTGAGCTAGGGCGTCCAGCACCCAACGGTCAGTGGAGATGGACTCCCACACGCTGACGAAGCTCGCCAGCCGGCCTCCCACCGGGGTGCTTCAGTGGGGGCCCGACCCTGCGGCCGGTTCAGTCCTGCTTCGACGAGGCTTTGCCGCCTTGTCCTCCTTGGCGACGACGGCGGGGTCCGCCTGACTTGCCTCGTCCCCTGTAAGCTTCCTGTGACGACGAACGGGCCGCTTGACGGTAGGTGGAAAATCCGCCGCTGGAACCTTTGGAGGCACCCCGTTTGCCTCCGCCGCTCCGAAAGGGCGGCCGCCGTTGCTGGAGAACCCCAAGAGCCCGGGCCGTCTCCGTGTCCGCCTTGATGGCTTGAAGGGAATCGTCCACTGTTTTCCCAAACAGGTTGTTTCCGTCGAAAGGCATGTCCAAGACTCTGGTCTGCACGTCCTGACGGAAGTCAGTAGCCTTGAGCCATCCACGCCGCTTAAGGCACACGCCGTTGCCCAACTGCCGAAATCCAGTGTCAGCGATGTCCGTCGCAATCGTAATGGCGTGGTCCGACGCCACCTCTCCTTCCTGCAAGATCTCTAGGGCTTCAGCCCTCTTGTCGTCTGGTAGGAAGTCCAGCAGGGGGGCCAGTTTGTACCACAACTCCCTGTCGTAGCGGGCTACGATAGCCAAGGCGTTGGCCGCCTTAATCGTCGTCGCTGCCGACGAGATGACTCTGCGTCCCATCGTGTCTAATTTCTTTCCCTCGCCGTCCGGCGGCGAGGTTGACGTAGAGGCCGCGCCCCCCCTGCTTTCTTCCTGGCCGCCGCGGAGACGACCGAGTCCGGGGTCGGCTGTGCCCGAAAGCACAAGGGGGCCGCGTCCGGGACCCGATACTTCTTCTCGTACCGATCCCTTCTAGCCGGCGTCGTGGATGGGTTCTTGAGGAGGGCGAGGCCCTCATCCCAAATGTCGTCTAGTAGTGGTACAGCGAGGACAGTCTTCCTCTTGGTCTCACGCCGTTGATAAAGGAAACCTTCCTTCTTCTTCTCTTCCGGGCAGAGCTGGAAAAGCTCGGATGCCCTGGCGATCATGGAGTGAAACGATCCAATCTCGTCGGGCAGGGAAGCCCGGGTGGGAGGGGACGACGGGAGATCCTCGTCGTAAACCTCGTCGTCTGTACCCGTCGCGGCCGTGTCAGTCCCCGTATCATCCCCACGTGCCGTGGACTGGGAGGAGGGCTGAACAGGGCGCGATGGCTGAAAAGGAGGTGGAGGATGAATCCTTCTTCTCTTAGGGGGAGGGCTCCCAGAAGGGCCTGGTTCTGGGTCCCCCGTCGGGAGCGGTTCCTCCGTTGGTGGTAACGGCAGTCTCGTCCTTATCTCCGAGCATAAGGACTGTATAGCCAACAAAATGGCCGCCGAGTTGTCTTGCGGCACTGGTTGAGGGAGATCCGATGGGCGATCAGGAGCCCCGTCGGCATCCTCGACGCCCTCGTCGTCTTCCACGTCGGGGTCCCTCCCGACAGGATGGCCTTCTTCCACGCCAGAGCCGTGGCCTAAGTCTTCGATCAGCTCCTCCTCAGAGGTTGAGGCCGAGTCCACGACGACCTCCTGCCCCCCCTTTTTCTTCTCCATCGGAGGTTTCACGGGGGTCCTGTCGATGGGCATGAAAGAGGACTCCCTCCGCGGTGGCAGGGAGATTCTGGGCCCTGGGGTCGCCACCACTGGTGTAGCCTCCACAGGCTGAGCCAGGGCCGCCGCGACTGTCTCGATAGAGGCCTTGGCCAGATGGATCAAGGCTTTCACCATCTTAGGTGCGCTCACCGCCTTCTCCTTGGGGGGAGGGTCACCACCTCGCTCCCCCTCCGATGGGGCCTTAGGGCACGACCGGGGTCTCTCCAGGAGTTTCGCAGGGTGCTCAGCCTTCCTCTTACTCGAGCCAGAGCGTTGGCTCGTGGTTGATGGCGCCGGGGAGGATGCGCCCTGCCTGGCGCCCGTAGAGCCCGACCGTCGGCGCTCCCAGTGCCAGCGGACTCGCGGTGCTTGGCCTTCTGTTGGGACCCCCGTCGCCGGGGCGCCCTCAAAGGTCTTAAAAGACCGCTCGGACTTCTTCTTCTTCTCGCCTGACGGGCTCTTTCCTTCCAGCCAGTTGGCGAGACGTTGATGGCGGTTCTTCATGGTCCGCTCCGACATATTGCCGCAAAACGCACAGTCCTTCTCCACGTGCGTCTTGTCCTCATGTAGGCAGTAAAGGCAAAGGGAGTGTTCGTCCTCCTTGAAGACATTCTGAAGCTGGCATCCAGGGCAGACCCTGAACAGCTTTCCGGGCGTCGAGCTTCCCTTCTCCTGGGCCATGTCTGAGATGGGCCTGAGAAACTTCTGGAGTCCTCCAAAAGCGTGGCTCGACGAAATCTTCACCCTTGAGGGGCGTAGACGAATCCGACACGGGTCCCCGTTGATCGGATGAAGAAACGGTGGAGCTTGAGGCTCTTTTGACCGAAAAAAGAGAATTTCTTTGAGAAAAAACGTGAAAAATAGCACTAACGCTCGAGAGCAATAGCACGAGGATCCCAACACTTGAACGTGCGGTAAAAATCTGAAGATGGCTGCCAGAGGCGGGGCTTAGGAAGAGGGCAGTCATTGGCTGTGGTCAGTATGACTCAGATCAGTGATTGGTTACTACTACGAAAGACAGATCAGAAACGAAACTGATACTGATACTGATTTTTTCTTTACCGAGGATTCCCAGCCTGACGACAGGGAATATTCATGAGCATGTGAATCCATGCCAGACCCCATGCTGGAGAAGTAAATCAATAGGCATACTGTTAGGTGGACCAGGATGTTTGACGGTTTTTAGGGCCAGCCTGATTGACTGGCCACAAAACCTTTGAGTGCGATTCTAGGACTGGCTTAAGCCAGCCTATGAGTGTTTCTAGGGGAGAACCTAACCCTTTCTTAACTCTGCAGGTTTGCTTAGCTGCTGGAGGATTTTGCCAAGAAGTTACTGCAATTTTAGGACCAGGTCTGGCCGTACTGATCAAGTCGCGAGTACTTCAGGTGTGCTTGAGTTTTCATTTTTGGCTTCGGGCATCCTTCCCGGTGAGCCGTCGTCCTTCGCCTGGTCCTCAACACGGGACGTGCTGGATCCCTGTGACTGTTTCAGGGCCATTTTCTTAGTCTTCCCGAAATACTGGCTTGGCCATGTGCCTTGGGTAGGAAACTGCAGTTTTCGAGAACGGACGCTACTAACCCACCCCTGCTATTCAACTGGGTCGCATCTACTATTGTTTTGCTCATGGGACAATTTTCTGGTGACCCTCTTTGCTCTTCGAGCCATCGGAATCTACTTGGTCGGGATCCTCCGTATTCCGGGAGCCATCTTTGATGTTTTCATTACTGGCTGGTGGGTCCCACTCCAAGGAAGGGAGACTGTTTGCTTTCCTTTTGAATCACTGGCCTTGTCTTTGGTCCAGGGGTTCAAGTTCCTAGGTGACCGGGTTTTGGAATTCGACCAGCAAGGGAAGACTTCCTCTCACCGAGTTCTTTAGCCATTCCTGAAAATTGTTTTTGTGAACTGCCACCATGGGTACTTACTTACCTTTGGGTCCTGGTTTGGTAAACCCTCTCGGGAGTCCTGTGGTCTCTTGTGAATCCTGCTTTGCTTCTTGTCCTCCTGGGGTTTCTGGGTGTCAAACCTGGCACTGTAGCACTTTGAAAGCGTCTCCTCTGGCATGCACTGGGAAAGGCAGATGCCTTCTCTGCACCTGTGGGATAGAACTCCAACTTACAGGACTTTTCTCCATAACCGCATCAGCGCCTTCAGACTTTACCTAAAATTAAAATATATTCTATGGGGAACTTTTCCCACCTTGGAAAAGTCTACATAAATGACGTTTAAAAAGGTATTTACCTGAGCACTAGCAGTTTCCCTGGCCCCCATGCGGTCCCTGTAGTTTTCTACAAAAATACTTGGCATGTGCTCCTGATTTTACTGCATGTTTAAAGCATGGGTATAACCCGCCTACTTCTTCAGCTGCATTGTATAACTTGAGGCTATTACGGTTTATATTTTCTAGAAGTGTAATAAGGACTGGAATTTTGGGTCTAACCTAAACCAGATTTCTGGCAACCCTCTGTGCTTCACCGTTACGCATTTAACACCCTTTTCTCCCAGTAGGTATTATGAGTGTAGGTGTGCATTTGTAACATCTATGATACTCTGCTGCAAATATGTTTAAGACTGCACTACTTGTAGCATGAGAAAGCACTGCAACTATGTGTGTACCCACTCCACACACAAGCCGATCAGTGTAGTACCCTACCAGCCCTACACCTCCCACATACCCCCATACAGTCAAACCCATGCCTGCCAAATTGACCACAAGCACAGGGCACACAAACATTAGCATGCTAGTATGCCACCCATAAGAATGACATCCACCGACCCACCCGTCACTACCAAGAGATATCCCTCCGCATCAAGAGCCATAACAATGGGAAACTAAATTCACATCCATCTTTCCAAGTCCCATCTGTCATGCTATCCCTTTGTTACCCTACACCAGATTCTGTGTCTCATCTTCCATTCACCTAACCCCAATGATGGCCTAGGCCCTCTCTCCTCTTAAGCCGGTCACTGCATCCCATGACCCACACATGGTCACCTCACCCATTCATCTGCCCAGCTCCAAACCCTGGTATCAGAAACCCCTGGTTGCCCTACTCTGTCTCTCTACATGCCATGATATATCCGGTCACCTCTCCACGTGGGTCACCCTGCCTTCTCCTCTTGCGATCACAGTTGTCCCAGTTCAAATGCTCCACCGCAGCACTTCTCTGCACAGCTCAAGTGCAATCTCATGTTGGAACAATCAGCAAAAGGCGAGGCTTGCAGCTGGCAAGCAGCCAGTTCCTTCCTCCAGATTCAGGGAAACAGTGTAAAGTCTACTACGCTCATCACAAACCAGTCCAAGAACCAAAGATTAAAGCCAGACTTTTGGACAACAGACAGATGATCATAAATTCTTGTGAATACGAGACCTTTTTTCCTTTACTTAATTATACTTGGATGCCCCTGAAGCTATATGTAACCCGGTCTGGCCAGCAGACCCATTCCTGTCACATAAACGCCAGAAGAACACAAAGTATATGTAATAATAATCCAGCCCTGTCAAAAACATGCGTAGTGCTGCCTAGTGGACACCCGGGCTTTGGGAGTGGATGGAGTGCTCTGCTGTGCCAACAGAGTGCACCTAGCTGGGCCTGTCCCAATCCAAATTCAAAGGGTTGTCCCAACCAGGATCGGGATCGTGCACCACAAAGGGGCTCTTCCAACCAAAATGCTCATGCTTGGGTATTTCCCATCCAGTCTGGGATGCATAGCCCTCCTGGGCTGCGTCCCAACCAGGCCCACAGCGCACAATCTTTCTGAGCATGTCCCAACCACCCTAGTCAGTGTGTGCACCTATCTGGGACTCTCTCAACAGGGCCTAATGAGCAGGCGTCTCTCTGGGCCAGCCGCACTGCGTTAGGGGAGCACCTTCTTCCCCGCCCCCCACAGAGTTAGCCTATGAATCTTCCAAAGCCCCGGGAACGCCCCAACCAAGCCAAGTTGCCTGGAGAAGATAGCACACACCCCAAGAGCTTTAGAGCAGTCTCATAGCAATTTAAGCAGTACACTGGTCACCAACATAACAAAACATTGCATTTAAAATGCCCCAACCATTCAATCAGAGTGTGCATCTCATATTCAGGTATACAGAGTGCACACACATCTCTGTGCCTGTTCAACCAGGTCTGCAAGTCTGAGCCTCTTGGAGCCGATTTCTAAATAAGCCTGGTGAGCGCACAACTGTCCTGGTCTGTCCCTACCTTGCTGAGAGAACACTTACCTTTCTAGGCTTGTCCCAAAAGACCTGAGGAAGGCACAGCTCTGTAGGTAACCTATGCCAATGAAGACTTCAGAGCATGACCCTCTCCGGGCCTGTCCCAAGCGAGCCTGAGGTTAGGTCAGAAGCAGGAGTCGGACATAAAAGGTGGCCTTTTGGCTATAAACCTATTTCCAATAACAAAAAAAAACACAACATCACCTACCTTTCCCTAGTTTTAAAGGGAAATCCCTACCTAAAGTAAAGAGAGCGGCCGCTCGTTGTCAGGATGAATGTACAACCAAAATAACCATACTCTGTCCCACAAATCCTCTTCTGTCCCCCACCACTAAACAAAAGAAAGAACTAAGAGAGAAAGGAAGATCAGGAGGACGACTCCCTCCTGCTGAAATAGCGCACCATAAACATGTGACACAACTATAGAATAGTTCAAGTTCAAATGAAGGGTCAGGAGAAGGACTCCCTTCTCCCGATTTATCAAGCTCCAACCGTGATGACAATCTCAAACACTGGTGGAAATTCAACAAACAATAGCCGTCTGGTCATGGGCCTCCTTTCAGGCTTGATGTATTCTGTTGCTTTAGTGTCTGATTTAACAGCCAGGAGGATGACCCCCTTCTCCTGGTGCAATGTAGGCTTTCTTCAAGATGAAACAATACTTCAAGAGCCCTTGGAGCTCCTGCTTTTAAAGTGAACATATACTGCTCCTTTTGCTGGTTTCGCCCCCACTGAGGGGACTTAGTTACTTCACTTTTTTGAACTCAAATGTCTCTCAAACAAGCATTGAGATTTGCTGGACAACTAGGACTTATATCGCTCACGGTGAGGCAGGGAACCACTCCCTGCATATTTGCCAGTTAAGTTTCTTTTATGCCAGTCTCTCTATGGAGGGGGGTCACTCCTGTAGCTTCTCACACTGGCTCTACATTCATCACCCTCTCTGAGACCAGGGAGATCCTTCTTATTTGTATTCAGACTTCAGACACTTTGTTGGTAATCACAAAGACGAGGGAGTCTACCCCTGATGTTTCCCAGACTAATGTTTCTTTATCCATCACTGAGACAAGGGCGATTACTCCCTGGACACTCCCCTTTTTCGTAGCTTTGGCTGGACTACTGGGACGAGGGAGATCACTTTACATCTTGCACTTGGCTGGCTCCACTCCCTTACCGGGTCACCCGTGTTCCCCGTTACCTGTGGTTGTAGTGCGACACATCAACAGTTCTTTCAAGGGCAGTGAATCACACTGTGCCAGCCTCCGGGACTACTTTCCTCGCTCCCTCATTTCCTGCTGCGACTCTGTGGGCCCCTTTGCAGTTCAACAGTGTCTGCACCATTCTTGGACACGCTGGGCCACCTACACGAGGTTGTGCCACCATTTTCCAACTTAATTCTTCCTGATAAGGCCTTGCTCAGTCGGACTACAGCGGACACCCTCGATTTTACCGCTGGTGTCCTCCGCAGTACTGATCAGCTTCCCCAGCTTTCAGTCCTCTAGCCCATTTCGAATCTCCCGGGCTCTCCAAGCTTCACACCTCGTGCTTTCCTTTTCAGGTAGTCCATCTCTCTTGTTATACAAATTGTCTGGGTCATACCCAGCGTAAAATCACAGCCCTTCCCCGGTTTCCTTTGGTTTACCTTCATCCTTCCTGCACTTGAAGAATTATGAAGGGTAGCCATCTATGGCTTGCAACACTTGTGAAGGGTAGCCCATGTATTGCATTTAATTCTGATTTAATTCGAGGGCAAGTACTGCATTGAATTTGGATGTAATTCAGGGGCAACCAAAATACTGAATTTAGAAGAACGTGATACAACTGTCCACAAACCTACTAACAACTCTCAAATATTCTGCTCACTCACCCTAAAAAACAGAACAATTTACAACATACCTCTACCGCAAACCAAATAAGAACATCACAAGCTACAACAATACAAAACCGAACAAGAAACTAAGTCAACCACACACATCATACACAACAGAACCACCCAATATCACAAACCAGCCCACAAGGACAGTTGTTTACAAATAGAAGCTACCCCCAGCACATCAAAGCTCTTGCGCTCCTTCCATTTCAAATCCGCCAGAGCCCCAAGAGCCCACGTAAGTGGCAGCAGTGCGCGGTACAAGACCAAATAACATAACTTCATAGTGACCAGCTGATCTCAGTACTCAGTGGGTGAACATTCAATATGTTTCCTTGAGTGCCCGTCCTCGCCTCAATAGCTTCAGCAAACACTTGTAAATGCCCTAGATTATTACTGATTTTACTGTGCTCAACTTATGAGTAATTATGGGTGGAAGGATTATAATACATAACAGTGGGCTGGTAACACTTTGAAGTCTTAGAATCTCATGGGCGAGAGGGTAAAGCGGTTCCTGAACGGAAAGGGAGTTCCTGTACCCATAAGGGGAGTCTCTCCCTGCGAGGTCCTCCTGCTTTTTATCAGCCATAGCAGGATTATTGGGTAACAGCCTCACCCATCCTAGCCTCACATGGAAGGGCTCCCCTCTGAGGAGAAGTGACGATATCCAATGAATCGTCACAATACCCAATGGGCCAAGCATAATCTAGGCCCTAGAAGCATATACCCCCTGGGTAGCCTTACTAATGATTAGTGAGAGCAGTGCCCTCTAAACGCCAACTAAGCCTGCAAAACATGATCCTCTCAAACTCGCCCCACTAGGGGCCTGCATAGAACATCTGTAAAGTGTGTGCCTCTGGGCTTCACACAACTTTCCTGCAAACCACACATTTACCGTGCCCAGTCTCACCCTGATAGCAGATTTTACACTATCCGCGTTACGTTACCAAGTTTTTATATGGTAGCAAATCATCACCATAGTAGTCTCAGAACATCTAGCCTTGTTCGAAAGTGGCATCTTGTGCCCCTGCCAGGGGCTCCAGACCATAATTTGGTAAGGATTGAAGAGCGAGAAAAGGGGTTAACAAATAAAAGGAAAAATAGGGAAAGGTATACACTGTAGATAAAATGGTGAGGGGTAATGTTATTGAAAGGTTGGGTGCATAAGGCTCCAAGAAGCCTCGACTGTGACAGAACTGTGCACAAAGTTAAGAGTAAGTTCAAAGGGTGTATGTAGAGAATTGATAATTTATTTCAAGAAAGGATCAAAATAGGAGTATTACAAATTGTAGTGCACGGCTGGGGGATGGATCCAGGCTGTGCGCAAATGGCTTTTTTTAAAAAAAAATTTATCACGGCGGTTCTCAGTGCCCGGGAGTATGTTTAAATTTCTCCCACGAAACACACTCTAGGACTGTCAAAGCTATTGGCCACTGGTAACCAGGTTAAGAGTACACTGTGAAAGGCGAATGAGTATAGTGAAAAACAGGATGTATGGGGAGATAGGTTAGATGTTGCTGCTGTATGCTATGCCAGTCTGGGACTCTTGTTTGACATGTTCGAAGGAGGTCTTTCCCTCGGTTGTGGCAGGCTTTTAAGCATTCTACAGTGCCAGGGTGTCAACGCGAGCCTGGGCATGTCAAAACATTGCTCAAGGACAGGAGAGCAAAGCCCTTCTACTTACTTTCCTTGGACTAAATGGCGAGGATCCGTAGACAGGCAATCGGGGGGGGGGCTGGCAGCACATTTAAAAGTGTGGGCTTTGAACTGTGGCTACTCTGGGCGCGAAGCCATGGCCCATGCTTCCTGGAAGTACTTGAGGCAAAGCAGGAACTTTATGGGGATGGATCTGGAGGTGTGCGAGAAAGACCCCTCTTGGGATGAGGCTGGCCTCTTCTGGGAATTAATCTGCTAATACAGCCCCAGGCGTAAATATTTGAAATTTCAAGCTACTAGCCAGCCATTAAAAGTCACCTACACCTTCAATTCTCCACATACAGACATCACACCATGCTGTACTCACCAAGTCAATTATCCCTTGCAAATGGCCAGTGTTGAATGCAACTTTGAAGCTTGCCAGCCTTGCCTTGCCTACACTTCTCTACCTGGGCTGCAGTTACCTTGTCCTATTAAGAGAAGGCATCTCGGGATTCAAGATGGGCGCCTGCAGGGAGTAGATGTGCCGGCGGAGCTCCCGTACCCCGGACCTGGGAATGTGCCCACCACCCGGTCTGTGAGTCGAGATTTGCGGGGCCAAGTGGCGTGGAGGGGTTCTAGTGCACTGGCGCACTGAGCGATACAGAGAGGAGGTCCGCGCGTTGCCATTTGCAGGGGCCGCCGAGAGATGGCCAAAAGGGTGCGGGACTGCACAGTAGACACAGACATGCCACTTGAAGGGGAAACGGCAGCCGTGTTATCAAGGCAAGACATAAGGGGAGAGATGCTCGCCCTGCAAACCAGCTTGACGAAAACGTTCCAGGAACAATTCCAACTCCTGCGTTCAGTTCTCAATTCGGCCCTGGGGGAGATCAAGCAGGAGCTGCGGCAGCAGGGCGAGCAAACCGACCTCCTGGAGAGGGGGTTACAGGAGATGGATAAGGAAGTGACGGCGCACAGTGAGGCGATCAAAAGGCTTGATGTGCCACGCAGAATCTAGAGATTCAGATGGAGGACATGGAAAATAGGTCCTGCAGGGTCAATATACGGATTAAAATGCTACCGGAAACGGTCCGGGACAAGGAACTAAAGGGAGTGGTTCAAAGCCATTTTCGCTGGGATCCTAGGCTTGTCGCCCCCGGATGCAGTGGAGTTAGACCGGGTACACAGGGTGGGCAGAGGAGCGACGCAGAGGCCTAGAGACGTCCTAGCGGCTTTCGCCAGGTACGCCCAAAAGGAAGCAGTCCTTCGAGAGGCAAGAAAGCAAGAGCCAATACAGTATAATGAGCTCTATATTGCCTTGTTCCAGGACTTGGCGAGCAGCACCCTGCTAAAGAGATGCCAAATGGGCCCGGTCCTTAAGGAACTCAGTGGCAAGGGGGTCAAATACAAATGGACCTTCCCCTTTGGACTGGTGTTTGAGTGGGAGGGGGCCCAAAAGCGAATAACTATGCTGCAAGAAGGTGCGGATATCCTCCCCCTGGATCTTGAGGAGGCTTCTACTAGTGCGGAGAGGCGACCCACTCACGCTGGGACGGAGCTAAAGCCCTGGCTGTGGTCGACGGTGGGGGAAAAGAGAAGGGGGGGCGAGGCTGAGCGGGAAACCGACCAAGGAGAGGAACATAAGCAGCCCGGATGAAGAGGGGAGGAGTGTTCAGGAAGAAACATAAGCCAAAAGGGAAATACCAGGGTGGTGGGCCTCTAAAGGAGTAAGTGGCAAGGGGGGGGGGGGGGCGATCATCTGTGAATCGGGAAGGGTGGGTATACCCGAGACGAAGGTGAGGAGGGGGTGGGAAGGGCAAGCCCTTCAGGGGGGGTGAGGGGGGAACAGTTGGTTGGGGGGGCGTGCTGGGGGGAGGGGGGGGCAGGCAGCAGACATTCGGAGGGAGGGAACAGAAAGTCGCAGCATTTGCTGATGACATGTTACTAACGCTGACAGTCCCCCAGGAGTCGATCCAAGCAAGCAGGGCTTTGCTGGATGAATTTGGGGAAGCCTCTGGCTTGAAGATCAACTTTGGCAAATCAGAGCTCTTGAATTTGACTCTAAACCCAGGGGACCGGGAGTCGCTTAGGGCGGCTACCCCATTCCTATGGAGCCCGGAAGGCATTAAATACCTGGGAGTGAAAATTACACCAACCTTAGCTGGCGGGTACCAAGCTAACTATCCACCACTGCTGAGGGAGATTAAGGGGAATTACCATCGGTGGAGGGCCCTCCGCGTGTCGTGGCTGGGCAGAGTGGCAGCGGTTAAAATGGTCACTTTGCCGCGCCTTCTGTACCCTTTTCAGGCAATACTGCAAGCAGTACCTGCGGGCTTTTTTGAAGGAGTTGGGAAACCTGACCAGCAAATTTTTGTGGGCGGGAAGGAAAGCAAGAGTTAGCAGACAGCGGATGATGGCACCCAGACGGGAGGGGGGCCTTGCACTACCGAATTTTCAACAGTACTATGAAGCTGCGCAGCTGCGACTAATTAAAGAGTGGCTTCAGGAAGGAGAGGCTACACAGGACAAACAGCGGATGAAAATGGACAGAGCAGTGGCGCACCATAATCTTGCGGAGGTATTGTGGCTCCCTAAGCAGCTAAGGCCTCGGCATCTTTACGAGAGCTCTATAACGAAATTGATGGCAGAGAATTGGGACAAGCTAGTGAGAACAAAGGTGATCACAACCTTCCCGTCTCCTTTCACACCCTTGTTTGGTAATGGGGACTTCACACCAGGGCTGGAGGTGGGTGCGTTCACGCAGTGGCAGGAGGGGGGGGGGGTGTAAGTGGCTAGGCAAGTTATTCTGTGGGGAAGAATCTTTTCATTTGAAGAGTGCAAGAGGGAATCTGGGATAAAAGAAGGGGGACAGGCTCAGATACGCGCAACTGCGGCACTGGGCAATGAACCCAGCGAACAGGCAGGCAGCAACAAGAGAAAAGACGAGCTTTGAGGGATTTCTTCGGTCTAATGATGGGTCCAGGGGGCTGATATCCAACTTATACAAAATCCTCGATGATGCCACCATTAGAGGCCAATGGCGATACATGGGTAGGTGGGAGCAGATCATAGGAAGGGAAATAGAGCGTGAGGAGTGGGAGAGATTATGGAGGAAAATCGCCAAAGTGGCGAGGGCGTCACAAATTCAGGAAACGTGGTATAAGATTCTGTTCGGGTGGCATTATACTCCAGCACGTCTTCGGGAGCTCTACCCTAACACTTCGGGGAGGTGCTGGAGGGGTTGCGGACTGGAGGGCATGGCGCATCACATTTGGTGGGACTGCCCTGTAATCAGGCCTTTTTGGCAGGAAGTCGGGGAGGCTCAGGAGCAGGCGTTTGGGCTAGGGAGCAGCAGACCACCAGAGCTATCTCTCCTGGGGCTTGGAGGGGGAACTGTCCCGGGGAGCCAAAATCTAGGGAGAAGGCAAGGGTGATCCTCGTAATTGCAGCCATGACAGTAATAACGCAACGATGGAGGAGTGCTGAGGTACCCCTCCCGAGGGACTTGCTGCGGAAGCTCTGGGAAATTGTAGCCCTTGAGGGGGCAACGTACGCAATGGACGATAAACTCCCTTCCTTTGCAGCGAATTGGGAGGAAATTATGGTGTTTCTCAAGAACGATTTTCGAATTGGGTGGCACCCTCAGCGTTTGCGGCTCCTGGACCTGCAGTAGACTTTTGTGTGTTACCCGCGGAGGTATTGGGTCATGGGCAAATGAGGGGGGAAGGAGGAGGGAAGGAGGAGGGGAAAATCGTATCTCTCCAGCCTAAAAATTCTCCACCGGCTCCCGGTGGCTGGAAGGATCAAGTTCAAGACCCTCTGCATTGTCCACAAGGCTTTCTGGGGCTGGGGACCACACTACATCCAACTCTCTCTATGTAAGCACTTTCTTTTTTTTCGAGCCCTCTGCTCATCCACCTCTAACTCTGTGAGGGTCAGACGTTTCTCCAGGTTGAGAGTGGGAATCTCTCTCCTCAGCAGGTGCCACCCTCTGGAACAGCCTCCCACCCTCTCTCAAACTTCAGCAGGTCCACCTCAGGTTCCAGAAGCATTACAATACAGTACATTACCCACTGTAATCGTATTTCTGATGCTTGTATCTGCTTAAGATTCACATGCTGTGCATAGGCTGACATCTAGCGGAAGCTGTGGAGTATTAGAGTTTGTTTTTCGAAACTCAAAAAGGGGCGTCAAACTAGGGCATGCCAGTAATACTATCCCTAGTGTGACGTTCACTGAACCCATGATCCCCTCACGTGTGTAGGACCCTCAGATTGTATTTCATCTGACATGAGGTAGCATGAGGAGTAGCGCGAGTACAGAGTATCCAAGCAGATAAGATAGATAAGACTACAAGCATCCATGTGCCTTCTCTCAGAGGGGAGGAAGGGCGGGCGCATGTGAATCTAAGCAGATACAAGTATTCGAAATAAGATTACGGTGAGTAATGTATCCCTTCTGAGGCTTGTGGAATCTGCTTAGATCACATGCTGTGCACAGATTAGCGAGCAGTGTTAGAAGAAGGAGGTGGGATGTGAGAAGGGTCATGAGCGAACAAATGTCTTCGAACCGCCTGTCCCACTTGAGTATCTGTCTTGGAATGAGTGGCAATGCAGTAGTGCTGAGTAAAGGTGTGAATAGCTCCATGTAGCTGCTTTGCAAATGGCATCAAGGGGTACATTTACATTTAAATAAGATTACGGTGAGTAATGTATCCCTTCTGAGGCTTGTGGAATCTGCTTAGATCACATGCTGTGCACAGATTAGCGAGCAGTGTTAGAAGAAGGAGGTGGGATGTGAGAAGGGTCATGAGCGAACAAATGTCTTCGAACCGCCTGTCCCACTTGAGTATCTGTCTTGGAATGAGTGGCAATGCAGTAGTGCTGAGTAAAGGTGTGAATAGCTCCATGTAGCTGCTTTGCAAATGGCATCAAGGGGTACATTTACAATGAAAGACAGAGTGGCTCCGTACCTCTTGTAGAGTAGGTCCTTGTCGTAAAAGGCAGTGTTTTATTTGAAAGGTAATAGCACAGTTGGATACAACCGACTATCCACCTAGAGATGGCATTCTTAGAGACACAGTCTCCCTCTCTGCCTGGAGCTATGGAGACGAACAGTTGATCTGTCTTTCTTAGCGGTTTGGTCTTGTCTACGCCTCACATCTAGTGTGTGAAGTTTCACCTCAGCAGAGCTTTTGGGTTCTTGGAAGAAGGCCGGTAGCTCAATAGACTGGTTAACATGGAATTTGGAAATGAATTTAGGTGAGTACCTAGGGTGAGTGCGTAAAACCAGTTTATTTATCCTTGTGGACAGTAAAAAAAAAGGACCCTGCACTGACTGACCCTTCTTATGGATGTGATGGCTACTTAGAAGGCAGTTTTATGAGTCAAGTGTTTGAGACTAGATTTGTGCATGGGCTCAAAGGGAGGTCCCATGAGTTTAGTAAGTATCAGATTAAGGTCCCAACCTGGTGGTGGGTTAGAAATTATAGGGTGGAGTCTCTTTACCCCTTCCACAAATGCTTTGACAACTGGCACTTTCCACCATGACACCTTGTTATAGGAAGTGGTGTAGGCTGATAAAAGCTGCCAGGTGTAATTTAAGTGAGTTAAACACTAACCCCGCATCCAATAGGGCGAGCATATAGGTGACGACATTAGAAGGAGTACAAACAACTGGGTTGATCTGCTTATTCTGGCACCAAATAACGATTTCCATTTGTCATAGTAACAATGTCTTGTGTTAGGTTTTCATGACTCTTTCAAGATATCCATACATCTCTGGGGTAAATTGAGATACCCAAGCTCTATGACTTCAGGAGCCATCCTGCTAAGTTCATCGAGTTGGGCTGAGGATGCACTGTTAATCCCTTGTGCTGCGAGAGTAGGTTGTACCGGCACGGGAGTTTGATTGGGTCGCACACCGCCAGTCTCGCCCGCATAGGAGCAACACGGAGGAGTATCATCGATTCCCTATGGATCTTGTTGACCACCTTCCTCATCAGAGGGGTTGGTGGAAAAGCGTAGGCAAACATCCATGAACAATTCATCCATAGGGTGTTCCTCTTGGAGCCTGGCTGCGAAGTCTGGGGATTGCCTGTTTTCGCTTGTGGCAAATAGGTCTATAGTGGGGAAACCCCACTGAGAGAAGAGGTTGCTTACGACTTCTTCGTGTAGGGTCCACTCGTGTTCTTCTGGAAGAGGATCCCTGCTCAGAGCATCTGCTAGCGAGTTGAGATTCCCCTGGAATATGTTGGGATGACAAGTAAATCTTCCATTTGAGTGCCCATCTACAAATTTTCTGGGCAAGCTTGGACAGATTTGGCGAACGAGTGCCCCCTTGTTTGTTTAAATAAAACATTGCTGTTGTGCTGTCTGTTAGGATTTGCACTGACAGGTTGGATAGGAGGGGTTCGAATGCCTGCAGCGCTCTAAAGACTGCCAGAAGTTTTAGCAGATTTATGTGGTTCTGAGCCACCGTGTGAGATCAGAGACCGTGAGCTGTGTGGTGAAGGTAGTGAGCTCCCCACCCTGCCAGGGAGGCGTCTGTTGTGATGACGGCCTGTATCTCTGGATCGTAGAAGGGTTTCCCCTTCGCAAGATTCTCCCTTGTCCACCAGCGAAGACTCTGTACTAGTGTTGGCGAAATGACCACTAGATCGTCCCACTGACCACTTGCCTGAAACCACTGTTTCGACAACCATTCCTGCATGGGTCGCATGCGCAGGCGCACGTGGGGAACCAGGTAAATGCATCATGCCTTGCAAACGCATCGCTTTGTGCACCCTTATTTGGCGACCGTCCTGATAATGAGGAATTTGCAGCAACAGATTTCGAATTCTTTTCTCTGATGGAAAGGCCAACCCCTCTTGGTTGTTTAGAACAGCTCCTAGGAACTGTTTTGAGGTGCCTGGCACCGGGCTTGATTTTTTTTCTCGTTGATTGAGAAGCCCAATTGGAAGAGGAAGTCTATTGTTATTTGAATGTTTATTCTGCAAATTACGGGGGTTTCCCCTGTGATGAGCCAGTCATCCAGGTAAGGGTACACTGGGATTGTCTCCCTGCTTAAGTGTGCCGCCACCACCGCCACTACCTTGGTGAATACCCTTGGAGCCGAGGCTATCCCGAAGGGCAGCACCTTGAACTGGTAGTGCTGGTTGTCTATTTTGAAACGCAAGAATCTTCTGTGCGCTGGGAACATTGAAATATGAAAATAGGCATCTTTTATATCCAATGTCATGTAATCCCCATTTGTTAGTAGAGGGATTACCTCATGGAGTGTAGTCATGCAGAATTTTTGTGGCTTGACATACTTGTTTGCAGGGCACAAATCTAATACTGGGCGCATTGTTAGATCTTTCTTTGGCACAAGGAAGTAGGTTGAATAAATACCCCCGTTTACCTGGTTGCCCGGGACGAGTTCTATGGCGTACTTTGCAAGTAGAGTGGTGATTTCCTCGAGAATGATTTTCTGGTACTCCAACGAATGTCTTGGGGGATGGTCGTGGGGGTGCGCTAATGGTTCTATACAGTATCCTGCGGACACTGTGGACAGCACCCATCTGTGCGAAGTGATTCCCTTCCATGCGTGGGTGAAGGTGGAAATGCGCCCCCCTACTTGGGATGCAGGGCAGGGGACCCGAAGCGTAATATCACCGTTTACTAGGTGGCGTGCCACCCCTGGTGGGGCTGCCTCTACCCCTTGTGCGGCCCCTGCGCTGGCCTCTAGTGAATCCCTGTGATGTTGGAACTGATTGTTGCCCCAAGAGGTTCCTTGATTTTGGTAGTAGTTGAAACCCCTCTGGGAGCTTTGGCCGTGAAAGCGACGGAAACTTTGACCTGGGGGTTTATTTGTGAGTTGGCTGAGGGACTTGAAGGCCTCGTACTCGTCTTTAGCTGTCTTTAGTGCCTCTTCCACTGCCTTGCCGAATAGAACGTTATGCTCTACCGGCATGTCTATAAGCATGGCTTGGGTCTCGGGTTTAAACCATGACTGCCTGAGCCAAGCATGACGCTGATTACTGTGCCTTCTGCTATTAATCTTCCTGCATTATCTGCTGCATCGAAGTTTGCTTTAAGGATACATCCAGACACAGATCTTCCGTCTGATGCAATTTGGGCCAACTACCTCTTTAGTGGTTCAGGTGCAGAGGCTACTAGGGCAGCTACTTGTTCCCACTGGTGGCAATTATAACTTGCCAACAGAGTGGTACTATTAGCAATACGTGCCCGATAGGCTGATGTGGAAGCAACTTTCCTCCCCAGAGCATATATCCTTTTGCTCTCTTTATCGGGAGGTGCTTCTGAAGAAGCTAGTGGTGTGCCTGCCTTCTTTCTGGTGGTTGTTACTACCAGGGAGTGAGGTTTTAATTGACCCCTTATGTGAAGGGAGCAGCCCAGAATATTTTTTCCACTCGTGGATTCACTGCATGAGTAAGATTTGGGGTTACCAGTGAGGGATCAATTCTGCGCTGCATTGATTTTAATATGGGGATGATTTGGGTAATGGCTCTCCTGTCTCCTAGGATTTCTTCAGTGAAATCTCCATCTTCTTGGACACCCTGTGTGTCCATTTGAAAATTGGCTGCTACTTTAGCTAGTACCTCATTGAGTAGTGGCTGATTATCAATCAGTGAGTCATTCACCGGGGGATCCTTTGGAATAGGGGAGTCAAGACTGTAGGCTTTCGCCTCATCTTCCTCTTCCTGGTCCTCATCATCCCCATAGTAAGCAACCCCTGTCTGGTAACCCAGCATCTGTGTTTCTATCTTCTCACCATATGACTCTGGATGGTAAAGTTCAATTAGCAAAGGGTCTGAAACCAATCCCTGCGCTGGAGTCTCAGAGCGGAGCCTTTTAGTAGGAGGTTGACAGTCCTTGGATCCCGAAGGGGCAGAGGTAGCTGGAGTATTTGCATAGCTATGGAAATAATTAGAGTCCTTTTCGTAGAAGTCTACAAAAAGAGACATCCCTATCAATATCAGCCGAGTTCCATTCCTTGGAACTGGGAATAAACCGCTCTTGCTCTGGTTCCTCATCCATGCTCATATCATGAGGAGTGGGAGGGACAACAATTTTACACTTAGGAGTAGTGTCAGGGACCTTGGACTTTCAAGGGGCCTTCTGTTTTTCTTTATGGTGTTCTGAAGGTTTCTTGTACCGTTTATCCCCTTCCCGTGACTAGAGGGATGTTTTCCGGAGGTTTTAGGGGTGTCCGAGTGTTTCGACGCATCGTGTCGAGGTTCGGAGGTGGTCTTTGATGCTTCGCGTCGAGATTTGGAAGTGGGGTGTCGAATCTCAGGAGAAGACGCTACACGCTTAGACTTGGGAGCATAGAGGTCAGAATCGTCTTCTGACGACCGAGCCTCTACCAGTATTGCTAGAGCGGCACGCTTTCCTACCGTGGACGGTTGGTCCTTGTCATGTGGCGATCTTGAATGGGACTGCCCAGAGGACACAGAAGTTAGACCGTTCTCTCGGGACCTTCCGTTGTTGATCGCTTGGCACGCGTGTCGAGTCACGGCTGGGGATGATGTGCTTAGTGGGAGTGGTGTGGGTTGCGCTTTTGCCGCCGGTTGTTGTCCCCATAACTGGGTCGCTGGCCAGTCATCCGAGGTCGGGGGCTTGCGCGTGGGTGTCTAAAGTCACCCTTCTGCCCTCGCTGTCTGATACGTCAGCGTTGCTGCCATCGCTAAAGTTCCCTTCGGCATCCATGGCCTCTCGTTGCCTGGCGTAGTGGGCCCAGCGTTTAGTGGAGTGGTCTTTACCCAACTGGTTAACTTGCCTCCATTTGAACCTTCTGGGGACCAGGCTTCTTCACGACCAGTGGCCCCATGCACTGCCTCCGGGCCTCTGCGCACTAGGGACTGTATCTGAAACCCTACAGTCCCCTGCCTCCTTGCACTTACTTAGAACAGGCACCCGGCGGTACTTACTTGAGTTTTGCTTATTGCACTCTCCCTTTCCCTTTCCCTCCCCCTGCCACTTCTCCTCTCTCTTCCCCCTGCACTTGCACGATCTGAATGACAAGGCCTAGTAAGATTTTTTGTTTGGTTCCCCTTTGTCTTCCCCTTCCTTGCCTTTTCACACCTAGAAACACTTGTGTACAGGCGCGTTATAAATGACTTATATCATAAAAGCTAATTGTGGCTGTAAAGCGCTTTCTTGAAGACCCAAAAATAATTTGACCATTGTTAATGGGTTGACACATGTCATTGTTTGGTTGGCGCTCCACCAGCCAGAGTTCAAGCCCACTGCCTGACCCGAAAAAACATACACCAATACGAATAAATGCCAGACTCCAAAATGTCAAATAAACAAGAGAGAAGGCAGTGCATCCAAGCACCACACGGATCTATAGCTGCTTTCGGTATGCCAATTGTGAAGAATCCTATGCATCCCTCACTAAATCCCTGCCTAAAGGCTGATGCTACTTGATCCTGGCATTGGGGTGGTATACTGTGGGAGGATCACCTGGGAGGAGGCAAGGCCTAGAGTGGTGAGGGGATCCCGTAGAATGAGACAGTATTTGTCCTTTGAAAGGAAGAACCTTTCTGGGTTACCAAAACAGATAACGGTTTACTTTCAATATAATATCCCTGACATACATATAAGATATGTGACTCTGGGTACAAGTACTGTGAAATCTAAGCAAGCCTTACCGACGGAAAGACCCGTCAAGTTATTTCAGGATAAACACCTTCCTTACTCCCAAAGGTATGATATAAAAGGATCTAGAAATATTGCCTTAAGTCAAATGTCTTCCTCTGTAATAAAACATTCTAAAGGTGCATCTTTAAATGATTATAAGGGAAATAAATCTACCCTTAAAATCAAGCCAATACCTAAAAGAACTAACTTTATTGTTGGGGACTACAAATGCCACAATCCCATGAGTACTGGGACAAGGGAGAGGGCTGAAGAGGCATGCTGTAGCAGTAGTCAGGCAATTAAGCCGAACGGCCCACATCTTTAGGAACCTGGGAGGCATAAATGCCCCCTGAGGTGGAGAGCGTGCAGTAGTAGCAGAGGCAGGAAGAAGAAGAGACAGTGCTGGCAAACCAAGCAGAAGTGGGAGAACCAGCGGGATGCCGGAATGTGGATGCAGCAGTTTCAACTGCTTGTTCTGAGAGGGTGCCGTTACCCCAAACTTAAGTGCAGCGGAAGACGTGCAGGGAGGCTGTCTTTCTACATGTGACCCTGATTGCTGTGGTTGCTGTGCAGGAAACGTGTCTAAGATTGAGGCGAGGAGATGTGGGCGAGTCACAGGTCTCAGGAGCGAGAAGATCACCTTAATCAAGTGGCTGGACCAGAGACACCTTCAGAGAGGAAGGGTGTGGGTCCCAAGTGAACCAGAAGCAGCAGAAGTTATGCAACCCACGGAAAGAGGATCACAGAAGCCAGCGAGTCAAACCTGGCATTCCGATTCCTTGCGCAAGAACTGTCGGCAACAGTATCCTGCTTAAATGTTAACTCGCGTAGAAGAAGAAGCATGTGGAAGTTGTTCGCTGAAATTTCTAACAAAGGGGACAATGGAAAGTAGCACTTGTGTCTGATCAGAAGTATTTCTTTTACTCGTGTAGAAGCAAACGCTGCTGAAGGCCATTGTTAAACCCTTAAGCTATGAAGAAGTGGTTGCATGTCTCTCATTAAACAAAACTAACATTACGAAAAGCATCGTTGAGCACCAAAAGCATAACACTTAAGTAGTTGCGTGTGCCAAATTTTGTTTACCAAGTGAAGAGTGAACTTTACTTCTTTATTCTTATAAGCAAGCATTGTTCCTAAAATAAGTTAAATGTTTAAACACTGTAACTGCAGTTGGAGAGAGCACAAGCATTATGCAAGCCAAGAGTATTCCCGTATTGAGCTTGAAAACATCCTATTTCAAAATGGTCTAATAATTACTGTGAGCCCAATAGAAGTTCAACCTTGCCTAGGTTACAAGTGTGCAAGCATTATCTGACGGCAAGAGAGTGGCACCTAGGCTTCTGGGTAATTAATTGGATAACAGTTGCCAAAGAGGTGAAGGCCATGTTGGGACAGGGAAGCCTTGTTGCTTATGAATATTATTGAAAGTTGATACAACCTACATTGCCAGAGACTGTTGGAGAATGAAAGAAGTGGGTCCAAAAGGCAATCTTGGGTTGCTGTTGTGGTGACAGACAAGAGCAAATAGGCTGCCCCTTTCGAAGAGCGATATTCAGAGGAAGACTGCCTTGCCCATTTGAAGGTGTTGCAGTGCCTTAAAGTGATTCTTGTCAAAGTCTGTCTTGAAATACAAAGTACTGAAGCTGTGGTGGTAAATCTGGTTGTCAGTGGATGCAAGACTTCGGTAATCCAAATGAAGTGGAACACTATGGGGCAAAGGAGAATGTCCTTGTGGTAAACTCTAGTAGAAGTGAAGTTGTTGAAGTAAAAGTAGAAGAACTGTAATTGTAATTGGTTATTTATAACGTGATTAATAACCAGGAGGTTTCCAAGCGCGGACCCGGGGATCGAACCTGTGTTGCTCTGTGTCGTCTTGCTTCCAAGGCAACTATCCTCCCGAGACACGGAGGTGTGAAGTCATCCTGACAAATATACCTAATCTGAACAGAAGAATAATTACTGTTAACCAAGACTTGCGTTTCACTAACATTCTAGAAGTATGTCTTTTTGAACTGTGTCAAGTCTTCTTGGATAAAAACAAAGTGATGAAAGAGCATTGTGACTGGAATAACACTGATGCTATTCTGAGGAAGTGGAAACTATTTCACCAAGAAGAGGACATGTTGTTGTTGGAACTGTGGTGGCCAGATCTTTACCTTGATATTGAGACTTCAAGAACTGAATTAAGACTGTGCTACCTATGTGGATTTCCTTATATTCTTTTGATGAAAATTGAAGCTGAATACACCTTGCATCCTGGGGAAGGGAGTTCACCCAGGTTGCTAAGGGTTTAGTAAGACACTGCAAATATCATTGTTGATGTTAATATTGCATTATATTTTCTTTTGTATTTGATGTTTAGTGTGAGGGCTAGTCATCTTGTGCTAGTGCGTTTCCCTTTAGTTTTGGTAGGTAGGGAAGTCATCAGAGTAGGGATAGTGAGGTATATTGATATAATGTCTACCTTATTAAAATGTCATGTTTTGAACAATAATCAAACAGTTGTCCGCCTCACATTGCTGATCCCTCCTCTCCAAACATCCTCAGGTGTAATTTGGACCCACACGTAAGTGGCACTAAAGCACCACCCACATGAACCGAAAGCAAAATGCCCTATAACCCCATGGATGCATAAATACACCAGCCACAAAAATACAAACATTTAAAATATATATATATATATCAGTCGATTTGCCAGCATGTGCAATGCCACAAATTACTTTGATGGTGAACGGGAGGTGGATCATTCTTTTCCAAATTCTCTGAAATGAGACACCCCAATAGACATATTTTAAGTGGGTGCATATCTAAAAACAAATCAAGTGTGCTCATTTTACAGCTCTATATAAATCTACACTGCAGATGTGGATGAGTTTATGGTTTTCATATCCCCATCGGTCTCCTGCAAGCTACCTGCTAACCCTATTGATGGAAGTCTTCTGCGACACCCTGCTTTCAAATCGCCATCCTATTGGGAAACTACCATGCTCAACAAAGAAGCAGCAAGTTCTCTGATGAAGAACGCACTGTCCTGGTACATTGAACTAGGAGACAGCGTGCCCCATCAGGTCTCTTATGACCAAAGCGTCACTGCGTGTGAAGACCAGGCTGAGAACGACCATCCACACTTGACTGCTGTGGCTATGCTTCTCTGCAAATAAAGGAACTTCAAAAAGATGGAGTAACCAAAAGGTATTGTGCCTTCAGTAAGGTGGCAGAAAACCATTGGGAGTCACTTGACAGAGGAGAGGAGGTATCACTTGACCCCAGCTAGTGCTACGGATGAGTAAGGAGAGGTCTGCCACCATAATGGCTAATAGGAGGGCTTGAGTGGATATCAGGTCTGAAGATGGGAAAGGACAAGTGGCTTTACAGTTATGAATTACACTTTCCGATGTAAGATCAGTGAATGTTATGTGAATATGCTTTTATATTGTACCAAAACACTGCTGCAGGAGTACCGGATGCCTAGGCTTCCCCGTGGATGGCGCACTATGCCTCCGCCAAGCGTATCCAGACCTTACTCTGCTGGAAGAAAGCTTCCATTCACTAATTTTCTAAGAGGATCAGGAAGAAGATACTATAAAAACACAGAGAGGGATAGAAGCGGGCAGCATTGGGGTTGAATGTTAATTCTGTGGCTGCCAAGCTTGTCAATGATATAATGGGTACAAAGGTGAATCTTGTTGGTAACCGAAGGAAAGAGAATGAAGTGGTCAAACCTTCATGCCAAAAAGGTATTAATAGTGAGCGTCAAGAGACGTACCGAGTCAGTAAAACAGGTATTTGATTCCATGCATGTTGTATTAGTTCTCGAAGAAAGGGCATGCCTTGAAGAGCTGACTTCCCACAACCATCACCACAGGTTGTAGGATGAACCAACTTGCTCAACTTCCAACTTCTCTCAGGATTCAGAAAAGTTAGTCTCCACCTTTTTTTATGTGGATGTATAGGTCCTACAAAAATTCAGCATAGACGACATGCTACAAATAATGGTTGCGTGAGGGAAGAGGGGGGAATAGGGTGTGGGGGGGTGGAGAAGAGTGGGATGCAAGCCTGAAAAAGAGAGAGAAAATGAATGAGGAGGAGATGCAGGACACACCTGCAGATGACAGATGACCAGGTTCAAACGAGTGGTCTATCAACCATGAACATCACAAAAGCTCCTAGACCAAGCATAGCTTCTCTCATGACATTAGATTCCCACGATAAAGGACATGGAGGCAATATTCCCTTTGCTCCCGTTCCTGCCATTTGGCGGCATGCTTTGGGAGTCAGTTCCCTATTGGGCTTTCGTTCCAAACCTTAAAAACACATTACTGTAGCAATTAAGGAGCTTTAAATCCTTATTTTTCATTTCACTTCCCTTCTGGATGCACATTGGGTTTCCGTCAGCCAGTATGCCTCTTTACTGAAAAGACTGCTTCCCAGAATGCCTTGCCGACTGCTTCCTCTCCGCCCTAGCAGGAGAAGACCTGGTGGAGGATAACGAACACATGTGACAGGCACGTGCTAGAAAACATCACACCTGAGGCATGCGATTGTTAGTTTGAAAAACCTCCGTTTGCTTCAGTCAGGTGCTGGTCATTGTTGCAATGTTTCCGTTTGTTGCTGATCCCTTGTTGCTGGTTCTTTATGCTTAGCTTCTTTTTTTTTCCTGAATCCGTGGATTTCACTTTTTCCACCTTCCTCTGTGTTGCAGTCAGTACTTCCCAGTGCTTTCATGTTCCTGTGCAGCCCAGTTTGTCAGAGTTCTTTGGCTCTTTGACCTTGCTGTGTTCGGCAGTGTAAACTTGATCCTTTAGACATCCCCCTTTGAGAGAATTCCTATTTGTGTTTCCTTTTTTTCTTACCTGGGTGCGGGGATTGGGGGGGAAAGGTGTTGGGGGAAGGGAGTGTGGGGGTGAATCAAGGGTGGGCGTGGGTTGTGTTTGGGCTCTAATTGCATTTTCCCCTGCTCTCATTCCTGGACACCCTCTTGGGGTCTGTTCCTGGTTGCCCCATAATAGGTTACAAAAGGATTGGTGGGTGCGGTGTGTGGTTTAGTCCTGCTCCTGTGTGAACGCCTAAATTTTCCTTTATGTCCTGTAAGCACTATTCCTGCCTGTCCCTTGTTAAGAGTCTTATGCATTAAGTTATCCATCCATTTGTTGTTGTAGCTTTCAGGATACCGGTTTGCCCAGGAGGGTTCATGGGCTTCTCAAGTGGTGGTCCTTGTCCTCGTAAGTAATGTCTGCAGGTTACTTTATGCAATACCTTCAAGCATTTCCGCTCACAGGCCCGGCCATTGCTTGTCCTGTGTGCAAGCTTAGCGCTGACAGTATCTATAACAGCAATTCGGGGCGAGGCGCTTGCAGGCTCTCCCTATAATCATAAGGAGCTTCCAAGTGCATACCCAATATCCCTTTTCATATATATGTATTCATATCACCTTCTACTTGAACAACCTGGGTTTTAGAGTGTGTGTATCTTTGGTTCCTCGTGCTTGTTGTTTGATACACATTTACTGTGTGATCTTGTACACACTCCCCTTGCTCTGCTCTCTGCCTTGTTTTCTCCTGACAAAGGGGCAGAGCGAGGTGGAGACCATAAGCCGGCTTTCCCGAGTGATCGGGTGGATTCATCATTGCCTCCAGGTAGCAATGAGAGCCAGGCTACGTTAGTATGAGGAGGTCTAGAAGCGGGTTTTAAGAAGGATGTCCAATTGGCTTTTCAGCCGGCCATTCAACAAAATCAGGCTCCTGTTGCCACAGGGTCTAGGTCAGAGACATGAAAAGGCACAGCTACCTCAAGCGTGTGCCTATCCCAGTAGGCAGTAGAAGCAAATGTGCACACAACTTGTACAAATACCACTTTGGCTATGATACTGCAGCAGCGTGTCAATCTCTGCCCCAGGACGTCCTATCATTCACCCAGAGCATCCGCGTACATTTTACAAGTCAGTCATCTTTGCGTACCTTTTAGTGCGATGCACAAGGACTCATAGGCTGAGACTTGAGCAGGGAGGAGAACAGGAATTCCCAGAACGGAGTACATGATGGAGTCAAGGCCAGATCTCTTTTTACTGCTGTTAATTAAGGTTGTTTTTGCACACATATCCTCGCACAATAGCACATGACAAATACCAACCGGAAAAGAAAGAAAACAATAAAAAACCTTAAATAAATAAATAAAATCACACCTCAGCAAATGGTGTAAACCGAAATGAAGCTGCCACAGCACATCACAGCTCTCTTGCGCTTTTTCCCCGCTAAGTCCTACTAACTTACCCCACCCTCTTGCTTTTCAGATCTGCCAGAGCGCCAGAGTACCAATCCGGTGGCGATAGTTGAAGGATATTTATACCGCGCACTAACTGCTACCAGAAGGTCAGTTAAATCTGCCTTGAATTAAGTCAATTACCTCTTATTAACATAGTCCTGTTTTAATTAGGGTAATGGAACCTGTGAATAACAAAATGCTTGATAATTTATTATATTAATATTATAACTATTGGGACCTTAATGATAAACTGTTATTCCCGCCATGTCATCCCCTGCCCGTATTGTGTTGTACATGATCCTCGCATTATTTTTATTATATCACAGTGATTTTGTATATGCATGTTTTTGGCGAATGATGTTAAATCGAACAAAAGCTATTTGAATGATTGAATATACTTTAACATAAGATGATCCAACTCGATAACATGTAAGATAAAGTGTTGCCACATGAAGATAAGAACACACTGGGTCTCATTAGGAGTTTGGAGGTAGCCATGCCGTTTTTTAGCGGCATGGCTACCCTCAAACCGGGTCCCGAAAAAATGGAATTGCCGGGCCATTCCGACTATTGCGGGCCCGGTAATTCCAATTTCTGGGACCTCGACCCGGTACACCCCCATTCCCATTCGAGCCCTCATAGGGCTCAATGGCAATGGGGAGGATGCTAACAACAGACCCTATAATGACCCGTTGTTAGCATCCTGGTCTGCTCGCGGGTGCCTGTATGCACGTCTAGCCAGACCACACCTGCAGTCTAGCACTCGCGAGCAGACCTCGTAATGAGGCAGTAGAGTGATAACGGCGCCGGCAGCTCTACCGGCGCCGTAATCACTCTACCGCCTGGGTCGTAATGAGGCCCACTGTTTATTTTGGGCACATTAGCAACCATTTGCCACTTCCTCGAGCCACCAAATGTGAAGCTCGGTTTCACCAGACTCCAGTACCCCCACTATGCTTGTGACCGACACTGCTATTGCATGCCACAGGATGGGTGGAGGCAGCTTTTGGTGCTAGAGGAGTTGACGGCTCTCAAGGTGGCACCAGGATTCTAAACGATTCCAGTTAGTCTTCGCAGGTGAAAAGGTCAGTGGAAGGGCCTGAACATTTCCCCAAATTCCTGCACGTTTATCAAGGGAGCCCAAAACAATAATGGGCTTTGAAGCAGTTTCCCCCTAAGAAATGTTTTTTTAAAAATGGGTTTAAACTATGTATTTAACAGTACCATTTTTTTGAAAAATTGGGTAAAAAGTCATAATTTACAATGGCCGCTTTATGGTAAAATACATGAAATAGAAATCAAACAAATGCTGCGTCACCACCAGTGTACATGAGC